>NC_059129.1:24016124-24319154 GCF_020740605.2 Lemur catta
TTCTCCTGCCTGGGACAAGACCCATCACCCTGCCAAGGCCAGGTGGCAGCCTCCTCAGGACACTGCCCTCCAAGGCCACAGAAAGCCCATCCCTAGCCCGACTCCTCCACACCCTGCCACCCAGGATCACCTTAGGAGACTCGACGAGCTGCCGGAGTGTGACCGGTCACACTCTCGGGCTGCGATGATGGCCTTCCATGTCTTTCCGCTGAGCTCGCTGGGGGTGACACCCTGCCGGAAGTACATGGCTCGGTCCTCGCAGCCAATGCCCCAGACCTGGAACAGAGAGGGTGCTGCTCGGAGGAGGCTGGTGCAGGCCTAGGGGCTACTCCCGCTTGCTGGGAGTGCGGGGGTGGGACGGGGGCCAGAGGATTGTGCCACAGAGCTACAGGACACATCTGCAGACACAGGCAGGAGCTGCCACGTGTGGGGGGTGCGTGTATGAGTTTTTGTGAGGGCTGGCAGGTCCGTGGGGGGCTGTGCAGAAGTGGAGGGCACACCAGCAAGCTCAGGAGAAGCAGGGACCCGGTCTTGGCTCCCTGACCCAGGCAGACCCAGGGCTTTGGGGTGACAAGATGCAGAGGTGGTGGTGTGGCTGGTGGACCCGGTGCCGGACATGAGGTCCTCCCATGTCTCTGTCTTCCACGTGGCCTCTGTTGGGAAGCTGATCCCCAAGTGAACCCAAAGACAGTCCTGCTCTTTTTAAAGATGCAAAATAACCTCGTCGATCCTGAGCTCACTCTCCGGGGGAAGCGTGGCTGGGCTGGTGTCCTACCCTCTGCCCTTGGGTGCTGGGGAAGGAAGGTTTGCTCAGGGGCCAAGGTGGCCTTGCTGGGTGGGCTGTGGCATCTCTATCACTTGGCCAAGGAAGGCTGAGCCAGTCACTGCCTCAGGCTCAGCCCCCCGGGCACCAGCAGGCACCTGTCCTGCACCAGCCACTGTGGGCTGTGTCTCCAGGGTGGGTGGCAGGCGTACGTGGCGGCCGAGGGAAGCCCGGCACCCTGGAAGGGGCTTCCAGTGCAGTGTGACAGGGTGCGGGTGTCGCCTTCACGGCAAGGGCTACACCCTCTGAGTCTTACAGCTGCCCAGATCTCACCATGTATGAGCAGGAGGCCCCGCTGTAAAACCGGGCAGGCAGTGCTTAAACGAGCGGCACCCACAGAGCCAAGGGCAGGGGACCAGCTTCGTCCTTCACTTGGTGGCCAACCCACCTGAGTCAGCCCAGATGTTTCGCAATGAAACCTTCCAGTCTCCAAGACACTTCCCGCTGATCCGTACTCATTGCTCTGCGGGTCCTTGGGGACTGACCCAGGGGAAAGCAGGGGCTCCGGGACTGTGGCAGATCCAGCCACCGAAGCTGAAAGTGTGCGGAGGTGCTGGGACCCCCGCTGTGCCACCAGCACCAGCCCCCCTCAGTGGGAAGGGACAGTGGGACACGTGGAGGCTCCCCGCCACCCCCCGCACCGTTTCCGAGCTGCGACCCCAGCGCACACCTGGTCGTTGAGGCCCACGTTCACCATCGTCATTTCTCCCACCATCTCGATCCAGCTGGTGCCGCAGGGGTTGTGAGAGTTGACACCTCTTCGGAACCACACCTGGGAAAGTCAGAAATAAACATGCCTCCCTGGAGGGCCACTGAAACAGAAGGGATTGTTTTAAGGCTCAGGAAAAAGAAATGAATAATTTGATCCCTCAGTGCCTGCTACAAATGAGCAGGCCACATGTTTACATGTTTAGAGAGGACGCTTCTGAGCACGTCCCTCTTCCCACACCCTGGCCGCATCCCCTTCTGCACTTGGCACCATCCCCACCCCACCCCGAGGGCTGGGGGGTCACCCGGCCTCAGCCACACCTGTCCTGGCAACTTCCCACCGGTTCTCTGGCCTAAAGCTTAGAAAAGGCCACTTTATTGAACCAAGTTTGCCTCTGTGGAAGACACCGGCCTTAATGATATTATCTAGGAAAACTATTTCTTTAAACTCATTATTGGAATAAATAACCTATTTGGGGTCTATTCTTAGTGCTTCATAAACAGTCTCAGTAAAGCTAACTTTGTTCACACCAACTTGTAAAAATACACACAATTCAACTGTATTTCCCCCAGGCCTACCTGTGGCTTCACGAGTCACCTGCATGGGTCTGACCCCCCACCCCAGCTTCAATGCGCTCCCTCAGGGCTCGGGAACCCCCCCTTGACGTGTGGCTAGAGAGAAATCACATGAATCTGAAATTGGCTTATGTTACCGGACCAGCCTCTGATAAAACACAAATGACAAGCACTGAGTAGGAGAACGGGGTGGTGTTCAGTTAACTAGGGTGTCAGTAAATTAGCTTCTGATGACTTGAAACGTTGTGGCCTATTAAGTGATAAATGCAGAGTCTGCACCTTGGTACGGGGTGTGGGTGAGGGAAGATTTCACGGCGCCAGACATCCTGGAGATGGGCAACGATTTTAGCGACATAAAAGCACGTGGTGCTTGGCTGAGGCCGGATTTGTCGAAAAGGGTTCAGATCACACTCATATGAACAAAAAAACACAGCCTTTGACAGATCCAGCCCCAGCGTCCCTGTCTTACCTTCCGGTCCTTGGTGACAGCCCAGACCACGCCGACTCCCACGGAGACGTGCATGATCCCGTTTTCAGACCCCGGAGCCTCAACTATGGACCAGCAGCTTCCTAGCAGCCCAGAGAACCCAGGCGGCCTCCATCAGCCCAGATGCGGGGCAGCGAGCACCCCTTTCCCCGGTGCGGGGCAAGGGCCGGCCCTGGGCTGCCCACCTGTGGGGCTGTTCCTGCTGATTCCTTCCCGGACCAGGGCCTGCCCCTCCCACAGGGTGGCCCACAGGAGGTCGTGGGGCCCACAGCTGATCTGGACCACCTCCCCAGGGGTGTCCACCAGGGACCAGGATGAGCCTTCGGGGTTGGAGTGGCTGACGTCCTCTCTGTACCACACCTGCGAGGCGAGAAGAGGGCATGGCACTTGCGTCACATGTCCACACCGGGGCTAGGGGCTGGAGTACCCAGCCTGGCCGGGTCTGGTTCCCAATCCCCACTGCCTTCAGAGTTAGAGGACGCTCCCACTCCGGCAAAGAAATGCAAACCCTGGACCTCAGCGTCGGAGGATAGACTTGTTAAACCTGACGCCACAGGAGCAGGTCCCCATGCTGCTCCCGGCCAGCCCGTGCGTCCTGCGCCCCCTCATGGTGATGTGCTCTCAGGACACCGTCTCTGGGGGAAGCCGGCCAGGTGGCTAAATGGCAAAACCCCCAAACCCCGCTCGCACAAATGACTAAAACATCTAGTTCTTTTTCTCCTTAAGTGAGTAGTTAAGATCCAGCAACTCACTCATCTCATCCAAACTGGCTCATTTTATCTGGGGGAGGCTGCACATCACTTGGGGTCCAGGAAGGGCTGGTGACCCCCTTCAGAGAGCTGTCCTCACACTGGGGAACCCTGATCTTCAATCCTGCCACCGGTCCCCCAAAACTAGCCCCACAGGGCCAGGCCTGGGAAGCTGTCCGCCTGCTGCCGGGTGGTGTCAGGGCCCATCTGTCTCCCTGGCTACTATGGGAGCCTATGGTCCTGGTCCGACCTCTCATGGACCCCAGGTGGGGCACAGGGCAGCATGTTGCACCGCTGACACTCGGGGACACAGACACTGTTCCGTGGCCCCTGTTCTCCCCTCTCTTCGGGTCCAGGTGGGCAGGCCCCTCCATGGGGGCTCCATGCCGGGCCAGTTCCCTACTCTGTCCGACCCCCTCCCCCCACCCTTCAGCACGGCTCGGAGGAAGCAACTGTGGTTAACCGAAGCCCGGGCCACAGGGGACCCGCAGGTGAGCCTGCTAAAAACCCCTGCCGTGACTGTTCCAAAGCTGACTGGAGAGTTGTGGTCAACCTGCGGTAAGAGCGACTGAATAATCACAAAGCGCAACTTAAAACCGTGACTGGAGTGCTGGTCACCTGCGCTCAGGGCCGTCTGCGCCGCTGCTGCCGTCGGGGTTGGCCTTACTCCTGTGCTTATGTCACACATTCCCTGAGAAAAGGATCTGCTCTCTCTAGACACCCCCAGAGCCACATCCGGCCGCCGCACTCCTGGAGACGGCGTGGGAGGCGCCGCAGGAGCCGGCAGGGCGCTCGGCAGCTGTCCGAGGCGGTAACATTGATGGCGCCTGAGCCCAGGGTGGGCTCTGACCAGTATGCTGGGGGCTCAGAGGAGGGGCAGGCTAGGACCAGGCGTGTGGGGGGGACAGAGGCTTCTGGGAAGTGCAAGACCCAGGGTCCACAGAGCAGATCCCTAGGAGTAGGGTGTGGCAGTCCTGTCACCTGCCTCCTGAGCAGAGGCGAGGAGAATGTCTCAAAGGCACCTCTCACCCCTCCTGCATCCCTGGGAGGCCACCCGGGCCAGCTTCTCTCCTCCCCGCCGCCGCCACTGTGGCCGGCTCCCACGACCACCTCTCATCCTGGGCACGGGTCTGGCCTTACCTTTCCCTGCACAGACACGGCCCACACTGACAGGCGGCCCGAGGGCTCCTCCGTGATCTCCCACCCCCCCACGGAGAGGTCATTGAAGGGGTCAGGCAGTTGCTTGGGGTCATCCTTCGAGGGGATCTGAAACAAAGGGGCAGGAGGCAGGGGCAGTCAGTACCTGGACAGGACCCCTCCCTGCCCGCCGCCCCTCTGACCTCCCACCCCCAGCTCGGTCCCAGCTGCCTGACTTCACAGAGAAGGCAGCACCAGGACTGCGGCTTCTTGGCCCTGGGTCCCCTCTGCCCTGTTCTGTCAGCCGCTAGGCCTGGGCCACTGTCCCCGAGTGGTCACTGCTGGTCCTGAGTGGAAGGTAGACGCACCACAGGATCTCAGCTCTGGGCTTCCCAGTGACCTGACCGCTGTGACTCTGTTCCCCGCCGTAGAACAGGGCTGATGATGCCGCTGGCCGGCACCCTGCTGTCCCAGTCCCAGGACAGCCAGGCTGGGCTGGCAGCCCCACCTCACGGCCATGGGGTGTCCAGCGAGGTCTGGTGAGCGCCTACGGCCTGCTCTCACTCGGCCTGGGCCCCTCCTAAGTGGGGAGGTTCTCCAGGGTCATGAGAACACTAGAGCCAGAGGTGCTCCCTTGGTTGGGGAGGGGAGGACGAAGTGCCAGAGGGAGGCTCAGCCTGGGACAGAGCAGCTCGGAGACCTCAGTCAGAACATGTTCTCTGTCATCCTGGGCCAGTCTGGCTGGGTTCCTGTGTGGCCGTCTCCTGGATGAAGGGACGCGCAGCGCCATGGTATTCCAGGGATAGGAAACAGCTCAGAGACCAGGTCCCGGGGTGGGGACGAGGCTTCATGTGACCCTCCTACCAGGCCCTGCTGGCCCCAGTCCCCCATCTGCCTTGGCCCTGTCCTGCCCCTAAGCCACACTCAGGAACTGAGACCTTGGCCCAGGTGTCCCGGGACTTGTATCTCCTGTACCGGATCCACTTCCGCCGCCGCACGCAAGAATTCCACTTCTTGTCTCGTGTGTAGGTGGCAGGAAAGTCGATGGCATATGTCCACCCCTGAAACACCAAGGTAGGGGCACTGTGAGCCTCCAGGGGGAAGGAATTTGAAAAGCTAGGGAAGGTGGGGAGGAAGGAGAGGAAGAGGAGGGAGTGAGCCAGCACGAAAATCCCAATCCCCATTCCGTACACAGCAAGCAGAGGTCAGACACCATGGGGTGTTAGGGACAGCAGCACGGGGGGCCAGGTGAGCCCAAGGCACCCCCCAACCCAGGGCAGCCACGATGGGCACTGAGTCCACCTACCCCTTTCTCCGTGGGCTCCCCTCCAAAGTTCTCATCCACGTACCAGTCGGACTCCCACTCCCAGTGCGGTGAAGGCAGCGCCACCCCATCCAGCGGCCGGTGCTGGAGCCCACTCACATCGCTCCACGGCCACCGGTCGCTCAGCAGGAGCTTCTCACAGAAGCCGCCCATGGGGTTCCAGCGCTGAGGGCCGGGGACACAGAGACGGCCTTGGACCCAAGCCTTCCAGAACAGTCCCAGGCAGGCAGGGCCTCTCCGGGGCCAGCAGACCCTGCCCAGCAGGTCCCTCCTGCTGGTCTCCAGAATGGGAGGTGAGCAGAGGGCTGCTCCGGGCCGAGGGATCAGGGACCCCGTGCTGCTTCATCATGGCAAGCACATCGGCACAGCTGCAATGGGCAGAGGACCCACCCACCAGCCACGGTGCTCCCGGGGGCCAGGCAGGGAGGACGACCTCATCCTAGGCTCCTGGACATCACCCGCAGCCCGCTCCAGCCCCACAGACCCTGGACGCTACACAACTCGGAATTAAGTATGAGGAAGGGGATGCGTGTGGGAACTGGCGGGGAGCCTGCAGCCTCTGATTCTCTTCTGCGGTTCATCACGTTAACCAGTAACCCAGCGAACCCGCCAACCCAGCAACTGACTCCAAATGCGCAAGGCTACCTGATTCTCATAGGCCTCCTCTCGGCGGCGGATGGGGACATCGCTGGCGCACACGTACACGTAGACCTGGTTGTCGCAGGCGATGCCCCAGCAGCATTGCGTGGCTGCGCTGACCCGCTTGAACTCCAGCTGGCCGTCCTTGCACAGCTCCCAGTACTGGCCGGCCGTGGAGAGCGTGTGCACTCTCCCAAACAGGTCCACCGCCCACAGCACCGAGTTGGGCATGGCGGCGGTGGCTGGAGGAACACTGGTGGCAGGAAGGGGAGAGTCAGTGTCTCGGCTCCCGGCCCAGGGGGCATCAGGGCCAGGTGGGTGTGACTGTCTCATGCCATGGATGGCAAAAGGAGGTCCAAGGAGGGGGGTGAGTGGTCACCCCACAAATTAGAAGCAGACCTGGTTTCCAGTGTAGATTCCTTTTTCTTTCTTTGCCTTTCCTTCCCTCTATTTTTTTGTTTTGTTTTGAGACAGAGTCTCACTCTGTTGCCTAGAGTGCAGTGGCGTCATCGTAGCTCACTACAACCGCAAGCTCCTGGGCTCAAGCGATCCTCCTGCCTCAGCCTCCCGAGTAGCTGGGACTACAGGCATGCGCCACCACACTTGGCTAATTTTTCTATTTTTGGTAGAGATGGGGTCTCACTCTTGTTCAGGCTGGTCTCAAACTCCTGACCTGAAGTGATCCTCCCAGAGTGCTAGGATTACAGGCGTAAGCCACTGCGCGTGGCCTTCCTTCCCTCTAATTATGGGTATTTTTAAAAACATACAGAAAAGTACAGGGGAAAAAAGGTAACATCTAAGTACCTACCTCCCCAAATTTAATGAATATTATCATTCTGTTATATTTCTTTTAGATCTTTCCTTTCAAAAGAATAAATGAAAGCTTATGGATTTAGTTGAGTCTCAAAACATACAACTGTCCTGCTGCTGCCCCAGGGAGGGCAGGTCTCTCCCCCTACGCGGGCCCCTCCCTGCCGATGGCATCCACATGGGCCGGGCATCCCAGCCAGAGCCTTTCTGAGTCCTGCAGGAGCCACGTGACCATGCAAATTCAAGGACGTAAGGGTGCTCTCTTGATCCTACCTGAGTGACTGCCTCCTTCTCTCCCCCATCTCTCTCCTGCCATTCTCCACTCCTTTCCTTTTCTCTCCTCTTCTTTGTGCTTTGTAGGGGGTGCCCCAGGCTGCTGCTAAGCTCTGCCACTGACCACCCCCCACCCTCAGGCCTGACACTACTGGGGCTCCCTGGGGTGTCATTTCTGGAGCCCTGGATTCTGGTAGGAACAAGCTCCCTGTTAGGTCTGGAGCTGAGAGAGAGAGACACACACGGAGCCTCATGTGTAGCAAAATGCTGTTTATTTTGAGCCTCTAGGTGCAGATGGATGGAGGCCGAAAAAAGCGTCCACGACAGAAAAGGGGACGAACGAGCCTTGGGTTTTATAGAGGGTTTCTCTGGGGGGAGTAAGTAAGTGGGCCAGAACAGCTGCTTGTAATAAATTCTTTTTCAAACAACCAGCTCCTAGGACCCCTGCCCCAGTCACATCCATCCTTCAGCTCTGGAGTCCTCTTTATCAGGAGAGCTAGGGAGGGACAGACTTCATTCCTATGGGGGGGGGGGTGGAATGCTGGCTGCAGCTGTCTGTTAGATTTACAACATCTGGGGACTCTCCAGTCTCCTGAGGCCATTGTTTTACAAGCCTAAGTTTTGCATTAACCGCATTTTGCACTATACATACTTTTTGGGTTCCTACCTGGAACAAATCCAACCCTCCCTACCATGGCAGGGCCACATGGCCAGACACAAGGCAGACAAACACAGAGCAGCCAGAGGAGGACAACAGGGGAATCACAATGACAAGCTCTGCCTGACAGGGCGGCTCCCACATCCAACCCTGGAACACTGCCCTGGGGCCAGAAGAGAGGAAAGAACCTACGGATGAGGGTGTGGCCAGTCTTGTCTGAAAACAGGAGCTACCAGGAGACAGTTTATTTAGGTGCCAGGAGGCTGGGGCCAGAGGCACGTGGGCGCTTCAGAAGGCAACTGTAAGGACAGCAGGGGATGGAACGCAGCTGAAGATAGGAGCATCTGCCATGGGCAAAATCGGCTCTTTGGGAACAAAGTGTATCTTGCAAACACCAAGAAGACAGAATGCAGGTTGAGAAGGAAGCGATGGAGGAGATAAGGAACAGGAAGACAAAGGGAAACAGAGCTGAGCTCTGGGAAACACCTACAACAGGAAGCGGAGAGAAACAATAGGAAGTTGACTCTCAGTTCCTAAAAAAAAAAAAAAAACAATAGGAGGGAAACCGACCAGCAGAATGGAGCAAGCCAGTGAGGAAAGAGCTCCTGGCAGAAAAGGTGACCTTCTTAACCTCAGGAGCACCAGCACCCATCAAACAAACAGGAAAAACAGAACACGAGTCTTCTGGAGCCATTTGACAACCAGCATCTGCATCCAGATGCCTGAGTTGGGACCCCTGGTAACTCCCAGCTACCCCTTATTCCTCCCTGGTCAGGGTCCCTCTGGCACCTTCACAGTGGCTAAGAGTGCCCAAGCTGCTTGGACCCAGACTGCCAGTATTCAGGTCCTGGCTCCATCACTTTCTAGTGCCACCAAAAGCTAACCTCTCTGTGCCTTGATTTCCTACTTTATAAAAGGCAGAAAGGAATAGTGACATACTTACCTAGGTGTTGTGAGAATTAAATGAGATAATATAGGCACAGAGCTTTTAATGAACAGTGTTCAGTAGCCAGCAAGAACTCAATGAATGTTATTGATGTCACCTGGCATTTTCACTTGGCATTATTTACTTTTTACTTGGCATTTGCTGCCACAAACTGCCATTTATCTGCCATCTCTGAAGAAATCCCCGAAACTCAAGTCTCTTTCTGGTTAGCCTTTCCTCACAACAGTGCTCTGCAAACAGTAGGTGTTGACACAGCATTTAAGGATAATCACCACCGTGTACCTTCAACATACTGCCAACTCTCTAAGACAGAAATAATGCTCCAGGAAAGCAAAATGTCATGAATTACTTTTAAAGTAAGGTCATAATTGGTGGATAGACAAGTGATAAAGCAAGTATAGTGAAATGTCAGCAGTGGAAGCTAGGTGGTGGATATGGGAATGTTCACCATACAATTCTTTCAACTTGGCTGCATGCTTGAAAATCTTCAATAAAATGTTGGTGGAAAAGTAAGATTTTTTTTTAAAATGTAGGTTTCTGTGGTGTCATTTTAATATAAGTTAGTCTTCAAAGATAGCTCATAATTCACCGTATAAGTAGCCAGTTTAGTTAGGCTCAGTCTGCAGGTTGAGCTCAAAGACTGGAGACTTTGACTTGTACTTAATACACTTTGCTTCAGATAAATGACTAAGCAGTAATTTCCCTAGAGACATAATTGAACCTTCTGGGCAGTTAATGGAAGAAGACTCTGCTGCAAAGAAAGTATGCGTTGGGGACTGTGTTTACAAACTCCCTTAAGAGTGGAGACCCAGGCACCAGTCACTTCCCAGCTAAAGGTGACACAAGGTAAACATCCTTGGTGAGACACACCCTTCTGCCTCTGCCAGGATGCTGCCCCACATCCTCATGTGCCACTTCCTGGCAGTGAACTGATCAGGCAACCTGTCCAGGCTCACTGGGTCAGAGGACTCTTGAAAGGAGGGTTGGAACACAAAATCCCATGATTCTGGCATCCTGGGACTTCTTTGTGTTATAGGGGTGAAAGGATGGGGGGGTCATCTTCCAAATAAGTAACCTTTCATTTACCAGCAATATCGACAGAGTGAATTTGAATTGATCCTTCAGTCATTCTACTAAGAAGACCTGCTCACCACCCTCAAAGCCATCTACCGTTCTGCAGCAGTTTATTCATAGATCCTTTCAGAGACCAAAAAGTGCCCAAGGGAAGCGGGGCACAGATGTGGTAGGAGGGACATAGTACCAAGGAAGCTCCCCAAGCATTTGCTTCCTCTGAGTTAGGCATTAGGAGTTCTTCCTAAAGGTTTCTTATCACACTGTCACCCACCCGGTGTGCAAGCAGAGAGAGCACTGCCTACTAAGGCAGCTTGCTGGCTTCCAAATGCAGGGTCTGTTCAAAAGCGACATCAGAGTTCAAAGAAGTGGGTGAAGCAGTAGAACTTGCATGGTAATTGAGTCCTTCCTGAAGAACAGGGTCTGCCCAGCCCCACTGGGCAGGAAGTGTCCTGAGTCAGCCTGGCTTTCGTCCCAGTTCTGTGCACTTGGGTGACAGGTGGACCTTCTGCACTGCCACCAGTAGCATATGTTGGAGCCGGAGCACTGGGCCCTGACCATCTGCCCACACTAATCCCAAGACAAGAAGATTTGCTCCCACCAATGCCCAGGAAGAGGGCTAAGCAGGCCCCTTGCAGCTCGATTCTCTAAAGCAACCAAGCTCCAGTGATTATCAAATCACTCCAGTCCAAAGGCTGTCGTGGGGGCATCCCCTGAACCCGGCCACTAAGCCGGCCTGTGGGCGTACCAGGGCGGGAAGGGGGCGGCGCCCTCCAGGTGCGCAGGCAAGAGGACAAGTATAGTCCCTCCCTGCGAGTCTCCAGGTGAACGCAGTGAGGATTACGGGTAAGAGGCGCCGCTGCCCTCCGCCGCCGCAACCTTTCCCACTGCCCTGCCCGCCCGGCAGAGGGGGAGCCGCATTGCACTCACCTGGGCCGGCGCCCGGCGGGGCGGAGTCGCGGTGCCTGCTCCCTGTCGGCCGGGCGAGCAGGCCGGCCCTCCCCCGGCCCTGGGCGAGCGGGCAGGCCGGAAGCGGCAGGCAGGCCGGCGCCCATTGGCCGACCTGGCCGTGACGCAATGGGCCGGGGCGTGCGATTGGCTGCGGCGCGGCGAGTCAGCGCGGCTTCGGGGTCGCGGCTGGGGGGGGCGCACGCCCACATCCGGGGTCGCGCCGGGTGGGTGCGGAGTTGCGGAGCTGGTTCACCGCGTTCCCCTGGGCGAAGCCGGCAGTTCCCTCGCCGCCCCCAAGCCCGGTCCACAGAAGCGGAGCAGGCGGTGTGGACGCGGGCCCGCAGGCGAGGAGAGGGGGCGGGCGAGCGGGAGGAGCGCCGGCGTGTGGGCGCTCGGCCTGGGGCACAGAGAGGAGACACGAAACAGGTGTCTCGGGGGTCTCTATCGAGCCGAACTGTAGCCCTTAAGTACATGGACTTAAAACTTTACTCTTCTTGGGAGGAATCTGGGACCATATGTGATTTTGTGACTGTAGCATGATGTGTCACTAACAGGGCACTGTATTGCTCAAACTGCTTGTGTTGCCAGTGACAGAAAACCTAATTCAAGCTGGCATAATATGTTAATAGTAATATGCGAGTGCTCGCTGGGTGCCAGGCACTGATGTAAGTGCTTTACGCAGAACTGCTCACTTCAGCCTCCTAGAAACCCAAACAGGTGGTGTTATTGCCAGGTTACAGCTGCGGACACAGGCTCAGAAGTTGAGTGACTCACGCCGTAGGCAGTGAAGCGGGGATTTGAACCCACTGTGTCTGGCTGGGGAGAGAAGTAGCAAGGTTAGGATGGAGAAAGTAAACAAAGGAGGGATGTCTGATAAAAGGTCAGGCACAGTCTGACACAGAGGCTAGAATAATGTCACCTGGATCTAGTTTCCCCTTCTCCCTGGGCTTTTCCTCGATCGTCCTGGCAGGGGAAGCCCTGCGTAGGCCAACTCCAGTGGAAGGAAAAGCAGAAGCCTCCTGCTACCCCTGGATGGCTTAGTGGAGCCCTATGTCTAACCTTGACCTTAGCTTGCGCCTGAGAGTTTGGCATTTGTGCACATAGTCTGGAGATGTGGGTCATGGGGCTCAGCCAGGCAAAGGAGGTGGTTGCTCAGAGGAAGATTATGGTACTGTTAGCAGAAGGAGGCTGAGTGGCCGCTAAACTGTAGAAGCACTAGTCTGCAGGCAAGAGACGTGGGTTCTGTTCTGGTTTGTGACACTTTGTAGCCGTTTCTCCTGTTTGGCCTCAGTTTCCATATTGAAAGAGACATTGAGCTCTCCATGGTCCCTTGCAATTTTTGCATGCTGTGACAGTTCAATAATGGTTTTCCTGAATTCAGGATCTGATACAGCAGGCTTTCTGGGGGCCCCTATCCCACCCCCAGTTCTTTCTGCTTTTTCAGAACGAGTTCCAGAAACACTTTAGAAACAACAGGGTTCAGCACCATTCCACATGATTGATCGAGGGCTGCTTTCCGGGTGACAGACATTACTGTATTTATCTCTAGTGTTTGGGACAAGGGAGGGACAGCCGGACCAAGGTGAGGTTAGGCTGACTAGACCTCCTCAGTGGTTGCCCATCAGCCACAGGAGAGTGCTCAGGATCTTCCAATAGCTTTTCCCCACCTGGCTCTGCCTTCTTTGGTAGCCTAATTTCCGTACAGCTCCCATGAGCCTTTGAGCTCTAGCCTTGCCAGAACTCACTACTGCTGGCTCTCCCCCAACTCATCAGACCTCTGGGCTCCCCACATACAACCCCTACCGTCTTGAATGTCCTCCTTCTTGCCCTGTCCATTCTCACTAAGTCTTTGAGTCTCAAATCAAAGGTCAACTCCTGCTGAACCCAAGGGAAAATAGGCCTGGGTTTTGGTGCCTTTGTATCTTCTCCATTCTAACCCCTCACATGTTATATTGTGATTGTTTTCCCATCTGTCTCCCTGACCACACACAGTGAGATCTTTTTGTTTTTAAGAGATGGGGTCTTGCTATGTTGTCCAGGTTGGAGTGTAGCTGCTATTCACAAGTGGGATCATTGTGTACTATACCCTCGAACTCCTGGTCTCAAGCAGTAGCTGGGTCTGTAGGCATGCACCACTGCACCCAGCTGGAGATCTTTGAGGAAATACCTTTTTACTCATATTGGAATTTCCAGGGCCTAATGAGTGCCTAATACATAATAGGTACTCTATTTATTTATTTATTTATTTAGTCAGTCAGAGTCTCGCTCTGTTTGTTTGTTTATTTATTTATTTATTTATTTATTTTTTGAGTCAGAGTCTCGCTCTGTTGCCCAGGCTAGAGTGCCATGGCATCAGCCTAGCTCACAGCAACCTCAAACTGCTGGGCTCAAGCGATCCTCCTGCCTCAGCCTCCCGAGTAGCTGGGACTACAGGCATGTGCCACCATGCCTGGCTAATTTTTCTCTCTATATATATTTTTAGCTGTTCATATAATTTCTTTCTATTTTTTTTTAGTAGAGGTGGGGTCTTGCTCTTGCTCAGGCTGGTCTCGAACTTCTGAGCTCAAACAGTCCTCCTGCCTCGGCCTCCCAGAGTGCTAGGATTACAGGCGTGAGCCACCATGCCTGGCCAGGTACTCAATTTATATTAAAGGAATGAGTACTCCTCCATCCCCCTAGATAACCAGTAGGTCATGCATTGACAAATGTTAGAAGAGCCTCAGCAAACGGGGTAGAGATTAGCAGAACTGGCCTGTCCATATCTGTCTCCTCTCTCTCTCCACTTCATCCCCCACCTCCACCAGCAATGTATGTGGCTACCTTGGCCTTCTCCTGACACTACTTCTGGTAGCTTCTTTGATCTGGCCCCACAGGGAGGCTCTGCACATGTAGAGGTGGAAGTGTTTGGGTCATTCCTAAGCTCTTCCTGATGGCCTGTTTGTTAACCATTGATAGAGTTTTCCTTTCTCTATGGAAACTATTATTTGCCAAGAGTAAACCCTTAATCATGAGTGGTTCGCAGTATTTTTACTGAAATTTTTGCTTACGGTCATTCCTCCTTTGTAAAGTGAGTCAAACGTCTGGCAGTGAGCCTGGTGCTCCTGAGGTAGGACTCTGGGCTTCAGCCACCCCATCTTTCCACTCAAACCAGCAGTGCCAGCACCTTGTTTGTGCTCTGCTAATTAAATTAAGCCCAACACTTTCTTTTTCCCTTGTGATAATTAATGTGCCCGGTGAAGTAGCTAGAAATATGTTTTCCCTGTCCCTGACAGAGGAAAGCTCACATAAACCATCTGCAGAAAAGTGCAACTTGAAGTTCGTGTGCATGTCCAGATTCTTATATCTAAATACGGGCAACAAGGCCGGGCATGGTGCCTCATGCCTATAATACCAGCACTTTGGGAGTTTGGGACAAGAGGATCACTTGAGGCTAGGAGTTTGAGACCAGCCTGGGTAACGTAGTGAGACCCAGTCTCTGTAAAAATTTAAAAATTACCCAGGTATGGTGGTGCGTGTCTTTAGTCTCAGCTGCTTGGAAGGCTGAAGCAGGAGGATCACTTGAGCCCAAGAGTTTGAGGTTGCAGTGAGCTCTGATGACACCACTGCACTCTAGCTCAGGCAACAGAGTGAGACTCTGTTTCAGAGAATAAATAAATAAATAAGGGCAACAATGCCTTATTTAGAAGTGATATTTTGTTTCTTCAAAAAAAAAAAAATTGAAACCACAAAACCTCTAAAACCTAAAACACAAACAGACAAACAGTGGGCCAAACCTGGAAGTGAGTGATAGCCACTCATTGCCTGGGTGACTCGTGCCTGAGAAAACCCAGGACTGTTTTATGCAAAGTCATGCAAACATGACTGCATCAAGTGTGCATTCGACAAACATTTACAGATACTTAGTATGGGTTAAGTTCTACGCTAGCACTGTTGGGGTTTCAAATTGGCCAAGAGACCGTTTCACCTGGAGCTGTAAAAGTCCAACGTGGAGGAGAAAGAAATACTTTAGAGGGCAGGAAAGACTGCAACCTGTAGGCCTTTATTGGAGTTGTGTAAATCAAGGCCGTTAGTTAGGGGTTAAGTAGGATAAACTGATGAGGTCAGTGGTAGAGTGCTAGGGTCAGGAGTAGACAAAGGAAAGCCCAGGTGAGTTGGCTTAACAGAAACTACTTTCCAGGAAGCAAAATAAAACTTGCACTCATACCTTTAATTGAGGTCCCTAATGTTTATGTACCAGTCGGCATCCACGTGGTCCTGTATGTACTAGTGGGCAGGAAGCTCGCTTTCTGCATTGCTCTCTACAATGCCATGTGACTGCTACTGGTTGATAGTAGTTTGAGGAGCTTCTAGGGATGGGAAAATTGCACAGTATGTTCAAACCCAAACCACAGTCTGCATTATACCTGTATGTAAAAGGAACATACCTGTATATTTTCACTCCAGAAATATAATTTGTCATACAAACCAATCATTGTGCCTAAAATGTCTTTGATTGTGTTTTATAATAATTTACACCAATGAGCTTTATTTCATGTCATTAACCTACTCTAGGGTGATGTTTCCCATCCCAGCCCTGTCAGCTCGCTTTCCAGCACAGAGACGCCTGCTGACTGCAGCCAGAGGCAGGATCTGCCCTCTGCAGGGACTGCCGAAGCCCTCGTGGTCTCTGCTCTGCTGAGCCTCATATCGCAATCCCAGGCAGACAGGGCCCTGAGGCTCAAAGGCACGCAGCCAGCAGGTGTGAACTTCCACAACATTCCATCAGACTTTGCGCCTCTCCAAAAGCCAGTAATCTATCATGGTCAGAATTAGAATTAGCAAGGAAGTGCTACTAACTCTTTTCTAAAAAGACAAGCTTAAGAATTTGTACAGACACTCTTTAGAGTAAAAGGGGATGTTGGCTGGATGAGATGCTAGGACATGAAGCATAAATTTAGACATATGGCCACTCTATGACAGATTTAAATGTGAAAAACACAACAAACCTTTAGGATAATAAAGAAAATATCCTGGGCCGGGCGCCCTCTAACACTCTGAGAGGCCGAGGCAGGTGGATCATTTGAGCTCAGGAGTTCAAGACCAGCCTGAGCAAGAGCGAGACCCCGTCTCTACCAAAAAATACAAAGAAATTAGCTGGACAACTAAAAAAATATATATATAAAATTATATATATATATATATAAAATTATATATATATATAAAATTATATATATATATAAAATTATATATATATATATGGGCATGGTGGCGCATGCCTGTAGTCCCAGCTACTTGGGAGGCTGAGGCAGGAGGATCACTTGAGTTCAGGAGTTTGAGGTTGCTCTTAGCTAGGCTGACGCCACGGCACTCTAGCCCAGGCAACAGAGTTAGACTGTGTCTCAAAACAAAACAAAACAAAACAAATAGCCTAGCTGGGCAGGATGGCCCATACCTGTAATCCTAGCTACTCGGGAGGCTGAGGCAGAAGGATCACTGGAGCCCAGGAGTTCGAGGCAGTGAGCTATGATTGAGCCACTGTACTCCAGCTTGGGTGACAGAGCAAGACCCTGTCTCTAAAAAAAAAAAAACAACAGAAACAAAAACTTCCGAAAGATTTTGAGATAAGGAGGATTTCTTTTAAAAGAGATAGAAAGCACCAATCTTTTGGTGAAGGAAAAAACCGGTACAATTCTGTTATGTTAAAATCAAGGCCAGGCACAGTGGCTCATGCCTTTACTCCTAGCACTTTGGGGGGCCAAGGTGGAAGGATTCCTTGATGCTGGGAGTTCAAGACCAGCGTGGGCAACATAGCAGGACCCTGTCTCTACAAAGAATTTAAAACTTAGCCAAGTATGGTGGCACACACCTGTAGTCCCAGCTACTCAAGAGGCTGAGGTGGGAGGATCACTTGAGCCCAGGAGTTCACTCCTACCTGGGCAACAGAGTGAGACCCCAATCTCTAAAAAACTAAAAATAATAAAATAAAATCAAGAACTTCTCTTTATCAAGATACCTCAAGAGGGTGAAGAGGCAAGCCACAGAGTGGGAGGAGATATTTGCAACACAAATAACCAACAAAGGACTAGGATCCAGGATACAGAAAGAACTGCAAATGAGCAAGAAAAAGACATTCAAATTGAAAAAAGAAAGGCAAAGGACTTGAACAGGCCCTTAAAAAAGGAAGAAAAACAAATGGCTAATTAACTTCTGAAAAAGTGCTCAACCTCAGCAGTAAGCAGGAACATGCAAATTAAGCCCACAGTGAGATGCCTGCTGGACCGGCTAAGTGGAAGAAGGAACTGTGCCATCCGCAGGGAAATCAGTGACATGATCTCCTAAAGCCGCAGACAGGACTGCCCTGTGGGCTGACAATGCCTTAGATAAGATACGTATGCGGGGAGTTAGCTACGCTCCCCGCAAAGGGGTTTTTTCTCTTTCTTTGGGTCAGGTCTCTAAGTTGACCACGCCAGTTTGCAGGGAGTCAGCTACGCTCCCAGCAAAGAGGTTTCTTCCAGTCAGGTCTCTCAGGCAGGGGTCGTCGCAAAGGATGAAAAAATAGTAGGAAACAGAAATAATAATAATAATACACAGAGCCAAAGATATAGTTTACAAACTAAAGGTTTATGAAAATAGATAAAAGGAGGGTATCCGGATGGGGATATTTCCTCCCGCTAGAAATATCTCCAAAACTTAATATCCACACAGGTATTATATAGGGTAGATACAAGCTCCCGTTGCCAAGGGCAACGGGATTCACATACTAACAGGCAGTTTGCTTTAGGGTCAAAGTCTTCTAAAAGGCAACTACAGATCCTTTAACTAACTCTATCTAGGGGAACAATGAGTTGTAAAATCTTCTTGGGGCAAACTTCTAAGTTTTCTGATAAGGCTATTACTTTAGCAAAAACCAGAGACATCTTGGCTCCGGTGATTGTGTTCTTGGAGACAGATGATCTCAGAAGTCAACATGAGCTGTGCTTTGTGTTAATTACTTTAACCGCATGGCTCCTTCTGGGCCAGGCTTGGGCATTAGCATATCTCTCTGATCAGCTCTCATCTCCGGGGGTCCTTGCCAGCTCCGGCAACCCATGGCTCTAGGAAGAGGCCTGTCTTGTCTTTCAAAACAGGTGAGAACCACAGGCCCAGTTTACAGCTGTCTCTTTGAAGTGCAGCTATTACTGACCAAGGAGAGGCCCTTCTGAGACAAGGCAGCTTTTGAACCAACACATTTCTTTTTTCTTTAAGGCAAAGCTTTATGCGATTTCTGAAATCAAATCTTGTCTCCAGAAATACAGAGGGCATTTTTATAACTCAGTATTCTTAGGCTCAACACGTACACGCCCGAAGCACACCCAAGACGGTTCTTAGCAGTATTGTTTGTAACAGGTGTCCATCTGCACTGGAATGAGTTGATAAATGGGATGTAGTCAAACAATGGACTATTATTGGCAACAAAAAATGAAGTCCAGGGCAGGGGCGGTGGCTGGTGCCTATAATCCTAGCACTTTGGGAAACTGAGGTGGGAGGATCACTTGAGGGCAGGAGTTCGAGACCAGCCTGAGCAAAAGCGAGACCCCATCTCTACTAAAAATAGAAAAAATTAGCCGGGCATAGTGGCACATGCCTGTAGTCCCAGCTACTCGGGAGGCTAAGGCAGGAGGCTCAATTGAGCCCAGGAGTTTGAGGTTGCTGTGAGCTAGGCTGATGCCATGGCACTCTAGCCCGGGCAACAGAGCAAGACTCTTGTCTCAAAAAAAAAAAGAGAATTCCAAGTATGCACAGCAATGTGGATGTTTTGAACATATGCGAAGTGAAAACAGCCAAACCCAAAAGAGTATATGTGATCCCATTTATATGTGAAGTTTAAAAACAGGGGAAAACTTCATTATAATGTTTGAGGATGTATTAATATGTTTGATGGTAAATGTGTAAAGACAAGGAAGTGATCACCATCATGTTACCATAGCTACCAGGGTGTGGTTGTCTTTAGGGCACCAAGGGACATGCTGAGGCTTGGCAGTGTCTGGCAATATTCTAGTTCTTGAACTGGGTGGTGTTTACTTAAGTTTTGCTTTATAATAATTAACAACATTTATCTTATATACTTTTCTCTGTGTATTATATTTTGTAATTTAGGAAGGTTTTTTAAAAGGACATACGGTGAAAGCAACTGTCCTAATTTTACATGAATGGGATAACTTCCAGTGACAGTATCACACATGATTTTCCTTTTTTTTAAGAGACACGATATCACTTTGTCCCCCAGGCTGGAGTGCGGTGGCTATTCACAGGTGCCATCACGGTGAACTTCAGCCTCGAACTCCTGGGCTCAAGTGATCTTTCTGCCTCAGCCTCCCAAGTAGCTGGGACTTCAGGTGCACAGCACCCTCCACAGCTCACACATGAGTTTTAAAATTGGCCTATGTCTAACAATCCAGAAAAAAGACAAGATATGCCCTGGAGGGTGCTGAGAAAGCTCTGGGGTGATGACGACACCAGTGTTGAAGATGAGGAGAAGCTTGAGTAAAGTCATTTGCAGAAAAGTGAGAATGAAAAACATTTTCTAAAGCCGGGCACAGTGCTGTGCACCTGTAGTTAGTCCCAGCTGCTCAGGAGGTGGAGACAGGAGGATGGCTTTGGTGCCAGGACTTCGAGGCTATAGTGCATTGTGATCACCCCTGTGCATAACCACTGCACTCCAGCCTGGGCAAGATAGTGAGACCCACTCTCTTAAAAAAAAAGTTTTTTTCTAAAGTAATATTTTGTGCAAATTGTGTTTTTCTAAGTATGTAAATAGACATCTGTTTTATTTTCATTCTCAAAATTTGAGCCAAAGTTGACCAGATCTTTTGAGGGAATGTCTCTTGGGGAAAGAGGAGTTCACCCCATATATGGGGAGACCCAGTAGCTGTTATCAGCCCCATCAGACTTTGTCTGCAGAGAGAGAACGTAGTTTGCCTAAGTTCACACAGCTAGTGAGAATTCTTGGGTTCAAAAGCAAACTTGGAAGGAAATCCATGGTAATGGGCATTGTGTGCCTCACCGAATCAGCAGAAGGCTGGAAGCCAGGTTCCGGAAACAGACAGGAGTCAGGGGCAGCCAAGAGCCAAAACCACAGCTCAAGTCTTGCTCAGCAACCCTGCTCTGGATGTGGCATTGATGTTGTTGGGCATCACCCTATAGTCACTGTGTTCCCTGCCCTCTAGACCGTGGACGCTGAGTTCCCAACTGTTTGTCCTTTTTGTCACTCTCTGTAGACCTGGTCACAGGCTCTGATACTTGAGACTTGAGCCTGTGATGTCAGGTCTGCAGTGAGTAACAAAAAGTCCTTTGCCCGTGTCTTAGGGACTAGAGGTTTCAGAGAGCAAGGATTTTGCCTTTTAGGATCCTTGCTCTGGGAAACCACACAAAACATTTCTGACACCAGATGTGTGTTTTTTTTCCCCATACCAACCAATTTTCTGACACCAACTGAATGTCCTACAATTCAATCCAATTCTGTCACTATCTACCTGGAGTTAATGTCAGGTCACACGAGTTCAGGGTCCAGTCCCACAAAATTGCCCTCACTTCAGATGCCAGTTGCTTGCCCGGGCCTCCCATACTTCTGACTGATTGGCTATAAATTGGGGGTTCCCACAACCCTATCCTCGGGTTTGAAAATTTCCTAGAATGACTCACAGAAGTCAGGGAAACACTTTACTTATGTTTATTATAAAGGATGCAACTCAGGGACAACCAGATGGTAGAGATGTGCAGGGCAAGGTATGGCGAGAGGGGTGGTACATGGAGCTTCTGTGCCCCTCTGGGTGCCCCACCCTCCCAGCAGCTCTTCAGATCCCGAGAGTTCTCACAGAGCTGGATCTCCAGCCTCCTCCCTCGTTCCAGAGGTCAATGATTGGGTCCAAAAGTTCCAACCTCTTTAATCACTTGGTTTTTCTGGCAACCAGCCCCCTTCCTGAGGCTAAGGGCACCTCATTAGCATAAACTCAGGTTTGATGAATAACAAAAGACACTCCCATTACTTGGGAAATTCCAAAGGTTTGGGGTGCTCTGTGCCAAGAACTGGGGACAAAGACCAAATATATTTCTTATTACACCATACCTACCAAGACAGCCAGCTTTCCCAAGCAACAAAGGGGAGTTCACATACTTGTCAACCTTAAATAATGAGATTTGGAAGACATGATTAAGTATGGAGTTTATTCAAGTACTAAGCTTGATCATGACCTGGGAATACCAATGCCAAACAAATGGCATCAGCATTCTAAAGTGGAGGAGTTAACGGTTCACTTTCATAGGCAAAGATAGAATTTTAGCAGGATAACTTCTCCATACAAGGCTGGTGCAGCAATTTGATTGGCTATGGGTTGCTACATTCCAAGGAAGATAATTTATTAGTCCAGGAGAAGGGGTAGTGATCTGAGGGGGGCCTTATCTCTGGCACTGTTTGGTCTTCCTAGTTGTTTACAGGGGAAAAAAAGGCAGAAGTTGCAGCTGCATGCCACTGTGACTCAGGCTGTATAGCCACATTCCTCTCAAGGCACAGAATAAAGTTCCAAGAGCTTTCAGTTTGCATTGTTTAATTTCCCATACTGAACAGTTGAAAATCCAGTCATTGTCCCTTAGGGCTAGTCAGTGGCAGGACTGGGACTGATGCCTGGGACCACATGGATTCCAACTGTCCCTGCTATCTTGTTTTGCACGTGGGGCTGAGATGGGTGGTGAACGCTAGACACCAGGGCAATGTCTACACCCTCCTGCATGGTTGCTGGCAGCAGATCCCTCAGCTTGCTCACAGAAAGCTCACCTTGCTGTGCTGGAGTGAGAGTATTAGGTAGACAGCAAGGGATCTCCAGTCCTTCCTGGGGACAAATGTGGGTACTCTGCGCAGTTGCCATACCTGGGGGAGGAGGGAACACCCTACCAACCTGCCAATCAGAAGTTAGCATGCCAACTGCAAAAGAATGCAGAGGATTCCTTAGTCTGCAAGCAGCACAGCTACAATAGGGTCTGGAAGGTGACCTAGATCAACCTAAGGCTAATTATCATGTCATTAGCTGAAATCCCCCGAATGGGCTTTCAGAGAGGCTCATGGGAGTTCCACATGCACAGTAAGACTCAGGTTATATAACTCCCAACTGTCCATCAAAATGGTTCAGTGGTGACATTTGAACCACGAGGAGGGCCCAGCCTCGACGTTATAAAACAAGACCCCAGACCATAACCAAGGCCCTTTTGTTAAGACAAAGGGTCTGTTTATCGTCTGTGATGAATGTATCTTGCTCTTACTCTGTGAACCTATATCTTGCACTTGCTCTGTAAACCTATCTTGTCCTTCTTCAATAAACTTCATTTCATGCTTGTCTTGCTTTCAGTGTTTGGTGTATCTGGTCATTCTTTGGCCAAGAGCACACCAAGAACCAAGAACAGACTACCACGCAACAGGAGGCTACAGGAAGGAACCTCCTGAGGTCACCTCACAAAAGAATAAATCCCGATAGCCTCTGCTCAGTTACTTTCATACCAGGGCTGGTGCACAAAGAAATACTGTGTGAGACTCCTGTCCTAAAATAGCTCATGGTCTAATCTGTTTAAAACAAACAAACAAGCCCATCAGCTGTATCTGACTGCTACCTTTACTGGAATGTCCTTAATATAAAATTTCTGAATTCCTCTTTCTGTCCCCTGCCCCGCCCCCCACACATTGTATTTCCAAGTATATGTTTTATGGGTGAAGTGCTGCGTGTGAGATATCTTTCCCCAATTTGTATTTTATGGTTATTTTTACTCCTTTCTCCCCTAAATGATTATTAATGGAAAAAACCAAACTGTAAAATAATTTAAAGAGGTTTATTTGCCAAATATGAGCGACCGTGGCCCAAGGAAGCACAGTCTCAAGAGATCCTAAGAAAGTGGTCTCAAGGCAGTCGGGTTACAGTTTGGTTATATACATTTTAGGGAGACAGGAATTATAGGTAAAATCATAAATCAATACATGGAAGGTGTACGTTGGCTTGGCTCAAAAAGGTGGGACATCTCTAATTGGAAGCTTATAGGTTATAGGTGGATTCAGGGATTCTTTAATTTGTAATTGGCTAAAGGAGTAAAGCTTTGTCTAAAAACTTGGAGTCAGCAGAAAGGAATATTTCAAGCTAAGATGAGGAAGTCTGCTAATCATAGAGCAAGCCACAATATACCGACTCAACATGATCTGTTAAGCAAATTGATCGATGGCCTATAGGAGTGACTTAACCTTTGCCTTGCAGGGCCCTAGGGCCTGTTTATAATTTATTTATTTATTTATTTATTTTCATTTTTTTGAGACAGAGTCTCGCTCTGTTGTCCAGGCTAGAGTGCCATGGCATCAGCCTAGCTCACAGCAACCTCAAACTCCTGGGCTCAAGCGATCCTCCTGCCTCAGCCTCCCCGAGTGTTAGGATTACAGGCGTGAGCCACCATGCCTGGCCCTGTTTATAAATTAGTATTTTATTGCCACAAAGAGTCTGTTTTGTCACTCTTAGGATCTCTATTTTAACATTAATGCTGGTCAGTTGTTATGTCCAAACTCCAAAAGGGATGGGGTATAATGAGGTGTGTTTGACCTCCCCTACATAGCTGGGAACTCAGTTTTAAGGTTTTTGTGGGATCCTCTTAACAAAGAGGGAGTCCCTTCAGCTGTGGGCAGGTAAGTAGTGGAAGTGATGTGAGGAAATGAGAGAGAGAGAGGAAAGAAAGAATTTGACTTAGGTATGGAGAGGCTTCCATAAGCAGCCAAAAATAAGTATGTCTGCTGATCTAAAGGAAGTTAAATTAAGAAAAATATAGGCCAGGCATGGGGGCTCATGCCTGTAATCCCAGCACTCTGAGAAGCTGAGGCCTTGGATTGCTTGAGGGCAGGAGTTCAAGACCAGCCTGAGCAAGATCCAGACCCCATGTCTTCTAAATAAAAAAAAAAAAAAAAAAAAATGGAAAAATTAGCCGAGCATTGTGGCACATGCCTGTAGTCCCAGCTACTTGGGAGGCCAAAGCAGGAGGGTTGCTTGGGCCCAAGAATTTGAGGTTGCAGTGAGCTATGATGGTGCCACTGCACTCTACCTGGGGTGACCGAGCAAGACTCTGTCTCCACAAAAAAAAAAAAAAAAAAAAAAAGTCAAATATAAAGGACATTTCTCTGGAAAACATAAAGAGCCAGGAAAGGGACCAGAGCAGTGTGGGGTCCCTGAGAGAAGCACAAACCAGGGTGCTAGACTGCCAGGGGCGAAGGTGAGCCCCCCTGAAACCACAAAGGAGAGACCTATACCTTTCATCCCAGAGAGAAAGGAGGGACTTGCACGACCATGTACGCGAGCCAGGTGGCTGGCTGAGGCCAGACTGCTGTCCTCACTTGACCAAGAAGGACACTGGGATGCTGAGATCTGTCCTTTGGGCAATCAGCCCCAGAGCCTGTGCTCTTAATCCCCTCTCCACTGCCTCTCTGGGCTGTCTTAGGAGTTCTCTGATGAGGTGATATTTTAGCAGAGGCCTGAATACAGTAAAGGAGGGAGGGCATAGATCTCTTGGGGAAGAGACAAGTAGACAGAGGGAACTTACAGTGCAAAGGCCCAGGACTAGCAGGAGACCAGTGTGGCTGCAGCCTGGGGAGAATGAGGCTGAGTAAGATGAGCTCAGAGAGCCTTGAAGGGAGGCCTTTGGGAACACAGCAAAGCCATGAGTTCATCATAAAACTCCTAAGGGATGTGCCACTATGAACTGTACTCAAAGGTATTATTATAATAGTTGTAAATGCAGAAGAGTGATGAATGGTAGACTGTGTTTAATTTTCACTGATTTCATTAAATAAGTATGGCAGACAAACTCTAGGGTGGCCCCAGATCTCTGCCCCCTCTCCTTGAATGTGGGCTGGACATGTGACTTCCTTCTAGTCCCAGAATATGGAAAAGATGAAGGGATTTTGCAGATGTAATGAACTCAGATCAGTTGATTTTCAGTTAATCATAAGGGAGAATACTTTGGATGAGCTTGGTTGAATTAGATAAAAGCCCTTGCAAGAGGGATGTGGCCCTTTCTGAGGCCATAGACTCTCTGTCTGCTGTCCTTGCAGAAGCAAGTGGCTGTGTTGGGAACAGCCTCTGGAGAGGGCCACAAGGACCCAAGGACGTCCTCCAGCCAACAGTCAGCAAGGAGACGGCCTCAAGGAAATGAATTCTGCCAACCTGAATGAGCTTGGCAGCAGACTCTTCCCCTCTCACACCTCCAGATGAGAATTCAGCCTGTCCAACACCTTGACTGCAGCCTTGCGAGACCCTGAGCGGAAGACCCAGCCAAGCTGTGTCCAGACTCCTATCCCACAGAAACCATGAAATGATAAATGTGCATTGTTTTAAGCTGCTAAATTTGTGATCCTTTGTTGTGCAGTGTTTTAGTTCATTTGGGCTGCTATACCAAAATACCTTAGACTGGGTAATTTATCAATAATACAAATTTATTCCTCACGGTTCTGGAGGCTGGAAGTCCAATGTCAAGGCCCAGCGATGCAGTGCCTGGTGAAGGTTGACTCTGCCTCATAGGTGGCACCTCTTGCTGCATCCTCACATGGTGGAAGGAGCGAACAGCTTCTTTGAACTTCTTTTGTAAGGGCACTAATCCCACTCAGGAGGGCTCCATCCTCATAACTTAATCACCTCCTAAAGGCCCCACCTCTGCCTATCGCAACGGCGATTAAGTCTCAACATACGGGTTCTGGGAGGGCACAGACCATAGCACACAGCATAGAGAGCTAATACGGCTGGAGATTGCTAATATATGGGTACGTCGCTTTTCACCTGCTTACAAAGCGATACTGTCTGCACATTTTGATCTGTGTAAATCAAAAGAGGAAAACACAAGGGACGCAAGGAACAAATCCAATGGCCCCCCCAAAAGTAGGAGCTGTCAGCACTAGTGGTGAGTGGAGAGAACCAGGAAGAAAAGGGCTCACACCTAAGGGCCAGGTGAAGAGCAGGCTTGGGACTGCGTCCCAGACACCACGTCACCCACCGATCCTGAAGAGAAGACGCGGGCAGAAGAGTCAACGCTTCATCTCGTGGTGATGGGATTTCTAGGTGACCTTCTGATTTTTAACATGATACTGATGAGGCAAACATAAAACTTTTCATAATGCTAACAGAGCAAGTCACTCTTTCATAATGGCAGAACCATGTTAATCAATCATAATAAAAACCCAAAGATGGGTTATGTAATACTAGCAAGAAAGACTTAAAAAGCATTTCAGGAGGCGTCACAAGGTTGCAAAAAGCTAAAGTCTATATGAAGGGCGTGGGCTTTAGAGAGTGTGAGCTTTATTGATGCAGCAAATGAAATTTACTTATGAAAAGCAACTTTGGTTGGATGACCAGTGGCCTAGTTTGAATTGCCTTGGGAAGAGCAATCTAGATTCAGCCCTGGCCTCACATCAACTCATCTACAGGCACTTAGCTGGTTAGAGATGTCATCTTTTTTCTTTAGGGCCCGTAACCTTGGAAAAATGGCAAAATGTAACTTTAACCCTAGAAAGGCATTTTTTTAAATAAAGGAAATAATGAAGATGTTAGTTAAATCCGTGATGTTGATATGCAGAGTAAGAAATTGGTTTTGTAATCATTACATTAGTATGTGCCTTGCTTGCTATCTGAGGTGTCTGCGGTATTCATATGAATCAGCCACACAACATTAATAACTGCAGGCCAAATTGTTTAAGAGAATTAATGTCATTTAAACCCAAAGAGGGGTTTTAAATATTTGGTTCATTAAACATATGAATTTAATAATAAATTGAGTATTAAAGTACAGGAGTATGGATGTCCTCTCTGTACCAGACACTCCTGGGATAGCCAGGAACCTAGCAGCATAGAAAAGAGGACAAGGGTCCCCGAATCTCAGCGAAGAGTCCGGCCTTCCAACGAGCAGGGTCATAGATTGTAATAAGGTGGGAGACAGAGATCACAGGCATCTCTGTGGAGGTGCACAGGTCTCCAAGTGAAAAAGCAAATTGCAGACTCGGGTCTTAAAATCTTACAAGTGTGTGATTCTGTGTGGGGAAAAAGTCAACCTATATAAATTACACATACATGTAACTAACGGAAAAAGATAAAGAGGTCTACTGTAAACCTGCGGTCTCCAACCCCCGGGCTGCAGACTGGTACCAGTCCGTGGCCTGCCAGGATCTGGGTGGCACAACAGGAGGTGAGCAGTGGGCAAGCCAGCGAAACTTCATCTGTGTTTACAGCTGCTCCCGGCGCTGGCATCACTGCATAAGCTCCACCTCCTGTCAGACTGGCCGTGGCATAAGATTCTCATAGGAGCTGGAACCCTACCATAAACTGCGCACGAGAGAGATCTAGGTTGTGTGCTACTTATGAGAATCTAATGCCTGATGATCTGAGGTGGAGCTGAGGAGGTGATGTTAGTGCTGGGGAGCGGCTGCAAATACAGATTATCACTAGCAGAGAGGTTTGACTGCACAATAAATGTAATGCTCTTGAATCATCCCCAAACCATTCCCCGCCCCCAGTCCATGGAAAAATTGTCTTCCATGAAACTGCTCCCTGGTGCCAAAAAGATTGGGGACCTCTGCTCTAAACCATTCACCATGGAAAGAGAGGGGAGAAGGGGTGGGGGCTGTCATGTGTCACCTCACATAAATGCTTGGGGTTCAGGAAGGAGGGGGGAGAAGGGGCAGGGGCTGTCATGTGTCACCTCACATAAATGCTTGGTGTGCAGGTGCCCGGTGCAAGGTCCCCAAGCAGCACCTAGCACTCAGAGGCAATAACCACGCAACGTGGGTTGATGCTTGCTCAGCTCCAAGCACTGCCTCACAAGAAACCTATGAAGCAGCAGATGCAATTATCACCCCATTTTACAGATGAGGAAACTGAGTCCCAGGTGGACTCCTAGTTAGTAGGCTAAGGAAATGGGAGATTTGAACCCGGCAATCAGACCGGGAGCCTGTGTGCTTAATCAGAAAGCTACGTGAGAACCCTCCCTGACTTCCCAGCTCTCTGGCTGGGGAGGAGAACAGGTCTGAAGACACACCAGTGAAACGGAGTTCCCGTGAAGTGGCGCTCAGCAGTGTGTGCCGGGGGAGTGACCCGGAATTCAGAGGAGGAAGGAGAAACCAGCTTGTGTGGCGGGTGCTCCTCGCAGGGGCGCTCTGCAGGACACAGTGATCACAAAGGACTCGCTGAGGGGCCGATCTCACCCTGGGGGCCGTGGGGAGCCACCGAAGGTTTCTCAGCGGGGAGAGCTGGTGGCTCAGCTGAGCATGGTCACTGTTCCGGGGAGGGGTGCATGGAGCGAAGAGATGGGAAGCTTGTAGGTGACAGGCCAGGACCAGCAGTCATGAGATGGAAATGAAAGTTGTGCAGCCTTTAAAAGAAAGTCTGCACCGTTACTCCTCAATAAGGCTGTTTCCAAAAATAAAAAATTAAAAAAAATATACAAAAGCCTACGGGTCCTAGTTCCTGTGTGCAGGAATTCAGGAGAGTTCGTTTCCACAGAAAGGCGGTTCTCAGAAACTGAAGAGGGCTACGTGTCGCACTGTTATCATCATCATGGTACCAAAGACCAAAAATTATCCGACAACATCCAGTTTTCTTATTGGAATGATGCCAACTTCGGGGAACAGCTCAGATTAGAAAACGGGCCCCGTAGGCAGCGTGGGTGTGGTGTGAAAGTGGAAAGGATTCCACGGTTCACCTGTCACAGTATGTCACCCGCAGCACCAGCAGGAAGCATTTGATTTGTCCCCAGCTTGGGGAACACTCGTCCCCAGTGGACACAGGACATGCCCTGGACAGCGTTGACCTGCTGGGTGCCTTTTAGGGGCCCGGCCTGCCTGGATCACCTGACACCAGCTTCACACACAACCTTGGGTGCACCCTCCTCCGGGCAGAGGTGTGTGAATACACGTCCCTTTTTCTAAATCCTGCCTTGGAAATGCAAGAAGGAATCTGTCCCAGGACACTGAGGAAAATGACGCACCAAAACAAACGAAGGAACGATGGTCCTCTTTGAAGGGGACTCAGTTTGTGGAGTTGAGAGGGCCGCTCTCGCCTGCTCATGGGTGAGGCCACCTGTTCATCTTACTGGTCCCTGCTGACACTGCCTAGGGCCTCAGGGAAAAGCCTGAAACTAGGCTGTTGTCTTTGGGGCCTTGTCGCATTTTGTCTTCACGTGGCTGGTTCTACTCCCCACCTCTCATAAGCCATGGGTTTTTTTTTATTTTTATTTTTTATCAAGGATGCCCCGGCAGAGGTATTCAACAGGCTTCTCCCCGAACCATCCCAGCTCCGAGAGGTGATATCTGGCAGGTGGCGCCATGAGCCCCTTCCCACTGGTGGGACTCCAGGCTCAGAACCTGAGAACCTTGGCGGTGGGCAGGATTGTGAGGCTGCATTCTGTCCCCATGGGGCCTGGCTCTGCCTGGTTCCTCCCGGGCCTCCCCGCGCCCTCGATGGCTCCTGCCTCGTGGCCTCTTCGGTTGCTCCTTCATGTTGGTTGCTGCCCTGTTGGTCACTGCTCGGCTTCTGCTGGAGTGTAAAGGGGCTTTTCCCAGCCCTGTCCTCGGGCTCCCTCCCTCCGCTCCTCCACGTCTCACTGAGACCAGCCATGGCCACCACAGTGCAGGAAGAAGGTAGGAGCCCTGGATGGGGTCAGGCAGGCAGGGGAGGGGGCCAGGCCAGAGGAAAGCATGGAGGGACCCATGGGAAGGAGAAGGGACGAGGGTGGGGGCCTCCTGCAGCAGAGGCCTCGGGAGGCCCTGGCGGCTTCTTCCCTCCGTCCCTTCACCACGGTGGCCTGGCTGCTTCTTGCAGACCCCATCCCAATGCTGTCCCCCAAGCCCACTGGTTTCACAAAGCCAGGGCTCCATGACAACCCATCTCAAAGCCTCAGTGTCTTCTACTTCATTCTGTGGCTTGAGGGAGAACTGCGTTCTGGGCATCGCTGGTGAAATAGAACAATGGCTAAGAGAAGGCCAAGATCATTACAGGCCCTGCAAGGCTCCCATAAAAATCACCATTTGGGGGTGGATCCCAGAAGTCCCTTACCGACTAAAGGAAGTGACCTCTCCATCTCAACTTGGGAGTGGTCACTTGTCTGTCTACCTCCAACCAAAGGAGATGCCCAGTTGTCACCAAATTCAGCCCTCTGGTAACCAGTGACAAGTTCCACTTAGTTTCTCTTTATCATCATAAATGAAGCAAAGGCTAAAGATTTTGAAGGGAAAGACCTTCTGTAAACCTGCGTAACTTTCACTGTCATCCGACAGAAGAGACAAGTCACAGAGGTGCATCACTTCCCCTGAATGATGCTCTGGAGTCACAAAAGCCACCCAGTGGGATCCCAAAGGGATCATCAAAACCAGCATCTTCTCCACCATCTGGGCTGTCACGATTTTTTAAAAACCAGAAATGGCCTTCTAGAATGATCCAGGCACATTTCTAGCCTGAAGTGAGGGGTGCACTTTATAGACTGAGCCAGAGCTTCATTCTGGAAGTGGGAGGGCCTAGGTTTGAATCACTCCCTTGCTAGTGCAGTGATCCTGGGCACTAGTTCACTTAAACATTTTGAGTACCTACTATGTATTAGGCTCTGTGGAAACAGATAAGACACTATCCCGGCCTACACGGGGTTCAGGGGAGCCAGGTGTTTTCCTCATCTGTAAGTTGGGGATGGTGACATCTGTCTATCAGGGCTCTCGGATTAAATGTGATGACAAGATATGGAAGTACGAACACCACATGGTGTCCAACTCAGAACAGGAGAGAGAAATGCTGCTGGCTTCTCCCTTGAAGTTCCATTTAGAAATGGTGACTGTCATTTTGGAAGGTGGTGAGGTAAAAATGCCCCCATAGAAGAGACATCATTGTAATTCTGAAAGGATGATTGAAGTCTGCAGTTTTAAGAAAGCCTGGCTCACAGATGTTAAGTGACTTGCTCAAGTCACATGGGAAGTATGTAGAACAATCTGGATGAGAACCAGTTCTTCCAGCCACAACCCACTTCCCTCAACACCCAAATTTGGCCCAAGTGTCCTTGGATGCCCTCTGCTGCCAATCAAAAAGTCTCAGAAAAGCACCCTGTACTGTTCCTCTGAATGTGGCAGAGATAAAAGGTGTTTGATGAATTTTGCACGTGTTGCCACAAACGTGTTGACATTCACGTCTTAGCCTAGTAGTCTAGATACATCAGTACGTGGAGTAAGACTGCAACTGCTTGTCAGGGGGTTTGAGTGCAGCAGCTTGGAAACTTACTTAGCCAGAAACTTGCAATTCAGAATTTGCTCTTTGTTCTTGTGAGAATTGCTTGAAAACGTGAACTACAAAGCGATGCTTTGTATGTTTCATGGTACAAGTGTGTTCTAGCTGCAGTGAGAACCACCCCCTTTGAGAATGAAGGGTGTAAAATAGATTTAAATATATATTAATAGATACATAACTTGTGATATGATTTATCATGTGACTCAGCAAGACAAAGTTTTGTCCATGTCACGGACGAACTTCTGTGCTTAATTTATAAAATATTTAGAAATATTTGCCTAGAATTGTAAGGCTTACCCACAGGCTTACCATAAAATGTAAAACTTAAAGTGTTTATTTAAGGTAAACGTTTAGCAAATATTCAGCAAATATTTGACAAGGGCCTTCCCTGAGCCAGGCACTTGTAATTGGTTACAGCCTTGGATTTTGAAATTATATTTTCTTCCTTTTTTTTTTTTCCTTTTCTGGTCACAATCTGAACCATGTGAGATACTGGCTTTTTGTCTGTGCCCAAAAGCTCACGTGATATGTTATCAGCACTTCTGAAGAGCATGCAAGAAAGGGCATGACCCTTGTTTTAGTTTCCTCTGGTACATCTGGGGAGAGTTCGTGGTGACTGTCACTGTCTGGGGGACGATGGCACCTCCTGGTCCCCACGCGGGGGCCAGCACATCCAGTGCCCCCAGTAGAAAACATTTACACATGTCAGTTAAAGCAAAATAGTATTTATTTGTTTTTATGGAAGTGACAATACTAAAAAAATTTTTTAATGTCTGTGTGATATAGAAGTGGGTAAAGGGCAGAATTTCAGCTATCTGAAAAATATGCATATTTGTATATTCCAAGTCTTCAGTAGGAATGTGTTTCTGTTAAAACCAGCAACCCATGGTGTGCTTCTCTTGCGTGCTTGGTGTGGCGGCAGCATGGTGTGATCTTAGGACCGAGTGGTGGATCTGGTGTAGGAAGATCCACCGCTACTGGCTGGGAGACCTTGGAAACATCACAGCAGCTCCCTGTGCCTCGGTTTCCCCATCAGGCAACCGGGGGGTGTTAATGCCTACCTTCCCAGACGGTCCTGAGGATGAATGGAGATGCAAAGCATGTAAAGGACTGTGCACAGTGCCTGGGGGATCCGAGTGGATCAGTACATAGTAGCTGAGATTATTAGTGGCCTCACTTTAAAGTTGGTGGGGGGTGGAGGCAGAGGTGGAAGGATCGCTTGAGGCCAGGAGTTCGAGACTAGCCTGGGCAGATGGTGAGACACCCCCCCCTCACCCCCCCCCCCCCCCGTCTCAAAAAAAAAAAAAAAGATTGGCACCACTAACCTCCAGGCAGCCCACCATGCTGCCTGGCAATCGGATCATGATTCTCTAAGAGCCTGTTTAAGCCTCTGTTCTCCCGGGGTGACTTCACATGTGCCCTTCCTCTCCTCAACCCCCACCACCTCCCCTGCCATCCTCGGCCTTAGCTGCTGACTTGCTTCCTAGCTCGTAAAAGAAACAGCTGCGACCACAATAGACTCTAAGGCATCCACCTGTCTACCTGCCCCACCCACTCTGGTTTCTGCAGGTGGTCCATCGGCTATGCACCAGTGAGACCCCTTCTATTCTCCGCTGCAGTGTTTTGCCACCTCCATTTACAGACAGACTGTTCCTTCCCCATCTCAAGACAACAAGCAAAAGCTGTGCCTCCGTATCCGCACGCTTCACTCTCTGAGCTCCCTCCAGTCTCCCCTTCTCCACGTGCCCACCCTGAAGGCCGATGCGAGATTGCTAACCACTCGGTGCCGGCCTGCCCCCTCCTCCCATCACACTCACCACGACATTGGTGCCACACCAGGATGCCCTCAGTTCTGGTCCCAGCTGCATCCAGGCAGGCGGAGCAGCTTCCAGCCACCTGGAGGGTCTCAGACCTTTCAGTAGGAGGATGAGGCTTCAGGGAACACTTTCATGGGTGCTCCCCCTACTTTTGTCAGGTGTCCCTTTGGGATATGCACGCAGCTCGAGTCCACGTGTGCAAACTCAACCGCCTAGTCCTTTCCCTCAGGGCGGCTTCTCCCGCTCCATGGCCAGGTGCTGGCACCACTATCTGCATCACCTGAGCCTGAAACCTGCGGTCTTGAGCCTTCCAGCTCCTTATCTCCCCATCCACCAGGAGGTGCCAAGTCTCAAGGGCTCTTACCCTCTCTCACACCTTCCTTTCCTCTTGTCCCCTCCCTGATCCACTCCCTCCCATCTGTCCCACACGCTGCTGCCAAAGACATTTTCTACTGTGCAAATCAGATGCGCACAGCCCCCTGCTCACACCCTGTGCAGTTCCGCAGTAAGTTGAGACAGGTGCCATCCTGGCTCCAATGTCGGCCCCGCCTCCCCTGGCCAGCCCCACCTTTGCCTCCTGGAGACCCTTCCAGGGCTCCGGTTACACCAAGTGACACACCAAGTGACAAGTCCTGGCATATAGCCAGCTGCCGTCCACTCTTTGGGATTGCAGTTTGCTCTGCCTGGAATGCCCTGGTCCTTGGGTCCCACTCACCACTGGCCTCCAAGCCAGGCTGTGATCAAGGAACTCTCCGAGTGCCCAGGCTCACCACCACCCTGTGTGGCCCCTTAACCCCAGCACTCCACCTGGCTGCTCCTTCTGCGTCCCTGTCATCATCATCTTTGTCCCCCCAGGGCTGGCACGTGGAGCCTGGGATAGCAGGGCCATCCTCCGTGGGCTGCATGAATGAAGGGCTGGCACTGGCTTTGTGTCTGAAAGCAGCACTGGTCAAGCCACACGGGGACATCCCAAAGCCACACCTGAACATTCACCAACTTGGAGTTCCAAACAAGGGGCGCTGCTGGGGGAAAAATAATTATTGGAAGAGAAGTAACAGACGCTATGGATTTTGTGAGGTTAATCAGGAAACGTGGGCCTGTGAGGAAGGCAAATCTGTCAACTTGTGTTGGGTCTGACAGGAAAGGGCAACGGGCCAGGCTGCTGCTGCTGCTGCTCTTACTAGTGTGCAAGGTGGGGAGGTGGTGTGCGGCCGGGGACTAGTAGGAGGGACAGTGTACACGGGAAGGGGCTTGGAAGAGCTCAACTTGTAAAGAAATGTGATGTTCTCTCATTAAAATAAGGCGAGGCCTGAGAGCAGCTGGATCAAAATGCAGGTCAGAGACGTTGCTGTTTTCTGGAAAGGTGCAGGGGCGCTGCGCATGGAGGGGATCCTAAGCTTCCCAATCTTTCAGGGGTTTGATTGGCGACCCCGCTAAGCACCGGCCGGACACCACCCGGGCCAGGTGCAGGCTTGGCCCAGAGCGATCAGCCCCTGGCAGAGCTGCTGCGGCGTCAGGGCCCCGAGGACATGCAGCAGGTGCCCACTATTGAGGGTTTTGGCCCAAACGGGGGAGTTATTTGTAATCAGTGGCCACAACCCCTGTAAATTACCTAATTCGTCAAAAGAGAAAACGGAGGGAACGCGCTGCCGCTGAGCAGGCCCCGGGGGCGCCTGGGCTCCACCTGCGGCCCGGCCTCCCGCCTCACCCCGCCCAGGCCCCCGGCCCTGGGTGGGTTCCGGCCCTGGAGCCCGGCCGGACGGGGGTCTGCGCCTTCGGAGGTCGGGGGATCCGCTGGCCCTAAAGGGCACGACCCTAGGGGGCGCCTCGGGGCCGCCACGGGGTTGGGGGTCTCCCCGCCCCGGGAGGCCCGAGGGCCGCGGAGGCCGAGCAGGGACAACCGGGAGGCTGCGGGAGGGCGCGGCCCCTTTAAGACGCCCCGCCAGCCCCGCCCCCCCCGCCGCGAGCCTCCCACGTGACCCGGGTCTTGTGACTGGCGGGGGAGGGCGGGGGAGACCGCGGCGCGTGCCCGCCCGCCCCGCCCGGCGCCGCCTCAGAGGGGCCCGAGCCGCCGGTGCGCCGCCTCCCGCCGCCGCGTCCCCGCCGGGCCGAGCGAGCCGAGCCGGGCCGGAGCGGCGGGCGCGGCCGGGCCGCCATGGACCACAAGCCCCTGCTGCAGGAGCGGCCGCCCGCCTACAGCCTGGAGGCCGGCCAGGGCGACTACGCGTGCGGCCCGCACGGCTACGGCGCCATCCCCACCGCGCCCCCGCCGCCGCCCTACCCCTACCTCGTCACAGGTGGGCCCGACCGCCGCCGCCCGGGGCCCGTTGTCCCGCCGTCGGCTCCGAGGGGCGGGGACGCGGGGCTGGGGCCGGGCGGGGAGGCCGGCCTGGGCCCGCCCGCGAGCGGCCCGTCTGGAGCCCGCCGAGCCCGGGGCCGGCCTGGGGACCCTCGCTGCCCGGGGCCGGCTCCGGCGGGTTTTGTGCCCGGCCGGGGAGGGCCGCACCCTTGCTCTGGGTGAACTTTGTGTTACGAGGCGCCGTTGCCACATTAGCGCCCAGCACAGCCGTGGCAGGAGCTTAGTGCAGACAGCGCTGTCCTGGTTGGGGAAGGGACCAGGGTGGGGGGGGCAGGAGAAGTCGTCCTCACAGTCCTGTCTCACTCCCTGCTCCTCTTGTGCCTTCCCGCCCGCAGGGCTACCCACCCACCACCCCAGGGTCTACAACATCCACAGTCGGGCTGTCACTCGCTACCCTGCCAACTCCATCGTCGTGGTCGGAGGCTGTCCTGTCTGCAGGTGAGTCTGCAGCCGGGGGCTGGCCCTGGGAGCCGCCGAGAGCGCACGCACCTCGGCCTCACAGGGGCAGCGCTGCTAGGGGGACTGGGACCGTCTGGACGTGGAAGAGGTGGACATGCTGCTGGTCACCCTTGGCTCTGAACACATTTTGTGGGGCAGAAGGGGTGGGTTCCCTTTCCCGGGGAGTTGACTGCATTTTGGGGCATTGCACCCCAAGTGAGTGGGATGTAGAAATGTTAACAGTCCACTCTGCCTTCCTCCCTTGTTCTGGGACCTGTAAGGAATCAGATTTCTTTTTCTTTTTCCAATTTCCACAAATTTACCCCGCAATTGATTCTTCAAGGTGGTGCAAGGTTTCGTTTCCCGGCAGGAGAGACCTGAGTGGGATGGCCTGTGTGTTTAAGGAGCTGAGGAAGCGACAGCTGTAAGGGCTTCTCTATCCAAAGTAAGGCCGAAACTCCTCGCCAGGAGCTGGACCAGGACGGAAGCCCCATGGTTCTTTGTTCCAGGCAGGAGGAGTGATGTTTTCGTATCCTCAAACTGGAGCCTACAGAAACTTTCTGATGACTGTTCTTATAGGGCTTCCAGGGTGCAGCTAGATGCTGGTTTTGTGTATGTCTTGAGGATTCCAATTCAGATAAGACTTGGTTCCTGCCGTTTGCAGATGTGGGTCCCTGCCCTTGGCAGATGGGGGTGCTCTGATTGTTTAGAAAGTGAGGGTGGAGTTGGCAGGGACAGGATTTTCAGACTGTGTTTGGGAGGAGGAAGTTGGAGCCTCTGAGATGGAATTAAGAAACTCTGGTTTGGACTGTAATTTCTGAAGTATAACTGAGGCCCAGAGTAGAGTCATAGGGAAGTTAGTGATTTCAGAGCCATGGGGCAACTGCCCAGGAAGGGCAAGAGGCCAGGACCCCAGAGCTGCCCTGGTGCCTGGTGAAGAGGGCTGTGGCTGGGGGAGCCCTGGAGGCTACGTGCCTTCCTGGGGACCCCATGGCAAACCCAAACGGGGCGTCTGTTCTGATGCAGCTGGGCAGTGCCCAGCGGAAACGAGGGCCTTTGAGGGGCAGGGGTGGGCAGGGATGCAGCTCTCTCCAGGAGCTGCACTGTGGGGTCAGAGGAACAGGGGTGTCAGCCTACGTTTTCTGTGTTCGCTGTGTCCCCATTGTGGTGCCTGGCCTGCCTGAGGAGCTACAGGGACCGACCAATGGGCCTGTTTCCCCATGTGGGACATGGTGTCAATGAGAGTCCCTGAGCTTGGGGGCTAGAAGACCACAGCTTCCAGGCCGTGGTGGCAGTTGCTGTTGGGGCAGGGGGCATTTTCTCCAGCACTCCCTTTTTCCCTGGGTTGGGAATTGTGTCACTTGGGAGGCCAGTGGCTTCGGCTAACCAGGTCTGCTCCCCAGTCATGCGGAACCTGGCACAGGGTCAGGCCGGGCTCTGCTTTTCTGGGAGAGTTTGGGGCCTGGGGCGGGCTGGGGCTGAGGCTTTTCTTTTCATGCTTGGGTCGCCATCCTGTCCTCTCTGTCCCTGGGTAGTGGCGGCAGGCAGGGAGAGGCTACACAAGTTTGGGAGGTCCTCAGTCCTTTAAGTTAGGACCAGAGAGAGCACCCTGTGATCCGGGGGTGGGGGGGGATGGCAGGCAGTGAGGGGCCTTCCCAGCCCTCTGGCCCTGCCCTTGTGGTGTCCCTGCCCTCTGCCCGCAGTGCCCTCATGGGGCCCTGGCTGCTGGAGAGCAGCCCTGGCTCCCCGAGGCCTCTCTGTGCCTTAGCACCAGTGTTGGGCAGGGGAACAGGAGGTTTTGCTGCCGCCGGGGTGGGGGCCGTGGTCCCCAGGCCACTTCTCTGGGGGGAGTACAGATGTTTCTCTGGACACAATCAAGTCTGGCCATGCTCTGGTGTCTTGGGGCTGGAAGACAGGATACTGCTCACGTGACCTCACTTCCTCCCTTCTCAGATGAGCCCGCCAGGCTCTGTCCCCTTCACTCCCTGGTGGCTTGGCAGGAATTTGCCCAAGTCACACGTCTGTTATTCTCTTTGAGCAAGGCTTGGCATAAGAGGCCTGTGTCGCTTGTCACTTTGCCATCCTGTCTGAGCCTTCCCTCAAGCAGCGTGACTCCATCTTCCGTTTTTAGCCGTTTACGAGAAAGCGTTGTTTTCTGCCCCACAGAAGAGCCCCCCTTCCTCATTTCATGGCAGCTCTGCCCAGGGCGCTGCATTGGCCAGTTGGGGCGCACACCCAGATTCTGGGCTTCTCTGAGGCTGGGTCCTCTCCTGCTGAGTGAGGCCAGTCACCCCTCCCCGGTGTGGGCCACCCCAGGTGCAGGACGAGATGGCAGCACTGGGGGGGTGGGGGGCAGTCCTCCACGTGGAGAAGGCAGCCTGGGCGGCTGAGGTCCACGGCGGAGTGAGCAGCGAGTGCAGGGCCTGGCCTGCCGGGTTCCCCGTGAATACTCGCTGGTTGTCATCAGGTGCTTAGTTTTGGGGGTGACCAGAGGGGTAGGAAGTCCAGGCAAGAGGGGGGCCTTGGAACCAGAAGAAAGTTAAAAGCAACAGGTGTTAAGGGCAGAGGCTGCCCAGAGGTACCCGGTGTCAGTATGAAGAGTTGGGGGGCAGAGGCCGGCTGCCAAGGGCTGTGGGGTGCTCAGGATGACACGGTGGAGTCTATGGAGGGCTCTCAAGAGGAGGGAGCCTGTGACAGAGCCCTGGGCTTCTGGTGATGGTGGCTGGTGGAGGGTTACTCTCTCATGCCACCTGTGACTGGGAAGCCAGAGCTCAGCCTTGGTTGGGGACGTCGGTGGGGGAGTTGGCTCGGATGGACCCTGCCCATATCCATGGCCCCCTGGGCTCGCGCTGTCCTGAGACAGTCCTGGCCCAAGGTGCTGGCTGGGCAGGGTGCCTAGACCTGGGGCCCAGGCCGAGCCTGGGGGGATCCGCACTGAGCCTCAGCAGGCCTGTGCTGCTTCCCTGGCCCCCTGGCTGCAGGTGGGGGTGGCACTGGCAGGGGTTGGGAAGGGCCGAGTCTCTGGGAGGGCCACCGGGCACCTGCCCTGGCCAGGCCCTCTGGGGAGGCCTGAGGCTACCCCAGCCCTCAGAGGTCCTAGTGAACTGTCCCTAAATGAGGCAGCTCCCCTGCCTCCATGGGGGTCCTTTTTGGAGTGGAGACCCTGGGACAGCCAAAGGCTGGTTGGGGCTGCCTTGGGGCCATCTCACCCCTGCTCTGAGCCTTGGCTTTGGGCCTGCAGCCCTCAGAGGAAGCTCTCTGTTGTCCCTTGTCCGGAGGAGGCTTGTCTTTCCGGTGAGGGGTGGTCTGGGGGTTGCTTCTGGAGCTGGATGGTGTCTGATGCCACCCTGGGCTCAGGAGAAATGATTAATTGGGGATGAGAGGGGAGGCAGGCTGCGGGTCGCCCTGGGCCAGCCCTGTGTGGCACCGATGGCCCTGGGGGGCTGCCTCAGAGGGAGGGCCGAGGCCTGCTGGGTGGGGTCCTGTCCCAGAGCAGCGGTGCCCATGGCTGGGGCGCCCGTCTGGACTCAGATCCCAGCCACGCCACTCCCAGCCGTGTGGCCCTGGACAAGGCCCTGGCCTCAGGCCTGTGTGGCACCTCAGTGAGGACAGTGCTTTGGGGACCATTCTTTTCTGGGTACCCGGGCAGCTCAGAGCTCACTCCCTTCCCAGCCTCCTCTGTCACTGTGGGGTGGAGCCTGGTGTGGCTGGACCTGCACTGTCCCAGGGCCCGGCTCTGGGCGTGCGTCAGCGGGGTGAGTGGCCACTTTGACTGCAGAGCTAGAGTCAGGGTTAACACATTAGTTCCCTAATTTTGCCAGCTTCCGCCCCTCCCCCACCATGGCCTCTTGCACAAGAACAAGGGAGGGACTCGCAGGTCTGAGCCGTGGATGGAGGAGCTGGAGGGGGGAGAAGGTGAGGCTGCGTACAGCTGTTCCCAGGCAGGGTCCCCCCTTCAGCGGGTGCCAGGGCATGGGGCCGCTCTGCAGCTTGTGGGCTTTGTCAGATCAGGACTGGCCTGGAGGCTGGATTGTGTTCCTTGATTTAGAAGAAGTTGGGTTTTAAAAAACTAAATTATGTCAACACTCTGTTTGAGGTCTGGGGCAACACCGTGGTTAAGACATTATTTCTGGAGCAAGACATGAATATTCACATCCAGCAGGTTAAATTAAGACTATAAATAGCCACACATCAGCTCAGGTCACATGTTGCTGTCAGGTGAGTTTGCTACAAACTGACAGAAAGTGCTGCTTTCAGAGCCTTTTGGCATTTGGAATTGAGAGGGGGTCAGGCCTGAAGCTTTCTGAATCCAGAGCTGATGGGGCAGGTCTCTCCTCTCTTCCTTGGGCTTTGTGAAGCCCGTTCAGAGTACTCAGGGTCAGGTGGTTCTCGGGGCCGAGGATGCTCTTGGATCGCAGACTTATGTTGCTGGCAGGTGCCTGAGCCTGGTGGGGAGACGGGATGCCCCTGGCTCGCGGGCCTCACTGCAGGGAAACGTTCTTGCTTTTCCCAGCGACCTGGTGGCCTTGGCCCTCTTTTTGAGTGGCGTGCAGGTGGCCCTCGGCAGGGGTCAGGGGAAGCTGCTGGGGAGGGCATCAGACCCAGGGCTGCGACTGGGGGCTCAGCAGGGGGTGACCCACCAGCTCTGCTCTGGCTAGAGGCAGCGTTGCTCCAGACAGAAAAGGCTTGAAGGCTGAGGTTGGGAGCCTGTCTAGCCTAGCGCCTGGAGGCGGGGGGCCAGCCCAGCTGACTGTGCCCATCGCTCTGCTTGTCTTTCTGAGTTCTCAGAGCTGCTCTGGGGCGAAGAGAATGAGGCAGTGGGACCCGGGAGGCTGGGCTGTCTGCAGCTCAGGGTCTCTGCCCAGGCAGTGTCGGGCCCTGGCCATGTGGCAGGGAGCACCCAGAGAGTGACCAGCCTTCTTGGGCTTCCTCCAGCTTCAACAGTGGAGAAGCGTTTGTGGTCTGGAAGGAAAATTAAGGAGGAACGAGGAAGGGGTGCTGCTGCCTTGGATGCTTGACCCCAGAGGACAGCAGCACCCTGCAGATGAGACAGGTTCTGCGGGCTACACCAGGGAAGCCCTACCCCTGCCCCGTGGCACCCAGACGTCTCTGGCAGGGCCCTTCCAGGTCACCTGACCCGGCCTTCTGGGCGTCTCCTGAGCCTTTGCGCGGCAGGTGGGCTCTGCTCCCAGCTCTGCCTCTCACCAGCTCTGTCCCGAGGGGGCAGCCTGGGCAGGCACTCATGTAGTCCCTGTCCTTGGGCTGTGTTGGTTCCCGGAGGCCCCTGGTTTCGAGGCAGGATGGAGGGACACTGGGGGCCCCTGCACAGGGCAGGCTTCTCCTCTGGAACGTTTCCTCAGCTGGTTCACTTTGCCCTCCGCTTTCTCATGGGACATTTTCTAACCAGAAATACAAACTGGTGTATTTCTGGGGATTTTCAGCTATAGGTAGAACACTGGTGCAGATGCCAGAAAGGAACAGGAAGGTGAAGCCCAAGAATGGTCTAAGGCCACCTGGCCTCCCTCCAGCTGCCCTGCAAGTTCTCAGCCCAGGGCATCCTGTCATGGCCATCTGTGTGCGAGGACAGCTGGTGGCTCAAGGCCTTCCTGAGGCTCCCCCACTTCCCACTTGGGCAGCGTGGTCTCGGCTGTGCTCTCAGCTGGGTCTCCTGGCAGCCTGCGCCCTGGGCAGGGCAGGCCCTGAAGCTGAGGCAGGGCATGCTGGGCTGGGCACAGCAGGGTGGAGGCGTCCTGCAGGGGCAACTGCAGGGTGGTGGCCTGACGACCTTGTGCTGGTTAGGAAGGGGACACTTTGCCGGATCACTGTTCCCTTAGAGCAGGGCTTCCCTGTGTGCCCCACAGTCCAGTCTGTTGCAGCGAGCTTGGGAACGTGGCTCAGCAAAGGACTGCAGGACTTCTCAGAGCCTTCATGAACCAGTGTACATAGCAACTCTTCAGGAGGGGGACGAAGTTTCCCAAAATTGTTTGACCAAAGAATCCCCCTCTTCTTTCCTGCAGAGCTTATCACGGTAGGGGAGTTGGCTTGGATGGAACCTGCCCATGTCAGGGGACTAGTGTCTAAGTACAAGCTCCCTGGGCAATGCTGCTGGACTCCTGGCCATGTTAGAGGTTTAAGGCAGCTCCGCCCTGCATGGGTTGGAGGGAGGCAGGCGGGCATCGAGTTAGACTTTTTCTTTAAGTAATTGAAAGCCAGACTTCAGAACATTGCAATTTATTTTTTCCACGATCCCCAGAGAAGCCAGGAGGGGTGTGGGTCTGATTTCTGGGCAGGAGCGGCCTGTGGTGCTCCTCAAGGCTGCGGGCTCAGGCTGCAGCCTTGCCCAGCGAGGTGTTGGCAGCAGCTGCCACTGTGGCGATGTGGGTTTGGGGAAGCCCTCGGTGTTTGGTGTGTCACTGTCCTTCTTGCTTGGTCTTTGGTAGGCTGTGCACTTCCTCCCCACACAAGGGCGCGGAGGGAGCTGCAGTTGTGTCCAGGCTGTTGTGGGCATAAAGGGTGGCCAGCAGCACTTAGGACGACGGGCGTGTGGCAGGGGTGGGTGCTGGGGCGGGGGCACGGGATGGGGTCCTCTGGGGGCTCACTGAGCGCCTGTGTTGATCGTGCCCCTGCCTGCCGGCTCCACTCAGCCTCCCCTCGTCCCCTCTGGACCAGCTCCTGCTGCCTCCTGGAGATGTCCTCTCCGTTTTGTTTCTTGCCCCTCATTTGCCCCCACCCCAGTGCTGAGGCCTGGGGAGGAGTTTGTTCAAGCCTGTCCGGTAGGAGTGAAGCTTGAACTTTCCAGAAATAGCCTGCTGAGCTGAGCACATGGCATCTGGCTTCCCACCTTTGGGGGTCTCTGAAAATGTCCCTTGAATCCAATGACTTCAGGTCACCGAACCTGTGCTCATCGGCAAGGGATTTGGGGAAGGTCTTAGACTCTGTTATGTATGTTGAAGGTGAACATAAACTGAACTTTCTGGAGGAAGCAGCTTTGAGATAACATTGCTCAAGTGGCCTTCTCGACAGCGTGTGGACATGGCTGATTCTAGTTGTTCACTAACTACCACCCCCAACCACCAACGAAACAACAGAAACTAAACAAAACCCCAGACCTTATTATATCACCTTTTCTGGTATTTTCCCCTAGGGGACAGAAAAATCTAAAACTTTGCAACATTGAAAACAATCCCTAAACTTGTTCTTTTGGGTCCTGTCGTCAGAGATGTAAGACTTGATGGATTGTTCCTTTACTTTAGAGAGAGGAAAATGTGTGGCAGCTGACGGATCTTGCCTTTCAACAGAGTTTTCTTTTCCCCTTTTTTCTCTGTATGTTATTTGTAGTGACTAAGGGCTGGTGGCCCTTCCCTCCATGAACAGGCCATGGGTTGGGGCCCAGGCCTAACCCGCTGCCCTGTCTCGCTCTCGCAGGGTCGGGGTGCTGGAGGACGGCTTCACCTTCCTGGGCATCTTCTTGGCCATCATCTTGTTTCCCTTCGGGTTCATCTGCTGTTTCGCCTTGAGGAAGCGAAGATGCCCCAACTGTGGAGCGACCTTTAGTTAAAGGGAACAACACGCCGGCTTTCCTACACCCAGATGTCTTTTTCTAATGTAAATGTCGTGTACAATAGTTTTATTTGATTAAGCTTCGGGACTGTTTTGTAAAGCAGGCGGGATAGAGGTGGCGCGTGCCCTGTGGAAGGCAGCGCTGCTGCTCCGAGGTTCCTGACAACTCAGTGAAGCACTGCGTTTATTGTCTGCAGTCTTCAATTTGAGAAAGGAAGAAATAATGTTTTCAATAAATGAGATTCATACCATTGTTTACCTGGTTCTGCATGTTCTGTGTTTGCACCCCACCGCCTAAAGACCAATGTGCCGTGGCCAGCCTCCATCATGTTGTATTTCTCAACAGGCAATTACAGTTAGAGCTCAAGAAAATGTGCTCGTTTTCAAATTTTTATTAAAATTAAACATAATACCTTGGCATTTACAGAGCATGTGCCGAAGACAAGGTCAGCCTTCCCTCCCGCAGGAGCAGGTGAGCAACCCTGGGGCTCTGGTCTGTGAGGTGCACCCCGGGGCTGGGTGAGCCAGGGGGGCCGGCGGATGACATCTAATAAATAATCCTAGGCCCTGTTCTACCTCTAACAAGGCAAGAAAAATCCCCAAAAGTGGAGCTCTAGGCCAGGGTGTACTCCCCGCCCCGCCGCTGCGTGTGCGGGGTCTTCCTCCAGCCCTGCGTGGGCTGAGTTCTTTCTGGCCGCAGGCACCTGCGTGACCAGACCTGGTGGTGGGTGTTAACACGGTCCTGTGCCAGCAGCCCTTCACAGGATCACCTGGTTTGTCTTCCTGGGAGAGGCAGACTGTGACGCTGCTTGACTCAGCTGGAAGAAGCCTGAAGTGCTACCCACATACACTGGTTTACCTGCATTTGACTGGGACCAGTTTCAGGCAGATAAGATGGTACATTTATGGTGAGACCAAAGGAGCTATGATAAGCAACCGTTCCAGCATTCCCAGCAAACAGCGTGAGTGGCCCGGGGTTGAATTTTAGCCTCGACTCCACTGGCAGCCAGGGCAGAGGCCTGGGGCCATACCAGAGGCCCAGGTTCTGGGCGTGTAACAGCTCCTGGGTTGAAAGACCGACCCCCAGCCTCCAGCCACCAAAGGTCACCCTGGCTTTATAAGCACCCTTTTTCGAGTCAGTACCTGATTGAAACATGGAAAAGTTGGGACCCCAGGAAGTTTCCTAGTGAATTAGTGATGGATGCAGCTTTGGTCAGCTAGCCTTGTGACAGCCCTGGGGCGCCCACACATGGAGGCTTCAGACTTGCATGATTCCCGTGTGCCTGGCCAGCGTGTGGCACCACCTGGCCTGCAGCAAATCCGGTCGGTAACGCCTCAGTACCAAGTTCAGTAGTTCTTGGAGATTATTTCATAAATGCTTAATACGGCTGTGATAAGGGCAGGCAGATGTCTCAGCACACTACAGCTCTGTCAAAATCGGGGAAGGGGTAGGAATTTCTCCATCTTGTGCAGCTCTACATTTGATTAAACAAGTTTAAAATTAAGTTAAAAAATTATATATTTTCATAATTTATATTGCTTAAAATTATGATTTGCATGCTAAGATGCAAACTTATACAATGGTTCCTTCAGATAAACATCATAATGCTACTTAAGAGCACATGCTTTATAAAGTCAAACCGGTCTCATTCGCATCCCGGTGCAGAAAGCCAGTCGTGAAAGCACAGACTATCCCTTATTCTGGCTGTTAAGAAAAAAATTTGTAGGCTAATAAAGGGTACAGTAAGGACTGGAACTAAATTGTTTCTTGAACAGGAAGAAAATATTTTAAATGTTTGAGTTGGTCACTAAACTATTATTCATTTATCTTAAAGACAGAAAAATGTGTAAACCCAACTATATTAAATTGAGAAAATGTATTGATTTGCTCAAGGAGAATACATTTAAAATCAGGCACCCTCTGGTGAAGCTTTGGGAGTCGCAGCACACATCAAACAATGTACACATATCATTTGCAAGTGAGAACTTAACATGAAAGGAACCAGAAGAATCCTTGGCCGTCTTCTCATCGAATGATGGGTGCTGATCGGTCGTTGGTCACTGTCGGTCGGAGTTTCACAGTAGCAAAGGGGTTTTCTCCACTGTGGGGCAGAAAAAAAATCTCTGCAGAAATACTGCTCTAAGACAAGAATTTGATTTTAGAAGTGCTAATATTCACCGTTCTTAGTCGTTAAGGTTATACCGGGTGTAAACCCCGGCTGTGTGTTCTGAACGTGAGTTTCACTCTAGCTCATTCCCTCCATGCCACTCGTTACAGGACAGTCCAGAGTTTTAGACATTGAGAGGAAAGCCCACACCTCTTCAGTCCCATGTTGGGGAGGGGTCGTGTGAGAGCTACTCTGGGGCAGGCTGGGGCTGTCCCTCCAGGCCCTACTCCCAGGGTGGTCTCAAGCACGTGGCCACAGTCTGCTTCCTCAGGATTAGCCACCTGGGCTGGGCCCTGAAGACCCCTCTAGGGGGTGCTCCAGGCCACTCATCCAGCAGGGAGGGCAGCCCCACTCTGAAGAGCTTCACCAGGAAGTCACGTACCTGAGGAAGGGCGGCTTTGCAGTCCCATTGGCATCATTCTGTGAGAAAGAGGGGAAGTTTAGGGAGGGCTCGTGGAATTGGGACACTTTAAATAAGGCCTGGAGGTAAACACATCTAAAGCATAGGGGTAACTGTTTAAAGCTACGCATATATAGCTGGGCATCGTGGCTCATGCTTATAATCCCATGACTTGGGAGGCTGAAGTGCTGGTATCGCTTGAGGCCAGGAGTTTGAGACCAGCCTGGGCAACACAGCACGACCCTGTCTCTAAAAAGTTTAAAAAAAAAATTAAAGCTATGTATGTATAAAATTGCCTGGTCATCTCGATTCATTTGAGACCATCTAGGTATCTGTCTAAATTGACTTGGAAGAATGAGTAAAAACAAAGCCTTGTTGGTTTTTGGGGCCAGTGCTCACTGCTGGAGCCAGGGATCCCACATGAAGTTAAAGAGAGGAAAAGAGAAGATGTAATCCACCAAGTGCAAACACCGTCTGCGTTCAGGAAGCACCTGAGTTCTGCAGGTACCTGACGGGTTTGTCAAGCCCCACCTGGGCGTCCACCTCAGGGACTTGGGGTGAAGGCAGCCACAGGGCTTGGTTTTGGGGGGACCACCTCCTTCCGGCATGCTGCCTCCCAGTGCTGGCTGAGGCCGGGTGTGTACCTTCTCTCCCTCAGTCCAAACAGCTTGCAGGCTTTAAAAACCTTCCCTGGCGTTCTAAGCAATCGCGGCCCAAGCGCATGGAGCTAGGTCAGACGGCCACCCAGGAGAGGGCAGTATAACGCTGTCTGACCAGCCAGTGGCCACACTGTCCTGACATCCCCAGAGCATCCCAGGGCTCCCACTGGGCTCGGGGGCATGCAGACCTTTCTGGCTGCCAGCCCGGAGGGCCAAGGCCGTTACTGGAGGTGCAGGCCCCGCCAGGCCTCCTGTGGGACGGCCTCTGCAGCACCCTGGATGTGCAGACTGTCAAGAAAGAAGGTGGGCTGGGGGCACGGGGGCTGTGGCCTTGGGCCTGTCCGGCCCCTCCCAGACCCCCTTGGCCTGCGCAGTCTGAGGCAGCTGGGCCTGAGTCACGGCGCCTCGTCACCGAAGCACAAAGCGACTGCCCTGCTCAGCACGTCCCAGGAGGGCTTTAAATGGCTGAAAAGCGATTTCTTCCTACAGGGCACTCTGAGCTTCCTCAGCAGGCCTCAGGATAAGTCATCTCTGGCATAGCTCTCATATGTGAGGATCAAGGGCTCATTTAGTATTTTTAAGATACACCAGGATGCCTGTTGCTGTGTGCTCAAAATGCTGGCATTAAGAACCCGCCTAGAGCAGCACACCCAGAGCCAGGGCCCTGGCCTGCGGCCAGAGGTCAGGAGGAAGTGCAGCGCGGCCAGGCTGACACACTTCATGCCAGCAGCCTCCGCTCTGCCCTCTGCTGCCTCCTCTCACTGGAAACCACCCTCCTTCTCCACCTGGAGTCGCCCCAACCTCCCACAAGCAAAACCCCCACCGCTTGTGCAGGGTGCCTCTGGGCCCGACCGGACTTTGGAAGGAGCTTGGCCACGTCTCAGTGAGCTGCGGCACCCGCGGCTCGGCCTGCCATGCCTGAGAGAAACCACCACAGTGAATCCTTGGAAGGAGCAACACCACTTCTGTCATGAGGAACAAGGGCAAAATGACTCTTTAGACGGCGACCTGAAGCTACTCAGCGTCCCCCCGCCCTTGAGCACAGCCCGGGCCCAGCCATCCCACTCCCAATAGGAACAGGCAGGCGCTGTGGGGACACTCTGGGTAGCCCTGCCACCACGGCCAGACTGGAAACACCCAGATATCCATCAACAGGAGAACGATAGGTGGCTTCTATCCAGACAGTGGGACATGGCACAGGAGCCATCTCACACGGCTGCACGGCTGTCCCCAGGGGTCACCCCAGGTGGCCATCTCAGCACCAGAGCTCGGGGAATCCGGCCCGGTGGTCTCCTGGGGGCTGGGAATATTCTGTGTTTTGATCTGCTCCTGGTTATATGGAATCACGTGTTGAAAATTCCTTGTGCACTTTGCTGTATGTGGATTCTTTAATAAAAAGTTTACTTAAAAAAGGTACAGGACAGCACACGAACAGGGACACAGACCAGTGGAAGAGAATCGAGAATCCAGATATAAAACCATCCTCATACAGCCATCTAATCTTTGACAAAGCAGACAAAAACATACTCTGGGGAAAAGAATCCTTATTCAATAAATGGTGCTGGGAAAACTGGATAGACACATGTAGGAGACTGAAACAGGACACACCTTTCACCTCTCACAAAAATCAAATCACGGTGGATAACAGACTTACACCTTAGGTGTGAAACTATCAGAATTCTAGAAGAAAATGTGGGAAAAACTCTTATAGACATTGGCCTAGGCAAAGAATTTATGAAGAAGACCCCAAAGGCAATCACAACAACAACAAAAATAAATAAACGGGACCTGATTAAATTAAAAAGCTTCTGTACAGCCAAAGAAACTGTCACGAGAGTAAATAGACAACCTACAGAATGGGAAAATTTTGCATGCTACACATCCGATAAAGGACTGATAACTAGAACCTATTTAGAACTCAGGAAAATCAGCAAGAAAAAATCAAACAACCCTATTAAAAAGTGGGCAAAGGACATGAACAGAAATTTTTCAAAAGCAGACAGAAGAATGGCCAACAAACATGAAAAAATGCTCAAGGTCTCTAATCATCAGGGAAATGCAAATCAAAACCACAATGAGATATCACTTAATTCCAGTGAGAATGGCCTTTATCAAAAATTCCCATAACAATAAATGCTGGCGTGGATGCGGAGAGACAGGAACACTCATAAACTGCTGGTGGGACTGCAGACTAGTGCAACCCCTGTGGAAAGCAATATGGAGATACCTTAAACAGATACAAGTAGACCTACCATTTGACCCAGCAATCCCATTATCGGGCATCTACCCAAAAGAACAAAAGACATTCTATAAAAACGACATCTGCACCCGAATGTTTAGAGCAGCACAATTCACAATTGCAAAGATGTGGAAACAACCCAAGTGCCCATCAATACATGAGTGGATTAATAAAATGTGGTATATGTATACCATGGAGTACTACTCAGCTATAAGAAATAATGGGGATGTAGAATCTCTTATGTTCTCCTGGAAAGAGTTGGAACCCATTCTACTAAGTGAAGTATCCCAAGAATGGAAAAACAAGCACCACATGTACTCACCATCAAATTGGTTTCACTGATCATCACCTAAGAGCACATTCAGGAATAACATTAATCGGGTGTTGGGCAGATGTGGGGTGGGGAGGGGATGGGTGTAAACATACATAATGAGTGCCATGCAGTGCACTGTCTAGGGGATGGACACATTTGAAGCCCTGACCTGGGGGAGGGGGCAAGGGCAATACACGTAACCTAAACTTTTGTACCCCCACAATAGGCTGAAAGAGAAAAAAAAAAGGTATAGGACGTGTTCAGGCAGATTTCCCCTTTAACATGTGCACGTTTTTCAGTGATCGGAAACCTCGACGCTCCTGCTGCATCCAAGGTCAACAGGAGCTCCTCTGCCTCCTCACTCCCATGCAAGCTGATTTCTAGGCCAGGAAAGGCTGTGACTTGGCATGTGTGGTGCCTGTCACCTGGTGACCCCCAAAGATCTTAGCAAGACTCACCCAGTCTCCCTGCCTGTTTCACAACCGCAGGGCTCCTCCTCAGCCCCCTGCTGTGGCTGTGCCTGACTGCTGTCCCCAAGCCCTCCTCCCTATCCTCTGTGCCCCCTCCCGGCAGCCAGAGTGGTGCCAGTCCCAGAGCGTACCCGACAAGACAGGACACCACCAAGGCCATGAAGCCACACACCTGCAGGGGGCCAGGCAGGCACTCCCAAGAGTGGAACTGCCTGTCAGTGGCCCAGGCAGCGATGGTCTTGGGCCTAGAGAGCAAGACAGCCACCCTGCCCTGACTGTGGCCACGTAGGTACAGAGGTTGGGGGGCCACACCTGTGACTCTTCCCAGTCCCTCAGCCCCCAAATCCCTTGCATGGACCTTGGCTGGGCACTCCCCCTTCCTGACTGTACAGATTTTTGTTCCATGCCCACCACATAGCCATGTGCCTTGAGGGGGACCACTTGACCCCAGTTTGCAGGGCCGTCCCAATTGTGCCAGACCATCCAGCACGGCTTGTTCCCCAGTCAGGTGTGTGTCGGGCAGGCCACTGCAGAAGGCAGGCAAGCTGCAAGAGGACCCAGTGTGGTCTTGATACTGCCCTCCCTGCTCCCCGGCTTCTGCTGGGCACAGAACATCCCTACAGGACATTTCTAAGCCAGCTGGGGGTTAGTCACTTGCAACAGCAGCAGTCCCGACCGAACCTGCCTTCCGTGTTAACCACTTGTTCCAGTCCTCATCTGTGGCTGCACTTGTCTCCCAGTCACCACCTCTGATCTAGTTCAACCTCTTTATTCTCAAAATGGGGACACTGAAACCAGAATAGGGAAAAGCCAACTACTCAGAGTCACCAGCTCTTTCAGGAAACGAAGGTGCCCACGTTGTGATGCTTGCAGGCCTGCACCGGGGCCCTGGCTGCTCTGAGGCAGGGCTTGGTCATGGCAAACGCACTTTGAAGTGTGGGCTGCTTTTTAACAGGCAGGCCTGTCTGGTTATTTGAAAAGTTAGGAAGGAACCAACACGTCCTTGGTTGCAACCGTAGTAGAGAACATGACCTGTGACAAGCCCCCAGCCTCAGTCCCGGAAAGTGTCCCTGAACCACTTGGGGAGAAGCTCTTCCTCCGGGACCTTCTGAGATGCGCCATCACAAGGGAACCCTGGGAATCTTCCAGGTCCATGGGCTCTGGCATTCTACTCTATGCAGGACGGCTCTCAGGGCTGGGTGTTTAGTATACCTACGCCTCAGCATTCCAGTGTTCAATGACAGTAACTGTACGTAAAACTACACATAAAAATCTTTGGAAAAAAATGTGAAGATGCTTTTCCAGCTCTCACGGATCCCAGTGTTTGGCCCGAGTTAGATCACTCTTCCCCAACATCACCAGCTGGTGTAAACATCTTGGTTGAGCAAAGATGATCTAGTCGAGTGTAAGAATTCTGAGATGCACAATAGCAGGACTGTGTCCCCAGCCCTCAAGGGTGCCAGGGCCCCCCGTGGCCTTAGCCATGGTACGAGCTTCTTGACCACACTATGGATGGAGCTTTTACATGGAACGTTATCTCATTTTGTGTGATCTATGCCCGACTGTCCAATAGTAGCCACTAGCCATATATGGCTTTTAAATTGATTAAAATTAGAAATCCAATTCCTTCATTGCACTCTCCAAAAGTGCTTGACTAGCCCCTGTGCTGAGTGGCTGCTCGAATGGGCAGGGCAGTTCCAGAACATTTCCCTCTGATCCAGCGATTCTGTAGCTTCATTTACTGAAGCACCTCTCATCCTTCCCTGCTCCCGACACACAGATTATTAGGTCCCTGCTTCCTGCTCCTACTGCAAGAGGCTGACAAGGCCAGGGGGCCTGTATGAAAAAGGGCAATTTCACCGCCCTGCAGTTACTTTCTCCGGAGCAATGCCGATTCTGCTCGCCTGAAGCGCGTGGGCCTGCTTGTTCCCACAGCTGTGCCCTGGAAGTCCTGATTTGAATCGGTGGTGATGAAATGTCTAGTTGTCCCACAGAGGAACCGTGTCACAGCAAAGGATGTATGTTGGTGACATGGTTGTGGTTTCCCCCCCTTTTGCAGCTTGCACAGGATCTTAAAATAACAGTACACAGATGACAATGGTATGTGTCTTCTCAGGAAAGAGTGTTCCGATGAGAGACATGGATAAACTGCGAGTTGAGATTTCAGACCTGGATTTCTCAATCTGCTGTGGACCTTAGAAAGCTGCTGTCATTTCTCTGCACTTTCCCCTTTTCTCCATTTCACGAGGCCCCACAATCCATCTGTTTCCAGGGATGACAGAGTGCAGCCCAACACTCTGGGAGCACCCCGAGGATGCGACGGGCAGGCGTGAAGGCGCTAGTCGGAGGGCACCACTGCCGTCGCAGGCTGGGGCCCACGCAGAAGCCAGGCAGCAGCGCGGGGTCTTGTCTGGCTCCCATAAATGCTTTTGATGTGATCTGAGAAAATGCTGTGCTCCCGCTGTGTGTATAGGGGGTGGGGTGGGCTGGGAGGTTAACATATCTATCTAGTTAATTCTTCAGAACCTCCAAAGCAATTGCATGTTTTTCTAGTACTTAAGTGTATAACTTAATTTCAGATAAGGATGTTTTTCTTCTTTTTAATGTTGGCATGTTAGAGACCTGAGCTCAAAATTACATAAATTATTGAAAAACAGCTGTTAAATATGTAAACATGAGTAAAGCAGACCTGCTCCCAGAGTAAAGACAGTGTTTGTGTCATGTGGCTACACCAGTCAGTCCCTAGCTCTGTCAGTTTTTACTTCTGTAGTAACTCTTGTCACCCTTCTATCCCCACTGAATGGGGATGATGATCACCTCCTCTCGTACTGGACGACTGAACAGCCTCAAAGCCACCTGCAGATGCCACCCAGGACGAAGGAGCCAGGACACAGGGCAGCCCAGACCCTCCAGCTTGGCAGGCTTGGCCCTGGCCTGTCTATCCCGCCGTGGACCCCGACCCCTGAGCTGCACCCAGCCCCACAGCACCCAGGCCTGTTTCTGTTGAAGCTCACCCTTCAGGGCGGGGCTCGGATGGTTCCCAGGTCCCCCTCCCATCACCCTCCACTGCATGCACCTTGTTCTACAGCCCTAATACATCCTTCACTTGACTCCACTCCTAGGTTGGTCGTATTCCTATTGTGTCCTGAGGGCCTAACACAGGGCCTGGACCATAATAAGTTGGTCACTAAATGCTGAATGGATGGATGCTCATGTGCCAGTCTCATCTTGATCCACAAAGATCCCTCCCACGTGGTGCAGCTCCATGTGCCATTTGCTTGTGTTTGTGGCCACTGTCGTCTGTTGCCATAGAAATACTGACTGCCATCGGTTATGAACATGACCTCACTGGGTATCAACTCCATACCTGCCTGAAGTGCTCAACCTGCCTTATCGGTTTCAGTTACCATTAAGAGTTAATCAACATTCATTATTCTAAGACTGGCAAAATCCATGACAATTGAAATCATTAGAATTCACGCAAGGAGAACATCTTCATTAGACATTTGGGGCTTTTAAATGCTCTTATATAAAACCAAAAATTAAAGGCTGCTAAAAGGAAAGACTGAAAGCCTTCTAGTTTGTGAGACAGAAACAGGGCACGTGAGGCAGTGGAGACGGTGTGTGTGTGTTTGTGTATGTGGTGGGAGGGAGCTTCGGGGTGTGCAGCTCTGCCTGGAGGCAGCCAGGGAGCAGGATCGCTGGGAACCCTCCTGCGGAGGGGGCAGGCTGAAGCCCACGGGCGGGCGGGAGGCCCAGGGCACGCTGAGGCAAGAAGGGCAGTAGGGCGTCCACATGGGCCAGCCCTGGTGGTGGACGCCACTGCAGGTCACTCCTGGCAGGCAGCCCCAGCCCAGCCCAGCCGTCCAAGTTAGGGCCTCGGAGAAGGTGGTGTGCCTAAGGCTCTGCTGCTCAAGGAAGTGGGGAGCCAGTAAGAGGGTCTGGCGCTGTTCGCAGTCCTAGGATCACTCCAGTCAGGTCTCAGCATTGGTCAACACAGCCTCCTGATACTGACAGATTGTCATGATTCAGCCAACAAAGAGGTATAAAAATAAAGCTAGGCCACATTTAAACTACCAAATGTTAGATAAGGAATAACGTGTCATTATCGATTATATTGATATGTAAAACCAAGATGTTTCAATTTACCCAGTTCTGTGCAGTAGGAACTACTGCATCAAGGCTTCCTTCACCAGGCTTTATCCACATGGGAAACATACTGAAAACAAAACATGTTTTCATTTTCTAAAACTGGTGACTATCTTGTGTTGGCCAAAGTGTCAGTGTTTTCATTTATAATTCCAGGGCTAACTACGAGGTTTGGGCAAGATTCTTTTACCTTAAAAGGCACTATACAATATTCATGGAGCAGTGGGGCTAGGCAATCACCAACAGCTGCTAATATCACAAAAAGAAAGACAATCCAGCCTCCAGATATGCCTCCAGATGGATGCAGCCACCTTCACTGACGAAACGCTCTAGCGAAACCAGCCGCACAACACAGACTCTGATCCAGGCTTGGGCCCTAACTACCCCTTTACCAGAAACACAGGAGTGACAGGGCAATATACAGTAACGGACACCATGTGGGCGCAGCCAGCAGGCCCAGACTGGGGACACCCTCCAGGACAAACAGCTGGTTTTTCTACAAATAAATTATAAGGAAAAAGAGACAGAAGGGGAGACCTGTTGATAGACTCACAAGACTTATCAAGCAATTACAATGCATTGAGCTGATTTGGATCCAGATTCAAATAATTATACTATAAACAATTTTTAAATGAGACAACTGGAAATTGGAACAGTGACTATTTGATAATGTTCAGGAATTATCAATTTTTAAATATGATATTTAAAATACCAGTATCACACTACCAATGTCATATATTTGAAAATTGATAATATCTTTTAGATATTTATAGTTGAAATGATATTTACAAATGAAATGATTTGAGATTTGAGATTAGCCTTAAACTGAACCGAGAATGGGTGGGGTGGAGACAAAGTGAGATTGGTAAATGAACTGATAACTGTTAAAGCTGCAGGTCATTATTCTACTTTTACATATGTTTGAATTTTTCTATAAGGAAAAGTTGAAAATCAAGCACAAATAGGAAAAGCACTGTAGACTCAGAGGTCCCACCTGAACAATGTACCTTGTATGCCCATATCCTAAGTTTTGTGACATGCAGTTGTAAAAGATTTTCCTTGGCAAAAGGAACTCTTATGCTTTTAGATCACTTCCACATATGACTTTCCAAATGGTTTGAGTATTGTTTTAAAACGTATTGGGCCTTTCATAACACAGCATTTGGTATCTTTGCCCTTCCAAGTAGGTTTTTCCTCTTTGACATCTCCTGCCCTGCTGATGGGGTTGAAAAGCTCTATTTTCAATAGCCATGTGTCCTTTTGGGAGAAAATTTTTGGAGTCAGATATTTGCAGTAATCTAGAACCATAAAAGTGCAAACAATATATCGTGCAGTGGGCTTATCTAAGAGGGAAGCCAAAGACATTTTGAGTGAGATTTCAAAGGCTTGCACTTCCTGGACCCAGACATGCCTGGTAGCCTGCAATGAGGGCATGTTCCCAAACTCCTTAAGTCTCACACTAAAGCACAGGACAGACTATTAGAAGACTATCCATTTCACGCAGCTGAGAGCCTCCGTCTGTGTAGCACTCACAGCTGAACCAAGACCACCTGTGAGCTTGGGTTCTGCAGGAGGCAGAGTGGTGAAGCCATAACCCACTGAGAGCCAGGGAGACGGCTTACGTGTATGTGCCACAGAAAGGACCACACCATTAATTGGAAATAATTAAAAAACCCGCAAAGTGACACAGACCTAACTCCCATTGGCGCCCTGGGTGATGCTTCCACAAGGAAGGTGGTGGCCGGGCAGGCTTAAATTCCACCTGGCCCTGCTGCCTGGCCATCCTGCAATCTCAGGCACCTCCTCAGCTGCACACATCCTCCGAGTCCATTCTGCTGTCTGAAACCGCCCCCCACCTTCCTGTTCTCTCCACGCCAGCAATTATGCAGCCTCCAGGGGACTACACCCATTCAGGTCATGGCAGGATTATTTGTATTCTTCGAAACACTTATTTCACAGCCTTTCTTTTTCTGAGCTTGCTCACCACAACCAGCCCACCCCAGCCGCTGACGATCTTCCTTTACCGCTGAGAAGACAGAAGTCAGCACAGATGCACCCAGCCTGCCCACCAGCTGCACTTCTGCCGGCCGTGGCCTTCTCACTGACTGCAGTGGACGCATGTCCCCGCTCCCGGCCAGGCCAGCTCCTGCATCCGTGCTCTGGCCCTGCCTTCCTTCTCGGTCATCTCATTTTTCTCCATCATTTCCTCCTGCTCTGTTGTATCATCTACACTGAAGAAAGATCAGGAGGAGAAGAAGCCCCTGTGGACTTGATGTTACTTGGTAATTTATCATGTAGGGCTGTTTCTCAAGCACACTGAGCATGTGCCCCCCCTTAGGGCTCCCTCATAGCCTGTGTGGCTGGCACCTTGTCATTCAGGTCTCAGCTTAAATATCACCTCCTTGGAGGAGCCCACTGCTGTGGACACTGCTCCTCAGGAGTTGCTCTGGCTACAGGTCTTGCCCCTCGACACAGGTGTGTAGGGGCCTGGCTCCCTCATCCCAAGTCAGGGCAGCTCCAAGGGCCATCCTGGCAGCAAACCCCTGGCCAGCGCTGCCCCCTTCCTCTCCCTTGCAAGTCCCGTCCCACGGTGTGCTAATCTCAGCAAACTCAACCCCTGACCTTGTCTGCTTTGTCACCTACCCCATTATCACTTCACCTTGTTTTAATCCTCCACATGCTTTTGCCATGGCTACTTTTATTTGTATTTACTGTCTGCCTCCTATCATGAGGACGGACATTCCAGAGAGGCCAGAACTCCCCTTGTACGTCTCTGTATCTCTAGAGGCCACACCAGGGCCCGGCGTTCAGAAGACGCTCACACACCAGCCGTTGAAGGAAGGGATGGAGCAAGTGACTCCCTGAGCCCAGGCCCCCCACTGATTTATGGTGTTGTTTAGGATTAAAGGTAATGTACATACAGACCTGACACAGCGCCTGGTACAGGTTTACATTTTTCAAAGAAAGATAAAGTTACCACCTTTAACCTTAGGCATCCCTTCAGAAAACAATATGAAAATGGAAGAAAATGCAGAAAAAGGTGATTAAATGACAAAAGGACTATAGCCATGATCAAAAGCAAGGGGAGATTAAAAATCTATTAAGGCTGGGTGCAGTGGCTCACACCTATAATCCCAGTGCTTTTTGGGGAAGATCACTCGAGTGTAAGACCAGCCTGGGCAACATAGCAAGACTCTATTTCTACAAAAGAATTAAAAATTAGCCAGGTGTGGTGGCACATGCTTGTAGTCCCAGCTACTTGGGAGGCTGAGGCAGAAGGATCGCTTGAGCCCAGGAGTTTGAGGCTGCAGTGAGCTATGATCACGCCACCGTACTCCAGTCTGAGCAACAGAGCAAGACCCTATCTCTTAATCAAAACAAACAAACAAACAAACAAAAAACCCCCAAAGCAAAAAAACAATAAAATCCAGCAAACTATGGGCTTACTGTATATAAACTGTCATTGACAAGATACAGTAAAAACAAGAGACAGACTGAAGTCAAGGAGGTTAAAGGTTGTGTGTGACAAAGAAGGGAATTTAGAGGAACAAAGGAGAAAATGCCCCCTTACCCCACCCCGGACACCACCCTCCTACTGGGGCAGAGCAAGACGGTCAAGGCATAACAGTAGCCCACGCCTCTCTAGTTGGGGGGGATGGTGAGTCCAGTACACAGGACATTCTGTGGCTTTACTCACAGGAGACGTGGTTTCTGGCTTGGGGACCGGTGCTTTGAAGGTAGAAATATTTCTGGTCACATCTGTTTTGTCTGCAGCTGCTCCCATAGACAAGCATTCCGAGTAATCGGGTGGGGGGATGACGACATTGCTCTTCTCAGTTAAGTCCACAGTGCTGATGCTTCTCACCGGCGCCGGGCTCAAAACCAAAAGTGAGAGAATACAAGTTAGATGAGGTCCCGCCACTTGAATCCCAAATATCCTGAACGTCCCATGGCCAAGGACCACAGTAATGGTAGATCACTAATCAAAAAGGGGGAGGCAGGAGGCGATTACAACACACACACTGTACATACATCTATACAAACACTGCAACGTTTCCACTGGTTTATATGTGTGTACTCAGAAGAAATTCTTTAATGGTACTTAGTTTTCATTTCTTGGCACAATGGCATTTTTGCTATTCTGCTAGGGATGAAGATACGTAGAAGGTGTCAGGACCTTGAGCATGTATAATGGAGGACCTGGGAGGCGTTCTGCCTGGACAGCTGATGGGTTAGGGGCTTTCTAGGAGAGCACTGAGGACCAGGCAGTTCAGGGTTCAATGTGGACGTGTCATTTCTGAGGACCCATGGGATAGCCAACTAGAGCCACCTACTACACATACAAATGTTTACATCAAAGCCTGGAAGAGATCTTCCTGGGTTCTGGTCTTGGCTCTGGCACTTCTAGCTGTGTGTCCTTGAGCAAGTTATTCAACCTTTCTGTGCCTCAGTTTCACTCTTTAAAATGGGGTCCTACCTCATAGGGCTGTTGTGAGAATTAAATGAGCTAATCAACATAAAGCACTTTAGACAGTCTCAGCAATAACTGTTATTATTAAAATCTGCACTAGGATATGGATTGGGGGTTATTGGTGCGGAGGTGCTAAGGGAAGCCCATGGGTATAGTTCAAGCCCAGCACAGACAAAGACAAAGGATGATCCCCGAGGAACACTGATGTTTAATCGATGGGCAGCAGAGGGACTGCAGGGGGCGCTGAGGAGGGAGGCTAGTGAGGCAGAAGGAAGACAGCACTGCTCAAAAGCCAAGGCAAGAAAACATCCCCAGAAAAGGTGCACAGCAGCATTAAGGGCTGCTAAGTAAGATAAGGGTGGAAAATGTGCGCTTTGGATTTGGCAACCAGTAGGTGGTGGGGGGCAGTGAGAGGGTTCTGAGAGCTGGAGGGGTAGGGAGGAGGGGGTCTGGGTCAGTCTCCTCGCAGCAGATGGTGCATAAAGCTCATTGACAACAGAGACCACCGTGGGGCCGTAAACTCTATTTCTGACTAGTCCACAAGATCCGAGGTTTGACAGTGGGGCTTGCTGCACATCTAGATTATAATTCTGCTATGCCTGGAAACACAGGTTAAAGGTTTGCTGTTGCTGGGAGACCTGAGCCACTTTCACGCAGTACCTTGGTGTGGGCATAGTCACTGTTTCCTTTGCATCTTCTTCCAGCAACTTTGTATATGACGACGGGAACCATCCCCTCCTATAGGTGAAGAGTGAGACCAAAAAAAAGACCTTTTTGTGGTATCTGCAGTAGACGAGTGAACAGTAAACACTAAAGAATGTCATGATGGTAGCTCAGGGGCAGATGGGTCCATTTTCACCATACAGGGCCATGTGTGGACTGAATGAAATTAAGGCTTCTTATAAATGAGTATGTACTTTGCATACACACACAAAACAATGTGTATTTTATATATTATATTAATTTGACTTGGATTCCCTTTTTTATATTGGTTTTATATGTAATATACTTAAAAAATCTACACAGGAAATTGAGTTTACATTAAGGCTTGTGTACACACTCATGGTTGACACAATGAGGATGGCATTTAAACTATCTATTATATGTGTTAAATCTTAACATTATATCTGATATACAGATTCTTCTTGAGAAATCAAAAGCCAATGTTTTTTAAAAACGAAAGTATTTAAAACCACTTTCAGAACGGTGATTTCATATGGCCTAATAATCTATTCATGCACTAAATTTACCTGTATATGCACAGACATACAGAAAATAACCTGGGATTACATTAGAACTAAAGTATAAACTTCACTTACACCTTGGAGGCGTCGTGCTCTCCGTAGAGCCAGCCGTCCTTCTCCTCGGGGATGAGGAGCGTGATGACGTCTCCCTGAGCAAAGCTGAGTAAGGTCTTGTTGGTGCCAGCAGTATGTGGGAAAATGGTCTTTACTTTCTGCTTTTTCATCATGTTCAGTCCAGTTGCAACGGAAACGGATCGCTGTAAACTGGCATCTTCTGAAGTATCTGTCAGAGTGAGCGTAGCAGTAACAGCTTTTCAAAGAATGATAATCGATCCACACGTTCAAACGAGCAGACCGCAGAAAACCATCTGTTCCCGTCTTGCCCACACACGCCTTCCATGGAAATTCTAATTGTGTCACAGTTCCTTGCCTCTGTCATTGCCCGGATGGGACAGGGACTGCGAGAAAACAGAGGCAGCCTGTGGCCTGAGGGCTCTCGCAGTGCAGAGGAGGGTCCCTGCGGCTGAGGGCTCCTTTCCACACTGGGAGGACAAGCCAGCATGTGCTGGCTCTAACCATGCTGATTTGAACTGGGACGGCTTTCCCTTAGAGAGGCACACTGCTCCAACACCAAAGGCAGGCTGAGGCAGCAGCTCTAACCCAACTGCCAACATCCACAAAGAAAAGGAGAAAATTGGAAATGCAGATGTTCTTGCCAACCTGGCTGCTTCTCACTCCCAGCTCGGTAAGGATGCAGTGAGGATGACCTCTGTTTATGGGGCCCTCACTAAATGTCAGACAACACTCTCAACACTTTACAGCCACCAGCTCCCCCAGGCTCCTTCGAAGGAAGGCACCGCCACCATCCACACTGACAGATCACACAGCCAGCAAGAGATGAGAGCCAGGAGCCAGGCGGGCACACCAGCCCCACAGCCACTTCTCATGGAGAAGCATGAGGCTGCCGGTTCATGTCTGAATTCAAACACAGGCTGATATTTCCACTCCAGGGAAAAACAAAAAGTGGAATGGAGATTTCTTTTTTAAATTTTTTTTTCCCCACTAAAATTTTGCCAGGCTAGTAATACGTCTAGCATATTTAATTTAAAACAATGCAAGATCTCTTTCTTCTTTTTTCTTGCAAATTCTTAGTAGTTACAATATAAACCTTGCTGTCTCCTTAACACAACACTCTCTAGTTACCTCAGTAGTATTGAATCCACCAGCCATTTTTGTTTAGCTTTTACCAACAAGAACCAGAGTTATTTGAATGACTGGGGTGTGTATAGCATTATGTATTTTAACTTTATATTTTACATAACTCACAGCACTTCCTTCAAAGGCCAATGACTACAGACTATCATCTTCCTCTGCTAAGCTAGGCCCGTCATTAGGGAAATCTCTCATCTTTGGCCCAACAGCTCCAAACGCTATCATCTGCAGACTCTCTCTAGCACACAACTCAATTCCCACAACGCTCACACCAAAGGGGCCTAGCAGACACCCCACACTAGCAGGTCAGGGGCCACAGCACAGGTCTCCAGGGTCCTGGATGCCAAAGACAGCGTGTAGGAAGAGGGGGGCCTAACCAATGAAGCAGCCTGAAACACCTGCAAACAATAACTGGTCCTGATCTGCTGAGATATAATCAACAAAGTTAAGAAATTTAAGTAGTTACAACTTAAGCCTCCATAAAGCAGGAGGTGCTGTGTTAGAGACGATGAAAAATGCTGATTAGAATTCAGACTAAGCCTATTGGTAAGAATAATATCCATAATTTTGTCACTTGAACTTTTATAGTTTATTAAAAAATTTATTACATTTGCCACCAAATATGGAACACACTGCAAGGCTATGCAAATTTTGTCACATTTATTTTTAAATATAATAACTCTCACTGGTATGTCCGTTCTGTATAAACATCGATCAGTATAGAATTAGTATATATCACAGAAATGTGTCACTTATAGAAATGTCTTATGGTCTAAATCTATACGTTTTGAGCTTATGCTTCTCCAAGCTAGGGCTGAACGCACCTACTGTACCTGTTTGTTTGCCTTTATCTCACAATACATTTATCCAAAATATTTATTTCACAAATTATTTTAAAAAATTTAAAAAGGTATCTTCAAAGAAATCAAACTAAGTTTCTTACCTGCTGAATTATTTATCCTTTCTGAATTCTGTGTGACTGTTGCTGGGTTATTAAACATATCAATCAAAGGACTGGTATATGCTCTGCCTGAAGGGGCTGGGGGCATCTTTGGCGAGTATTTCCCAACCTGTGAAAAATTTGTTATTAGTCTAACATAACATGGAACTGGAATTATGCAGAGTCCCAGAGCTGGGTTTTTTTTTTTTTTTTTTATCACATGCTTTAAATTCCATCTTCTTCCCCAAATTCTCTTAGTTGTAGGGCAATGCCCTGTTTTGAATTTTTTTAAGAGTACCACGCACTCTTTTTCTTCTCATTTTTGCCTTCACTGTCTTAAAAAAGAAAAACAAAGTCATTCTCCATTTCTCTGGCAACCACTAATCTACTTTTTGTCTCTATTGGTTTTAGGATCCCTCTTAAGTGCTAATTGGCTATAGAATTCTACATTCAATAATTTTTCCGCAGAATTTTGAATGCACTGCTTCATTAACTTCTAACATCTTGTTTTGCTAACAAGAAATCAGCTATCAATCACTTGCCTTTGTAAATAATCTATCTTTTCCCTTTCTGGAAGTTTTTAGAATTTTCTCTTTATCCCTGGTATTCTGAAACTTGACTGTCATCTCTCCAGGTGTTGTTCTTTTCCATTCATCTAGGGTCACTCTGGCTGCTGTGTGGAAAACCAGGTAGGAGGCTACTGCGCTAGTCTCTGTGAGGATGATTAGGACAGCAGAGAGGGACAAAGGCCGGACTTGGGATATGCTTTGAAGGCAGAAAGAACGGGATGTGCCCATGGAACACTGCAGCATGAGACAGACCGGGGAGCTGACATTTCGTGTCTACTGGAAGGATGGAGTTGCCAATTACTGGGGAGGGAAGCCTGGGAAAAACAGGCTTAGGGTGAAAAAATCAGGGATTTGGTTTTGGACAAGTTGAACTGGAGATTCCCATCAGATAGCAAGTGGTGATGCTGAGGGGGCAGCTGGATCTGTCTACTGTGCTTTGACGGGTCCACCACTCATTTACCCTCTTTCTGTTTTGTTCTGATTTTTAAAAATCCTTTTCTATTTGTACACTATGTTTTAGGAAGGTTCTTTGGCTTGTTCTTCTAAGCAGTTCCACTCTGCCAATGAGCTCATCTATTGATGTTTTTCTTGGGGGAGGGGAAAGGAAAGAAAAAATCCAATTATAAAAAACTCTTGTTTTAGAAAAACTTCAAATGTGTACAAAAGTAGAAGAGACTGGCATAATAAATTTTCCTGTACTCAACACCCAGCTTTGACAATTATCAATTTATGATCAATCTTGTTTCATGCATACCCTCATCCATCTTCCTGAACTATATGCCTAAATTTATTGAAACAAGTCCTAGACTTATAATTTTAACTATAAATAATAATCCACTTTTTGATTTGCAAACTCTCTGATTCTTTGTGGGTGTGATATCCTTTCATCTCTCTCTAGAGGTTTCTCCTCTGCGTACTGACTCTCTTGCTGCTGGATACTGCTCATGACGGTTTTTTATTTTGGAGCCTCTTCACGATGTTGGTTTTCCTCACCTGCTCGGTGATCCCAGGCCTGCCACTTTCACATTGTATGACAGTCCCTCTCCTTACCATATATCATGGTCTGTGTTTTGCATGTTCTCATTATTTTTGTCGTCATTTTAAGGAAACGTGGGGAGGCACTTGCAGGGGGTGCCCTACCTCTTCAGTCCAAACACAGTTGTGCCTCATAAACAAAAGTCTGCTGCCTGTGGCTTAGCACAGACGGGACAAGGGGAAGTGGCTCTCTGGCCCCCCAGCCAGCTACACAAAGAGATGGCCAGGCTCTGTCCCACTTCATCTTCTTCTTTTTTTTTTTTTTGGAGACAGAGTCTTACTCTGTTGCCCGGGCTAGAGTGCCGTGGCATCAGCCTAGCTCACAGCAACCTCCAACTCCTGGGCTTAAGCAATCCTCCTGCCTCAGCTTCCCGAGTAGCTGGGACTATAGGCATGCGCCATCATGCCCACTTGGCCAATTTTTTCTATATATTTTTAGTTGTCCAGTTAATTTCTATCTATTTTTAGTAGAGATGGGGTCTTGCTCTTGCTCAGACTGGTCTTGAATTCCTGACCTCGAGCTATCCTCCCGCCTCGGCCTCCCAGAGTGCTAGGATTACAGGTGTGAACCACTGTGTCCGGCCTGTCCCACTTCTTGTATCCATGGACTCTGTGCTCCCTGCTTCCAGGATGGACTTCACCCTCCGCAGCAGCCTCGCCCTGCACAAGCCTGGGGCTGAGGTTTCCTTCTGTTTTGATTCTCCAAACACTGATCCTGCTTCTCTCTTTTAGAGACTCCTTCAGTGTTTCTGGTCCATTGATGGCACCTTCTCTTCTTTTCCTGTGGGTAGTCAGCTCAGTTTCAGGGTCCTTACTGTCAATTCAGGGGTTTTTAGATGGTCAGAAAGGGTTCCCACGTGTTCAAACTACCTGCTGGATCCAAATCTCCGTGTGTGTGTGTGTGTGTGTGTGTGTGTGTGTGTGAGAGAGGGAGAGAGAGAGAGAGAGAGAGAGAGAGAGAGAGAAGTAAGAAAGCCCAGGTTGAAAGAATAGCAAATTGCAATGTGTGAATTCACTACTGTGAATACTTTGGTGACTATTTTTTCCTGAACTGTCTTACATTGTGAAGAATGGCATCAGAGTATTTCTAATCTATTCTCTGAGACAACTATACTCCTTCATTGGGAATAAACTTACAAAGTTGGAATCATTACAATTAAAAACAGTAATAAAATTTCTAAAACAAAGATAACAGTGCTAAACATATTGACAGCATTAAATATTTACACAGCTAATAAAGGTGAGAACAAGTGGGCCCTAGAAATAAGAAGTAATAAGGGAGGACTTGTGATTTTCACCAGCAAAGGCAGCCTAGGTCCTTCGAGTAAACGTGGCCCAAATCAAGGTCGTAAACACACAACTGAAATCACAAAGATATAACTGGTTCCTACCATGTTGCTTCTCTCGATCATGGGTGACGGCTGAGGTGTTCCAGATACTGGCGTAGAGATTGGAGTTTTTATTTCTTCTATCATATTCATGATTTTCTCTGGTACTTTGGTGGCATCACCACAGGTTTCCTGCCACTTGGGCAGTTTGGAATTAAGTAATTCTGCAGACTATAAATCCAAAAGAAACAACAATAAAGACAAAGGTGCACTGTTTGAAGAGCTGACAAAAAATTACATCAAATAGTATCACTGATAACATTACTGGCTGACCACCGGAAGTGGGGGAGCTCTGAGTTAAATTCAGCGAGTGGTTTAAGCATCTATGAGTATCTGCTGTGTCTCACTTGCTTAGAAGGACACAGGCTCCGGCTCTAAAGGAATCTACCTGGCTCCCTCAGTGTGAATACAGACCCTAAGACTAATATGGGGACTGTAAATGATTAAGAACAAGTCCAAAAATGAAAAGGGAAGGGTTGAGCAATCTGTATGAATCCCCACTATTTTCCAGGCAGCCCCAGAAGTGCCAATCATCACTTCCTTCCTCCCACCCTTCTGAAAGCAGCACCCCAGCATAGGTGACAGGCCCCGCAGCCCAATTCACATGTTAGAGAAGCGAATCAGAGTCTGTCTTGAGAAGTGTGTACGGGACAGAGGTAGGAGAAGTGTGGTGGGCAGCGCTGAGGGATGCCCCGCCACAGGCCGACAGAGGCTTTACGGAGCAGAGACACAGACCGGCAAAGATGAGATCCCACAGGCCTGGACACCAGGCTGAGGTGGCCCTCCTGCTCCCACGGGCCTGGCTCTGCTCTAGCAACTGGACCCCCAAAGGCTCTCCAAAGCCTATCAGTGAATCCCCTTTCTAGAGCAGCAATCTGGTTGGAAAAGGGAAGTTGGGGGCCTGTCTTGCAGCCATTTGCATGGCAATCACACCGTTTTTACTCAGGCTGTGTGTTTATCAGGGGTGGCTCAGTGCTGAGGTAAATCCTAGAGGAGGGCAAAGCCCCTCCCCATACCATTCTGTCCGCAATTGTCACCCTGACACACTGGGGCAGTGCCACACAGTGGACCAACTGCTTGGATCTGCTTCACCAAAGACCCACTGAAAGGACTGGGATGCTTTAGCTGGGATGAGAGAAGTCACAAAAGCATTTTTCAGATAGTTGAAGAAACTTCCAGTATAGAAAGAAGAAGATTTGTGTCACTCTATGAAGCCTAACTGGGACCCAAAGTTAAGTCTAAGAAAGACTTTGCCAACAACTAGAGCTCTCTGAAAATAGGCCAGGTTGCTTCATGGCATAGTGGAGTGTTGCCATGGGAAAAGAGCTTCAAGGTCGCTCTGTCCTTCCCCAGCCTACGCCCCTGCTGCAGCAGGACACCCTCACCACAGGACAGAAGTTTCACAAGCTAACTTGACATTCCTGAAACCAGTACAGACATACTGTCAACAGGAGTGATTATCTACTACAGCAATTCTTTCCTTTGCTATAACAATTTTAGATTTTAGGTATTTAGGTTAGGTAGCAGAATATCCTTAAAGTTGTAAAAACTTGATAGAATGAACAACATGCATACATATAAGGCCAAGGTTTTTTTCCCCATGAAAAAAAGAAGTTGACTTGTATTCAGGCTCTTGCAAAGCTTCTCATATTATGGAGCACTCTAAATTATTTTATTATGAACAACAACAAATATTTGACCTCAACCAGTGCTAGTTTTGGATGGTGACACAAGCCAAACAGAATTCATAATTTAAAAAAAAAGAGCAAAGGAAATTTGTGTAATGAATCCTGTGTGTGTGTGTGTGTGTGTGTGTGTGTGGTGCCTAACCTCACAGCCTCACCTGTAGGAAGGAGGGAATAGGGGCATTCAGTTGCGGAAGTCTTGGGCGAACACCCTGAAGGAGGGAACACGTGACAAAACCTCACTGTCCTAATGGATGGGAACGGGGCCCATGGCCTGGGGCAGAACTGCCAGTGACCCCCCGTGCATGGATCCTAGAGGGAAGCATTTCAAACCCCTGGGGGCAGGGAGTGGCCCTGGGGCCAGCTGGGGCTCTCGTGACTCTGGTAAAAACACTGATGCTGAGGACACAGGAGAAAGAGCCTGAGAGAAGCCAACTTGTAGAAGACGACAGGAAAAGGTGCCACTTCTCAATAATTAGCATTATTTCATTAGGGATTTAAAATACAGATGTATTACTAAATTAGTTAATTAAATACTATAAGCAGACAGACATCTGACCATTTCATCTGCATTTCTATACATTTATATATTCAAGTTGGCCAAAAACAGTTTCTTTGGAGACTTTCTCATTGGCGAAATAGGCCCGTTCCTTTCTATTGGGCTAAACGGAAGATGAAGCACCTCAAGGGCATTTCAATAGGAGATAAAGTTATTAATATACTCAGCGCAATCTGCCCTCACACCCACCTGTAGGTGATAATAATGGATGTGATTTGCAAAGCTACAGTGTTTGTCAACCAGGAAGCAGAAGCGCCTTTTCTCTTCCAGTAGAGCTTCTTTGCAGCCATCTGCAATGAATTTCTGGATTTCACTCTGGCGAGAAGTAACAGTCTCTATGTACTAAAAATAAATAAATAAATAGAATAAATAAATAAACATTATACAAGTATGACACAGAGCGTCAGACAGCTGCACAGCATGACATTTCTCTTCTGTCATCTTTACACTTGGTTTATTTTGATAATGGAGTAAATACTAAATGCAGACACACAAAGACAAACGAAGTTGTAACCTGGACTGAGTAGATTTCATTCTCATTAAGATCCCTGAACCAAGTGTGGAGAGATGGTGCCAAAGGCTTTACATTCCCACTGGGCGGGATCTGCACAAAATATTACTTTGTACAGCAGGGATGTGACTCTGTTCTACTGGAAAGCAGCATGGGCTTTGGAACCAGAAAGTCCCAGGTTCAAACCCCAGTTCCAAATGCCACCATGACTTAACCTAAGCCTCAATCTCCCCATCTGTACAATGGGGATAGTAGTGCCAGTCTTGAGAGTACCTTCTTCCCAAGTCAGGAGAAAAGGTCAATGTTTTTAGGAGGCCACTAATTATTCTTAACTCTGGAAAACTCTGCAGCCTTTAGCTCTAAGTCAAATGCTTCTATTTAAAAATAGGTACATAATATTTGCACATATTCATGGGGTACATATGATATTTTACCACATGCATGGAACGTATAATGATCAAGTCGGGGTACTTAGGACATCCAGCACCTCAGGTATCCTCATTTCTTTGTGTTGGGAACATTTTAGACCTCTTTTCTAGCTATTTTGAAATAAACAGTTAACAACAGTCACCCTAACTCTGCTATCGAATGTTAGAACTTATTCCTTTCAGTTGTCCCCACCGGTTTGTATCCACGAACCAACCTCTCCTCACCCCTCACCCCTGCCCAGCCTCTGGTAACCACCATTCTACTCTCCACCTCTGTGAGCTCAACTTCAAAATGCTTATTTTTAACTTCAGCAATAGCACAACATTGAGTAGATAAAGTACAGGCTGACTGAGGTAAGCAGGCCTCCCCTTAAACTGTATACATTACCAACAATGAAAGAAAAAATATAGCTGAAAAGTTCACCTCCATTTCTTTGTGTTCATATTTTAGTGCATTTCGTCCTCCTTGGCTTTTCCTTCGGATCTTCTTCAGCTCAGCTTGAGATTTCTCCAAAGAATCTAATTTATTCTTGTGTTCTGCTTGGTATCTTTTTAGAGTTGCCTGTAAGTTAAATGTTGTGCTTATTTTCTGGGGCGCCACACAAACTATCACACAGTTACTTTTGCTCACACCTGCACTGTGTATGGCTTACTGGGGCCCTGACACCCTCAAGTCACACCTCACACCATCCTCTGCTGGCCAGGACCTCACACACCCTCAGTTCACACCATCCTCACCATGGCCAGGACCTCACACCCTTGGCTCACACCATTCTCTGTTCAGGACTTCTTCACACCCTTGGCTCACACCATCTTCATGCTAGCCAGGGGCCTACACACCTTCAGCTCAGGCAGCCTCCCTGCATTCAACCTTAATGTCTTGGCTTTGTCTGTTCTAAAGTTCCCTGTTTACATGAGGTGTCATGACCAGAAGGGCAGCTCTCTGAAGCCAACAATGTCTTTTCTTTCTTTTATTCTTTCTTTCCTCAAAGGTTTTTGGATACTGGGTGGTCAGTAAGTGCTTTGGTGAATAAACAATATTAAATCACATGTTCCTGACCGTTTTATGATTTACAGTCTCAAGAAACAGGATGAATTAAGGTGTAATCGCTTACAGCTGTTTTAGGTGCTATGTATAGCAGCGTCGAAGAGCACAGGATCTGGAGCCTAAAAGACTGCACTGGCATTCTAATCCATGTTTTCCCTATAATCTGTAAAGGAAGATAATATGGGTATCTACGATTTGGAGTTTCTACAGGGATAAAAATCAGATAACATGTGTAAAGCACCTGGCATTAAATACATCTCAGCAGGTGTAGGTGGGCCTGTGAGCTCCTGCCAGGAGTGCACAGAGTGTGTGCACACACGGGCAGCAGGCCTCATGGGACCACAGGATAATTTCAGGGTAACCCATACCGCTTACTACCATAAGAAGGTCTTGGTGAGAAGAAAGTATGTTCTCTATAGGAGCAAGGGAAGATGGCAAGAGCCCTGTGTACTGGGGCCCTAGGGCCAGCCTGAAGGAGACCTGTGGAAAACTGCTACAATGGACAAAACCAGGTGGCAGGCAAGAGACACAATGCGGGAGACGTCTCTGTAGAAGGGACCTGGGAGCCCCAGATGGTGTTCGCCCACACACCACTCACATCCTGAAGTGCTGGTTTGTGAAGCAACAGCTGCAGTAGCACAGACACAGATGTCCTATCACATTTGGGTGTTCTGGAAGCAGTGTGATTTCTTGCAATATTTTTTTCTATGCTTTTTAATAAAGATCCCAAGTGTTACCAAAAACTAGCCCACTCAGCCCAAAGAGACTTTGTGGGTTTTATGCGTCCAAGTATGGATCGACACCAAGCCAAAGCTCCACTCCTATTTGCTGCTGCTGAATAAACAGCAGGAAAAAGCGCTCCCTGGGCTGAGCGATCAGGCGCCCCAGCGCTGGGGGTTGAGGAAAACCATGTACTTACATTCATATACTTCACATCAAGTTCTGTCTTCTTCTCCAGCTCATGTATAATCTCTTTATGGAATTTTTTGAACTGTTGGCAAAAGGAAATAAAACACTCACTCCAAATTTAAGACTTTAAGCAAAATAAATTAAAATATATATTTTGTAAATATAAATCCAGATCACATACATTTTCATCAAGACTCTCGTTGAGTTTCTTGTGGGTACTTGAAATCTCTATGAGAACGTGGCCTGTGAACAAAACCAGATATGTTAGGGGGGAAAAGCCATCGCATAATTTTGTATCAGGGAAAGGGAAACAGTGCAAGGAAACACATGCTGTCCTCGAGGTCTTTAAGTATCATGCCCAAGACACATCAGGAACACAACTGGGTCCCCATGGTGGGTTCCAGAGGGACACACAACTGAGAGCAAATTTACTCTACAACATTGTTAATCAAAGGAATGCCAACTTTGTCTTCAAATGCACATTGTTCTTTCTATATTTACTTGTTCCCTAAGCCAAATTCTATGTATCTGATTTAATTTTGAAATTCATAAGAGATTACCTTGATCATCATAGTAGCTAACTATAGGAACAAATGATTTATTTTTATCTAATTCCCAGAGTAATCTGACTATCTGTCAGGCACAAGAGATAAAGGCTGTGTTTTTTTTTCACATATTAGTTCTTATATAGTTTTGGAAAATATAACCACCAGGGGAAACTGCAGCAGTGACAGTGTTCTGCTTCGTGTCTCCTGGGGTTACACCAATCTCTAAAACAAGTATAGTCACAAGACAGAAGAGAATGTTCCAGGGCAGAGGAGCCTTACTCCGGAAAGCAACTATAAGACCACTGTGCAATAAGCACACCTCCCTTGCAGTTAGTGGCAGTGTGCTGTCTCTGCCAACTTATCTGCAGGAACCAAATAAGTATCTTAGGGTCTAATACCTAAGAAATAAGAAAACATGTAGGATCATTTGGAACTCCCCCCCCAAACCATATCAAGCAAGAACAAAATGTGCTGGTGGGTCATCCTACAGTTCATTGGACAGATAAAAAGGAATTCTTGTGGGGAACTAAAAGGCTGTAAGGAGCAAGAATTAAAATTAGGACTGTGGTATAACATGGGCAAAGAGAAAAAGAAAACAGACTAGACGTGGCCTTGGCTATGTCTTTGCTATACAAATGACTCTATCATGCCCTGTTCTAGAAACACTTTAAGACATCTGACTCTGAAACTGACAGCCTGGAATTCCCCTCATCTTGACGCAGAAATTTAAGCCCCTGCTGAACACGTCCACCTGGATGCCCCATTAGGCACCTCATGTTCACTGACTACCCTGTATTCTCTGATCCCAGCTCCTGGCTGCCAGCCAGCCAGTCACCAGGGGTCGACCTCTCGTCTACATGACATACTCGATGACAAAGACTCATTCCCTTGTGTGTAGGGTGCCATCACTTGGGCCACCTCGAGGGTGGAACCCCTTACTTACCCTGCTTCCTCCAGCAACAACTCTGCCAGCCCTTCCTGAGCTCTGTGATTCCTTCCCTGTCCAGGAAGGAAGGCACGGAGGATGACATGTGAAGCCGCAAAGACATGCTTACCCAATAATCTGTTCCACCGCCCAACATTCACATTCTGCCTCCATGTTCACAGATGGGCCTCTTAGGAGGTTATTTCTCTGCTCCCAACCCTAATACCTGGTTCAAGCCCTTATTCTCTCTTTTGACCCCCAGCTTGTTCTAGGTCATCTTCCTCACATATGCCAGGGATCTTTCCAAAATGCAAGTGTAATATGTCACACATACCCTGTACCCCTCACGGTGTCCCAAAGAAACCAGCTCCTGAGCAAAACATCCAAAGCCCTCCACGAACTGTGCTGCCTAAACCATGGCAGGTGGTGGGGACAGAGGATCTCTTAGAAGCATAACCTTGTAGGGTTATATGTTGTGAGATGATAGGTATATAGCCTCGTCCCTGAATACCATGTGATTCTGAGATGCTCCAGTGGAATAACTTCCTGGATAAACACAAGAGAGGGAGGACAGACCCATCCTCAGTACTCAGGGTTCCACCCACCAAGTCGGCAAGCTTCCCACTCCACATCCTTAATGATGTTGACTTCATTCTCCTAAAACTCAACGTGAAGAAACAAACAAACCAGAATTTTTCACAAAAGAAACCTTCACATGACCAAGAATATAAGTACATTAATATGTCATTTTATATCCATTTAGTCATTTCAGATAAAATAATCAGTTACTTTCACATCTATTTTATACCCATAAACAATTCCTTATTGGAGATGAAAAATAAACAAAAACAAAACCAAATTCAATTATTACAAAAAAATCAAGTGCTTTCTTCTTGGCAAAGCAGATCTACTTAAAAAAATAAATGTCTAAAAATAATTTTGCTTAAATCATTCAGTGATTTGGGCTAGAAGAAAGGCATTCACATTTTTTCTCATACTGTTCTCTTTCATGAACTTTATTTCTACAACCTTACATAATGTGGATCCCTGAGAAGGATGCTGCCAAAACCAGTGTGTGCTGGGGCGGACACTCCTGTGGATGCCAATGCCGTTGAACTTGTGCTCTGGCCTTGCCGGCCCCAGTCCCCCAACACCCCTCAGCACGCACCACGCTCCTGCCCGTGGTTTCCCTGCAGCATAGTGGGGAGGCTCAGTGAAACAGCCCATTCACTCTGTGGGCGGAAGGGAACACCTGACCTTGTTATTCTTGTCCCTCACTGTTCATGGAATTCAAATGCCGGCCTCACAGCAGCAGCCACTGAGTCCTCAGTCATAAAAAGGATTAAAAGACATTTTGGCTGGGATTATGCAAGCTGCCAAAAGTGTATCTTGAAACAGAGGATGAAAACAGCCTTTATGTTCAATCTGCAGAAGTTTAATCTTAAATAGAGCAAGTGTGACTTTATGTTTAAAATGTTATGCCACAGGCGTTTGTTTACTTAGTCCTATAACCTCCTTTTTCATAAATTATATTTGAGAAGGGGGAAAAAACCCTGAAAGCATTCGAGGGTGGAGTCAAGAAAGTATAGCCCAGATTCAAATGGAGCAGAACTAAGTACATGCCCCAACAGGAATCCACATCACTGTGTGTGCACTAAGTCGATCGTTTCCTTATTTCCCCCTCTTAGGTTTTGAGTCACTGTTTTGGGAAGAAACTCATAGTAATTATATTAATGTAACTCAGTCTGAATAAACTATTCTTTTTTTTTTTTTTTCTTTTGGAGACAGAGTCTCGCTGTGTTGCCCGGGCTAGAGTGAGTGCCGTGGCATCAGCCTAGCTCACAGCAACCTCAAACTCCTGGGCTTAAGCGATCCTACTGCCTCAGCCTCCCCAGTAGCTGGGACTACAGGCATGCGCCACCATGCCTGGCTAATTTTTTCTATATATATTTTTTAGTTGGCCAGATAATTTCTTTCTATTTTTAGTAGAGATAGGGTCTCGCTCTTGCTGAGGCTGGTCTCGAACTCCTGACCTTGAGCAATCCACCTGCCTCGGCCTCCCAGAGTGCTAGGATTACAGGCGTGAGCCACCACGCCCGGCCTGAATAAACTGTGTTCTTAAGTGGCAATATTGAAATAATCTCAATTAAATATATATATATTTCAAAATCATGAACTCAACATAAGTAAAAGACAATGCCTACCATCAACTTTTCCCCAAAATTCATACAGATAATGGCTAAGTATTATAGCTTTTTTAGAGTTTGTCTAGCAGGTTTTGGAACCCCTCTCCAAATGGATAATAGTGGCATCCATCTAATTTTAGGCATCATGAACAAATATGTCCAACATTTTGCACAATACAGTATGAGACACGCATTTAGCCACAGGCAGTATGGAGTTAAAACAAAATGTTAACAAAATTTAAGGACGATTACTGGTATAAACACACAGAAAACTTTCCTTTGAAATGTCGTCACTGGACTATTAATATATTTTCAACTAGGTAATTCTTCATCAATTCACAGTATAAATTTTAGAGGAACCAGATGGAGAGTACTGATGGGCTTGAACAGCACAGAATATGGAGGCACAAAGATTCTTTCCATTTATATTTAGTCATGGATGATCAGAACACATGAACACACGGAGCAATGACTGAGTCACACATGACTTTCTACATGTTATGACGAGGGTGATCAGACAATAAAATGACAGCGTGGAAGCCAACCCACTATTGGCCTAAAGGTACACTGCACAGATTAAAGTAAAACCAAAAATGCCACTGGACAAAAAGGATAGAATTCTAACAATTTTCCAACTACTGGGTGTGATGAGGAGAAAACAAAAGAAGTAAAAGCAAATGACACCCACAGGATATGTTAAATAAACAACTATATACCCTGAAGATCAGAGTCACCCACATTGCAGTAGTGCGGAGGCAGATTAGTAACCACGAACTTGACCAGACTTGAAAGGCCTTGTCAGTGTCTCAGAATAGACCTGGATAGCAGCCCCCCTGCAGTCCCTGGGTGCAGTCAGAGGTGAGATGCTCCTCTGGTCACTACCAACAGTGCACAGCAAGCACTGTGCACGGCAGGGTGAGCATTTCATCAAACATTTCTCCGAAAGTCTAGCTTGTGACTTAACAAACTACGGTACTACATTCTAATTAATGTAATTAGACAGTAATCATTCTACAATTATGCTAAAAAACGAGTAAATAAATAAATTACGAGGGGGCATGTCACAAGAGTCAGCTTGAAGGAGCCAGTACTGGCCAAACATGGGACGATTTGTGCACCAAAATGTTAAGGGCAGCGATAGATTGTAAATCATTGAAAAGTCTAGGAATCTGAGTCTACAGAAAATTGATTTAAAAAAAAAGAGAGAAAGAAGTGCGGTCCAGGGAGGGCTCTTGCTAGAAGTACCAGGGAGGTAACTCTTGCTGAGTACCAATTAGTAAATGAGGAGGCAGTGTTAGAGATGGAAAATCATCACAGTGAAGCCTGGTTTGGGACAAAACCATTAAGAGATACTAAACTGGGGCACAAATGTTGATGAGGAACAAGATAGTTGCATAGTCTGAAAGTGTTTCTCTATAGATTGCTTGTTATTGTAGAAGCACAGAAAAAATATTAACTATATAGTGTAGAAATCAGACAACACCTTCACTGAACAACCAAAATTAATGTCACAAATGAGAGAGAGTGAACACAGTGTACACAAATTTGATACTTAGTGGAGACAAAATGACTTGGATAGCATTCCAGCCAAGGATGTATAACCTGAATTCAATCACGAAGATCTGGCATTTGAAAGTTAAGATTTTTGTGTCCCTGACTACTCACCCCCCTTAGCATTTCTGATACAGTCAGGAACCCCACACCAAGTCTTTACTGCAGTATTAAATTTATTTACTTATTTATTTTTAGAGAAGAATAAAATGGTTTCATCCTCCTCTCTGGTGGTTAACCCAGTGCTGGTTGATGGAGGTAAGGGAGAAATGAGGTGATGTGTTGATGGGAGAGGTAATATCGATGCTCTACTTATTTAACAGTTATATCTCTGGCAACCTCAATCTTAGAAAATAATAGCCAGGTCAAAGACCTGCAAGTGAAAAGTCCTCTAAGCCAAACAAAGTTGCAACCACAAACCCAAACAGTTTTTTGTTCTTGGAGAGTAGAGTCCCTTTTAGACACAGAACAAATAAAACTTAATTTTATATATAAGTCTAGAATTGGTTATCCAAAGGACATTGGTTTTTCATACTGACAGGTCAGAAGCTACTGCTGATCTCTCAGTCACAGAATGCAAGATCTTCAGCAAGAGGAACTTGGGAAGAAAATGGAAGGGCTGGAACTAAGAGAAAAGATCAGAGGCATCTTCAGAAAGCGAGCAGGGTGCTCTGGACCATCATCTTCAGCAGAGAACTCAAGGGACATGAAGACTGGGCAAAGGTCAAAGCATCTACGAGAAGATGCAATGGTGCCAGACAGGCTTCTTACTACCTGTGTACACCTTAACTCGTTTCTGCATGGTCTCACAGAGCCTTGGTATTCTCGTCTGTGTGGAGAACTTACATCAGAGGCTAGGGTGTGGGGACTGCTTTCCAGTGCTCAGGAGAGAAATACTGGCTGCTAAGGTATGTGAGCCCAGACACAAGTAACACATTCATCCAGTAAGGCGTGGTACACATCAACAGAATGGGCTCACACATTCCTCGACAAACCATTTCCTGGATTAGTACTTGTTTTCTGGAAATAAAGTACACACATTAGGTTGCCCAGCTTGTGATTAGTCACCATGTTGTTTTCTCTTTTTGTGCTTTATACATATATATCTGTATAGTCAGCTCAGTACTCCTCTCATCTCCTTTCTTCTCCCATTCCCAGGGTCCCCAAAGGAAAAACTGTCAATCTGCTATTACCTAAGAGAACACACTTCCAGAGTATACTCCACTTTCTTCAACCTCATTGCCTTTTACAATATCAAACAGACTATACACCTCAGTTTTAAGTATTGACATTTCTCCAACAGTTTAAACTATATCTATCAGGATCTATCCACTATAGAATATACACATCTGGCCACTGTTAGTTAAAAACCAAGCTGGGTGTGGTGGCATATGCCTGTCCTCCCAGCTACTCAGGTGGCTGAGAAAGGAGGATCGCTTGAGCCTAGGACTTTGAGGCCAGCCTGGGCCACACAGAGAAACCCCATCTCTTAAAAAAAAAAAACAAAAAACCAAAACCAATTGCAAGGGCACTTTCAGTTTCTGTTCCATCACGTACAGTGCTTAGAGGTCATCACTCCCTTACAACAAGAAAGCTAAACAAACTGAGATGAGCTAAAATGAGAAACAACAGCTGTTCCAAGATTCATCAGAGAATTCAGTTAATAGGGTAAAGATCTGCCACGAAAACTGGACAGACAGGCTGACACAAAGAATCATATTTACTGGGAACAAAAGCCAATGCTGGAGCCATTACTGGCAGAAACTCTCAAACGGTAACGAACCAAATGTTGCAGGCTCAGGGTGGAGGAGCTTAAGAGTTAAAAACTCCAGGTGGCTCAGTCTTGGGGGGGGTCCCCACACTTTCATGAGTTTCACCTCTTGGAGTCCCACCAGGTTCTCACTGTGAAGATGGAAGAAATCCCCTGGGGATTGGGGGGCGGTTTGGGTGGAGGTGACCATTTGAAAAATGCCCAGAACTTTGTTCTGTTCTAGTACTGATCCCTGTAAGGAAGGCTAGCCCTCAGGGAAACTGCTTCAATAAAAGCCTTATCTGACCTGGAAAAGGGCAATTAGCCTTCTCCACCTCCCTCTAATCTTGTCTCAAATAAAGGGAAGGGGGAAAAAAAGACTCAGAAACTCTTCTGCAGATCATATCCCAGGTACTCTTGCCTACCAGAAAACCCCACAAGACAAAAAACAGATTTACAAGTAAGATAATAGAAAGATGCTTCCTTTCCCAATACTCTACCAACAAGTCAACCATCAACAAGGCTCCAGGGTAATAACTGGATTACAGCCCAGAGCTGGAAGACACAGGTTGCATTTATTAGAGTTTTCTTGGGAAACCCAAAGACAACAAGGGAGACAAAAACAAAGATACCAAAGGAAAACTCAGGCCTCTGACTCAGTTACAGCTATATTCAATGTCAATGCATCCCAACTCCAATCTAGACAAACATAATCCTCACACTATTCACCTTAGTCCTATCACCCAATACATCACGTTGAGTTTCTAACAACAAAAATCACAGGCATGCTAAGAAACACACAATCTGTACAGACAAAGCAACAGAACCAGCCTCAGATAGCGTAGAGATTTTGGAATTATCAGACTGAGAATTTAAAGCAACCATGATTAATATGCTAAGGGCTCTCATGGGAAAAGTGGACAACATGCAAGGAAAGATGGGTAACGTAAGCAGAGAGATGGAAACTCTAAGAAAGAATCAAAAGGAAACGCTAGAAATCAAAAACACCGTTACAGAAAAGAAGAATGCTTCTGATGGGCCCACCAGGAGACAGGACTCAACCGAGGAAAGAATCAACAAGTCTGAAGACATGTCAGTATAAACTTCCCAAGCTGAAATACAAAGAGAAAAAAAGAATAAAAAAGAAGGAACAGAATATCCCAGAACTGTGGGGCAGTTACAAAAGGTGTAATTACCCGTAATGGGATTACCAGTGGGGAGAGAGGAGAGAGAAAGGAATTGAAAAAATATTTAAAGTAATAATGTCTAAGAATTTTCCAAAATTAATGACAGACACTAAACCACAGATCCAGAAAGCTCAGAGAACACAAGACAGGATAAATACTAAAAAATCTATACCTCAGTATATCACATTCAAACTCTGGAATACCAAAGACAAAAAGAAAATCTTGAAAGAAGCCAGAGGGAAAAAATATCTTGCTAACAGAGGAACAACGATAAGAATTACATCAGACTTCACAAACCATGCAAGCAAGAAGGTGTAATAAAATATTTAAGTATTGAAAGAAAAAACTCATCCACCTAGAGTTCTTTATCAAGCCAAATTATCCTCCCAAAGTGAAAGAGAAATAAAAATGTTCTCAGTCAAACAAAAACTGAAGGAATTTGTTACCAGTAGGTCTGACTTGCAAAAAATGTTAGAAGTAGTTTTTCTGAGACAAAAAGCACAGGTCAGAACCTTGGATCTATTTTACATAAAGAAAGGAACAGCATTCGAGAAGGAATAAATAAAGGTAAATAAAACCTTTTATTTTTATTAATCTTAACTGATATGATAGACAATTGTTTGTTCAAAATAGTAATACCAACAATATATTGTGTGCTTACAGCTTACGGATAAGTGAAATGAATGACACCAATGCCATAAAGAGATGAGAGGGAGGAATTGGTAATTCTGTTACAAGGTACTTGCAGTAGTACTTGAAAGTGGCCTCAGACACAGCAAAAGCAGTGCTTAAATGGAAATTATAGTATTGAATACGTATCTTAGAAAAGAAGATCTAAACTCAATAATCTAAGCTTCCTCCTTAGGAAATGAGAGAAAGAAGAACAATATAAACCAAAAGCAAGCACAAAAGAATAAAATTTAGAGCAGAAATCACTGAATGACATCAAGAAAACAATAGAGAAAAAAACAATGAAACCAAAAGCTAGTTCTTTGAAAAGCTCCATAAAAATTGGTAAGCCTCTAGCCAGGCTAACCAAGAAAAAAGGAAAACACAGATTACTAACATCAGAAATGAAAGAGGGACCATCACTACTGAGCCCAGACATTGAAAAGATAAAAAAAATTAAGAACAACTCTATGCCTACAAATTCGATAACTTAGATGAAACGGACCATTTCCTTGAAAGACACAATCTATCAAAACTCATACAAGGAGAGTGTAATCTGAAAAGGACCATATCTATTAATGAAATTGAATCAACAACTAATAACCTTCCAAGATAGAAAGCAGTAGGCCTAGATAGTTTCACTGGCAAATTCTAGCAAACATTTAAGGGAAGACATGGTATCAATTCTCTACAATCTCTTCCGGAAGAGAGACGCAGAGGGAACACCTAACTTATTCATGAAGCATTACCCTAATAACGAAGCTAGATAAAAACATTACAAGAAAGGAGAACTACAGACCAATATCTCTCACAGAGATGCAAAAATCCTCAACAAATTATTAGTAAACAGAAGCCAACAATGTATAAAAAGAATTAAATACCATGACCAAGTGGGTTTTATTCCATGTATGCAAGGCTGGTTCAACATTAAAAACCAATTAATATAATTCATTACATCAACAGGCTAAAAAAGAAAAAAATCCTATGATCATATTAATAGATGCAGATAAAGCATTTGACAAAATCCAACACCCATTCATGATAAAAATTCTTAGGGAACTAGGAATAGAGGGAACTTCCTCAACCTGATAAGGAATATCTACAAAACACCTACAGCTAACATCATACTTACTAGTGAGAAACTAGGAGGAAACTTGCTTTCCCCCTCAGAATGGGAATGAGGCAAGGATGTTCCCTCTCATGACTCCTATTCAACATCACACTGGAAGTCCTTACTAATGCAATGAACAAGTGAAGGAAAAAAAAGGTACACAGACTGGGAAGGAAGAAATAAAAATTGTTGTTTAGGTTGTCTATGTAGAAAATCCCAAAGAATTAATAAAAACATTCCTAGAACTAATAAATGATTAGAGTAAGATTGTAAATACACAAAAGTTGGCTGGGCATGGAGGCTCACGCCTGTAATCCTAGCACTCTGGGAGGTCGAGGCGGGAGGACTGCTTGAGAGCTCAGGAGTTTGAGACCAGCCTGAGCAAGAGCAAGACCCTGTCTCTACTAAAAGTAGAAAAAATTAGCTGTGAAACTAAAAATAGAAAACAAAACAAAGTCAATTGCTTTCCTATATAATAGCAATGAGCAATTGGAATTTGAAATAAAAACCACAACACTATTTATATTAAAAGAAAAATGATGTACATAGGAATAAATCTAACTAAACCTATATGAGGAAAATGCCCATCATATTCTCTTGCCCTTGGATTGGTGCCCCTGGTTCTTGGGCCTTTGAACCTGGACTGAAACACACCATCAGCTTTCAGAGGGTCTCTCGCTTGCAGGTGGCCTCCATAATCATGTGAGCCAATTCCCAGAACATATCTCCTCTTATATATCCTATTGGTTCTACTTCTCTGGAGAACCCTGACTACTATAATAGTCAACAGATCTTTGATAAAGGAGTAAAGTCAATTCAATGGAGAAAGGGTAGTTCTTTTAACAAATGGTGAACATTCTGACATCCACTTGCAAAAAATAAGATAAATCTAGACACTGACCTTACATCTTTCACAAAAATCAACTCAAAATGGAACACAGACCTAAAATGCAAAAATATAAATCTTCTAGAAGATAACAGAGAAAATCTGTGTGATCTTGGATTTGGCAATGACTTTTAGACACAGTATCAAAAGCATGATTCATGAAAAAAAATTGGTAAGTTGGACTTTGTTAAAATTAAAAACTTCTGCTCTGCAAATGACCCTATTAAGAGAATTAAAATGCAACGTGCATATCTGATAAAGGACTTGTATCCAAAATATGCAAAGAAACTTAAAACTTCACAATAAGGAAACAAACAACCCAATTAAAATATTGGCAAAAGATCTGATCGGTCAGTCACCTCATCAAAAAAGATATACAAATAGCAAATAAGTATATGAAAAGACGCTCAACATCAGATGTCATTAGGGAATTGCAAACTAAAACGAGATACCATTATACAACTGTCAGAATGGCTGACAACACCAAATGCTGGTGAGGATGTGGAACAACAGGAACACTAATTTATTGCTGGTAGGAATGCAAAATGGTACACTTTCGAAGACAGTCTGGCAGTTTCTTACAAAGGTTAACACAGTCTTATCATACAATTTAGCAATTCCGCTTCTAGGTATTTACCCAAATGACTTGAAATCTTAGGTGCACAAAAAAAGCCCTGTACGTGAATGTTTATAGTAGCTTCATTCATACTGCCAAAACCTGAAAGCAACCAAGACACCCTTCAAAAAGGGAATGGGTAAACAAACTGTGGTACATCCATACAATGCAGTATTTGCAAAAATAATTTTTTTTTTTTTTTTTTTGAGACAGAGTCTCGCTTTGTTGCCCGGGCTAGAGTGAGTGCCGTGGCATCAGCCTAGCTCACAGCAACCTCAAACTCCTGGGCTTAAGCAATCCTACTGCCTCAGCCTCCCGAGTGAGCTGGGACTACAGGCATGCCCCACCATGCCCGGCTAATTTTTTCTATATATATTTTTAGCCGTCCAAATCATTTCTCTCTATTTTTTTTTTTCTAGTAGAGACGGGGGTCTCACTCTTGCTCAGGCTGGTCTCGAACTCCTGACCTCGAGCGATCCACCCGCCTCGGCCTCCCAGAGTGCTAGGATTACAGGCGTGAGCCACTGAGCCCGGCTGCAAAAATAATTTTTAAAAAAGAGCTATTAAGCCACAAAAAGACATAAAGGAAACTTAAATGCATGTTGCTTAGTGGAAGAAGCCCACCTGAAAAGGCTACATCTGACATTCTTGAAAAGACAAAACTATAGAGACAGTAAAAATACCAGGGGCTGCCAGCGGTTCTGGGGAGGTGGTAATGGTAGATACACATCATTATACATTTGTCAAAACTTGTAGAACACCACAAAATGAACCCAAGTGTAAACTATGGACTTTAGTTGTTAATAACACATCAATATTGGTTCACCATTTGTAATAAATACACCATGCTAACGTAAGATGTTAAAAATAGGGGAAACTGAGTGGGCGAGAGAGGAGTACATGGGAACTCTGTGTAAGATCTGCTCATTTTTCTGTAAACCTTAAACTGCTCTAAAATATAGGCTATTAATTAAAAAACAAAACAGCAACAGTGGCTGTCTGGAAGTGGCAGTGATTAGGAACCAGTGCCCTGCTCAGAGGAAAACACAGGCAGTGTCTGAGAGTTCTGAAGTTATAAGTGGACAGGACTTGATCCTGATTCTGTTACCCGTGTGCCCCCAGGGCCTGCCTGGCACAAGTCTCACATATAATATACTGAATGAATGAAAGCGTAACTGTCGTTAAAAAGAATGGAAAGAAGTACAGTGATGGCAGGAAAAGAAAACTCTAGAAAAAGCTTGACCCAATCAAAAGCTGGCATTTGCAATATTTGATTTTATTGCAACACACATATTTATTATAGAAATTCCTACAGGAAAAATGACTTTTGTTGAACTTGAATCCCAACCCTTACAGAAACAATAGTTTTTAGATAGAGAGGCTCCTGTCGTCCCAGCACAGACCCTGGCTGCACTGGGAGTGTGAGCACCTGCCTCCATCAGCATGACCTAGAGCCCCAGCAGAGCTGGGTCTCCATCCTCAGAGTTACCACGAACAAATCCCTGCCAACTTTTGTTTCCTGTCACCAAGGTTTAGTAACACTGAGGTTTAGTCTCTGAGGACCCCAAGCTGCAAACCAAGACATTAAAAAAAAGCAGGGGTGTGCAGGGACATTTTTGCTTACAAAATATTCACTTTACCAACCAAGAAGCTGTGATACCAGATTCTCTGGGTTCAGTGCTGGACACCTGGTGACCCAGGTAACAGGGAGTACGTGTCCGAACAAGCGTGATGTGCCAAGACAAGGCACACACTAGACACTCAGTGTTTAAATGCCTTCCAATTTCCTGACTTCTTGTGAAAAGTGGAAAAGAAAGGGAGAGATGATGGAGAAAGGAGAAGTTGGAATAGATTCTTCATTTTCAAAGTTTGGGACTGAAAGAAAAGTGAGATAATAAGATAGCTAGAGGACGGGTGAGGTGGCTCACGCTTATAATCTCAAGCACTTTGGGAAGCCAAGGCGAGAGGATCACTTGAGGCCGAGTTTGAGACAAGCCTGGGCAATATAACAAGATCTTGTTTCTATAAAAAATTTAAAAATTACCTGGGTGTGCTGGCATGCACCTGTAATCCCAGCTACTCAGGCAGCTGAGGCAGAAGGATTCCCTGAGCCTAGGAGTTCAAGGTTACAGTGAGCTGTGGTCACACCACTGTACTCCAGCATGGGTGACAGAGTGAGACCCTGTCTCAAAAAATCAACAAAAAAAGATAGCTAGAGAGAGGAACATTAGATATTTTTTTTCCTTTTTAAGAAAAGGGGATAACTGAAAGTTTGAAGGAAAAATAAATGGAAACCAATAAACCCCACATGACTGAATTAATCCTAAATTTACACATAAGAAAAATCTTTAAAAAGTAAAATGTTACTATCATCCTTGGAATGGGACTTTAAATCTCATTGGAAACTACCATTAGAAAACATTCTGGATATTTTAAAATCACATCTTTTCAGTGAGGTATAGACCAAACACAAGCTGACAATACCAGGGATCTAGTCTTTCAATACCTAAGGTAGTGCCTTAGTAAAGATGTCTTCTCTGAAAATTACAAACAAGTATTTGTTATGTGAAAGGGTAGGGAGACTCAGGGCTTACGTGGCAGTTCTGTCATTAGGATTAATAATTCATTCAGGAAGAAAATTAAATGTTTATTTCCCATTTGACTTTTGATTAGCAATTAAACTAATATAGCCTACGTGCTCTATACAAGTACTGTCAAGTTAAACAAAGCACAGGGCTTGTAATAGAGAAAAAATATTCCCCAAGTTGAATTTTAATGTGCTATTCTTATTTTAGCTAAAAAGGACAATATTAATTTATTCAAGTGTATCAATTATATATCACACAGAAATAATTTATCAATTTTGCCTCCATATACAGATTACAAGTAATTGTTTTCTTTACATCTGAATGTAAAACACAACATTAAAAAATTAAGAGTTTTCTACAAGTTATTATATCAAGTGAGGTAAATTAACATTAATTATTCATCTTCCTTCTTCATCGATTAGTTGATTAAGGCTAAAATACAACCATTTTGATGTTAACAAAAATGAAAACAGGTGTATTATCAATAATGAATAAAGCTGAAAACTACTTATTCCCTATGATATAACTAATTAACTACAGGCATTTTCATTCAAGGCTTAAAAAATATTAGATCTGAAGTTTTAAACATTTAAAAAAATATATTAAAACAGGATTTCAAAACACAAAGATGAGGTTTTCAACTGGCATAAAACACAAGTAGAGAAAGTACTAAAAGATAGTTTTGGTTCACTGAGTAAAACCACCTTAAAAATTTTAAGTGAAGAATCTTTTCCTAAAGAACTAAGGTTTTCTTGCTGTTTTATTTTAAAGCAATCACTTCTAGTTGAAAAAGCTTAAAAACACAAAATAAAACAGAGCTACTGCTCCCAAGTTTCAGAGGATCAGCCATTTATTCCTTTTATCTAAAACCACACCCCCCTGGGTAGATGCTAAGTGGTCCTATTGTGATGTGAATTTAAGGGAGATTCCACAAAATCTAGAATCCATTTTACTATATCCAATACTTACTCCACAGTGACAACTGAAACAGAATAAGAGCAGATTAAAAACACAAACAAGAACAGATAAATTCACCTTTTCATCATTCCAATGTTGTGCCCACCTTCTTCCACCTTGGAGGGAATGAAGACAAACACCAGCAGGCAACTGAGCATGCTCTGAGAGAGAACAGTCTGAGGTGCTGAGACTTCCCTTTTTGCCAAGCACTGTGCTCACTGCCTCACAGAGAGGGTCTCACTTAGTCCTCACATCCCAATAATACAGGAGGAAACTGAGGCTTTGAAAAGTTACATGGTTTTCCCAAGGTTACACAGGTACTAAAGGTGGTGGAGCTGGGATTTGAACCCATGTCTGGTCCTGAGCCTGCACTCCAACTACTCTGCATCCTCATTCAAATATGCAAAGAAAATTACATAGAAGAGAAATTAGATTTACTCTACCAGGTACCTAAGGATAGAGCGTTGCCCAGGATGTGTGAAACAAATGTCTACTCAACACCAGCCAGCACATTTTAATTACCCCATGTTAGTGTTAAGAATGGAACAAACTTCCTCTGGAGGGCTGGGCAGCATCACAGAAGTGCACGTGCTGGGTCAGGGCTGGCCTGGTCCATTTCAGCTCAGAGTGCATGGTTAGCTACATAGGAGGTAAAATCAAGCAGTGGGACTGACTCCCCAAGGCACCCCATGGAAACCAGACCCCCTACCCCCCAATGTCACAGCCCAAACACACACAAAGGCCCTGACACTGAGTCAACCGGAGTGGTTGATGGCTACCTGCTAAATGCACTCGAACTTTTGAAACAAACCAAAACATGCTTTCAGGAAGGCAGGGAAACCCGCATGCCTGCTGTACGACTCATACTGGACAGGGGCACTTGGAAGAGGGTGGGCTGCCTGGCCTGCTCCTGCCGCCACGGGGTGGGGAGAACCGGTGAAGAGGGCCTCACTGGGGTTCCATTTCAGCCCCAAACTTGGCAGCTCCGAGCCTCCCTGTGTTCAGAAGTGAGCTGGATAGGAAATAACCCCCTCCCAGGACCTGGTGAGAATCCAATGAGAAAACAAAAGCGAAGCATCTGACTGCTATGACCCTTAGTAATGGTCAGTTTCCGGCTGAGTGGAGCCACGGGGTGCTAAGTATCAAGTGTCAATGTTGGGCAAGGCTGCTCTTGTTCACATGGATATAGAACTACACAGTCACATAATGAACTCCTGACTCACATTTTCAGATGGTGTAATAGGCTTCCTGAACTTTCTCCTTACTTAACATCTAAGGCACCAAGTCCTTATGCCTTTGATCCCAGTTCACGCCACCACCCTTCCTCACCTCGACTCACACAGCCTCCCAGCCAGTCTTCTTGCTCCCACCCTTCCACAGTCTATTCATGCAGAAACCAGGAAGAGCCTTTTAAGACATACGTCAGATCCACATCACTCCAGAGTTTGAAACCTTCAGAGGCCCTACATGACCTGGCCCCACCCTCATGCCTTCTTGGTCTCTTCCTCTCCTCGTCCTTAATCACACCTCAACTGCACTGGCTTCCACTGGCTTCCATGGGTGACAGGTGACACAAGCCCACCACAACCTCAGGACCTTTGCACTTGCTGGCCTCCTCTAGAATGGTCTCCCCAGATGTCTGCCCCATGGGCTCCTTCCCCAGCGCATGTCCCTGACCACCCACTCACAGCAGCTCCATCCCAGCCCTCTTCTCTGTCCTCGGTGGCTCTCACCCCATCACCACCTGACTTGTCTGTTTACCACACACTGGAATGTTAGTTCCCTGGCAGCAGTGACTTTTGTTTTATTGATTTACCCCTAGTGACTGGAATGATGCATGCCAGATAGTAGCTGCTCATTTAAATCACAGTGTGATTTAAACAGGAAAGGAAAACTACTGTAATCCCCTGATTACTGGATATTTGGTTTTATGTACTTTTCAGAATACCATTGAATGGCTCATGTAATTAATTAAAAGATAATTTTCTCCAAGAGCCAAGAAGAAACAAACCCTGTACCCCATCCTAGTACTTATGGTACTTGTCTTCCTCCCTGCACAGGGCTCTACAGAGGAAAATTTCAAGTGAAATGGAGACAGCCATCAAAACTGATTGTTTATTAAACAATCAATATGCTGATTATTTATCAATCAATAATTTATCAATTCAAAGAAAAATGTATGGAATGTTCCATTTAAAAAAGCAGCGCACAAAGTTTATAGCCACATGTTTAAATTATGTAAAAATAGACATTTTAAAATAATAAAGGTAGAAACTGAGGTTGAGGTTTATTAGGTTCATTTTTCAGTAAAGGTATAAATTTTTTAAACACATAAAGTATATTTTAATTCCCATTATAAGATGAAAGCATAATTCTAAACTTCCCAGAGGACTCAGAAGCTATTTTAAAATAGTAACATAAAATGGGAAATTGGGCAGGATTGAGTAGAGAAAAAAAGTGGGATCAGATTAAAATATTTAATCGTGTAAATGGAAGAGAAAAAAAGACTTTAGTATGTCACAAATTTCTACTGTTACAAAAATGGAAGACGCTGACTAACAGCCGTGCCTTTGGGTTATAAATGCCTGAGTCATATGTATCAGCTTCAGTGCACTCAGTTATAGGAATAGACTTATCCTGGACTCTAAAAGTCCAGCTTAGTTGTACAGAGCTTGTCATTTAATTTGCCTCTTTAGTCACCTAGTAATTTTTATTTTATCTTTGAACCCATGCTTCTAAAACATTAGTCAGCTTTTAATAACTCAAAAACTTTTAGCCCTAATAATACCAATTCTTATTTCAATTTGAACGAGACATACAAACACGGAGTCTGTAGCCTGGCACACAAAACAACAAGGCTCCGTTAAAAAAAAAAAAAAAAATTATCTCCTATAATCTTGTTCATGAGCCCTAAATCCCAGGTAAACAGCTAAAAAATATCCCATTCCCCTCCATCTGTTCCCCTCACCAGAAAATACTGTCCTTTCCACCTGCAGTGCTGACCATGCAGATATTACACATCCCGACACTGTTTCCTCCCCACCTCCATGTAGATGGGTCATCTCTTCCCATGGTATCCTGTAGCCTTTGCATCCTTTTACTCTTGCATTCAGTCCTGTATTAAAACTGTATGTAGGCCGGGCGCGGTGGCTCATGCCTGTAATCCTAGCACTCTGGGAGGCCGAGGCGGGTGGATTGCTTGAGCTCAGGAGTTCGAGACCAGCCTGAGCAAGAGTGAGACCCCCGTCTCTACTAAAAAAAATAAAAGAAATTATCTGGCCAACTAAAATATATATATAGAAAAAAATTAGCCGGGCATGGTGGCGCATGTCTGTAGTCCCAGCTACTCGGGAGGCTGAGGCAGTAGGATCGCTTAAGCCCAGGAGTTTGAGGTTGCTGTGAGCTAGGCTGATGCCACGGCACTCACTCTAGCCCGGGCAACAAAGCGAGACTCTATCTCAAAACACAAACAAACAAAAAACTGTATGTATATATTTTCATAATCTCCCTTACTATATTGTACGTGGGGACCAAGTCTTACCAGTGCTGTAAATGATGGCCATGGTTTCAAGAAAGCCTAGACAAATCTGACTCACAGAGTTAGAGCCCAATACCCTTATCTGACACACTCATTTAGTCAATCAATACACGTTTCTATTGCTCTTTCTTAACTAGTATATATTCACTTCTCACATCCTTGCTTCACTAGAAGTTTATCACCAAGGCGGGCATGGATGGCACATTTGTGGTAATTGCTGCCCCTTCCCCCTCCAGTACCTCCCTACAGCAGACACCTTCCCCCAGCCTCAGAATTATTCTTGAAACATCGTTGCAGCACAGCTGTTCACAGCTCCTTTCCAGGTTTTACAGAAGGACTTGTCCCAAGGCCATTTTTTATACTGAACTAAATTCTGGCTGCCTGTATCCTCTTTCCCCTGGACTGAAGGAACGATACACAGGGGGTCTCAATCCTTCCCTCACATGCCCAGGCTTCTAGTTTGTAAGGAGTATTTTCATGATTTGTTCCCTGCATAGACATTCAACTTTTATGGGGTCCTTCTCAAGAAAAATACACAATTGCAAATTCAAAGTTAAGCGCCCTCCAAGGTTTTAGAAGGGGACTCAAGTGCAGAGGTCCTAGAGTTGAGCACTGTGAGTTCTATGGTAAATCCACTACTGTGTACAATCAATGAATTTGAACTTTAACCCCAACTTTACTCCTGACTAATTATATGAACTTAGACAAGTTACTTAACCTAAGTTTCTATTTTCTTCTCCATAAAATGGGAATAATACTTCTTATCTCAGAGGACTGTTGTGAGAACTAAGTGAAATTCCTGAATTTTGTTTCCATTAGTGCTAACAGAATTTTTTTTTTTTCAGAGACAAAGTCTCACTCTCTCAGTTGGGTTAGTGTTCAGCAGCACAATCATAGCTCATTGCAACCTGTAACTCTTGGGCTCAAACGATCCTCCTGGCTCAGCTTCCAAGTTGCTGGGACTATAGATGTGCACCACCACACCCCACTAATTTTTAAAAAATTTTAATTTTTTGTAGAGACGGAGTCTCTCTATGTTGTCCAGGCTGGTCTCAAACTCCTGGCCTCAAGTGATCCTCCTGTTTCGGCCTCCCCAAGTGGTAGGATTATAGGCGTGAGCTACCACATCTGGCCCTAACAAAATTTTTACTGTGTTATGTGTACTGACTGAGTCAGGGCCAGCTAAAGCTCTTTATGGGGTTATGGCGAGGTTATGAGGTGGCACATGTGGGAAGTGCTGTAAAGCACACAGCACATTGTCTAAAAGATCTCTGACCAATCTGGATCCTAATTCAGGTTTTCATATTTCTTCTTGTGGGAAAAGTTGAAGAGAATAAAGTAACAATTAGATAGCTATTCGTGGTATTGCTGTTGGGCTGTCTGAATTTTCCAAAGGGCTGGAAAACATTTGTAAAATAACTACAAACCCTACAGGTTGCAGAGTAGGGTGTAGACAGGTAGCCTTTTGAATTATTATACTGTTTTTAGTATGAATTCATTAGGATACCCTATGTTGGGAATTTTTCTTAAGTGCCATACTTAATTTTTTTTTTTTGGTGGTAGAATACACTTAAGTTTACCAATAGTAACATTTAATACATTCACAATGTTGTGCAACCATCACCACTATCCAGTTCAAAAACATCCTCACCACCTGAAAAGAAACCCTGTATCCATTAATCTACCACTCCCCACTCGCCTGTCCCCCTCTAAATATCAAAATCTGCTTTGTCTCTATGGATTTGCTGACTCTGGATACTTCATATAAATGGAATCATACAATAAATGGCCTCTATCTGGCTTCTTTCACTTAGCACCGTTTCAAGGTTCATGCACGTTGCAGCATGTACTTCATTCTTTTTCATAGCTAAATAATATTCCATTATAGGGACAGACCACATTTTGTTTTTCCACTTATCAGCTACTGGACACTGGGTTATTCCTACCTTCTGGCTGTTATGAATAGTGCTGTTCTGAACATATATGTTCAGGATTGTGTTAGGGCACATGTTTCGTTTCTCTTGGGTAGGTATGTAAGGAGTGGAATTGCTGGGTCACAAGGTAACCCTACACTTGAATTTTAAGGAACTGGCAGACCTGCTTTCCAACGTGGGTGCTCTGTTTCACATTCCCACCAGCAAAGTATGATGGTTCCAATTTCTTTACATCTTTGCCAACACTTGTTATTGTCTGTCTTTTTAATTATGGCCACTCTGTTGGGTGTGACAAGATTATCTTGTGGTTTTGATTTGCATTTCCCTAATGGCTAATGACTTTGAGAAGCTTTTCTTGTGCTTACTGGCATCCTTACTTTTAATAATTTTGTTAAGTCATTCAGAACAGGAAAGAGCACCTGAGGAAGTGCATTTACTCCCAAATGGGTGCAGACAAAGAAATTTATAGAATCCCATCTGTAATTACCTAATCCCCCTGCCAGAACTGCCCAGCCTCCACCATGGCACCAGGGTGCACTTGTTGGGAATGTCTGGTGTGGTCAGTCCAGGCCTCACTCATTTCGTGATTCTAACTATATCTGTTTTTGGTATGTCCCTTTCACTTTCTCTCAGTTCTTTCTCAACATGTCACAGGGACCGTGCCCTTTGCCGTTTCCTGTGCATCTGACCAGAGTTGCTCTTTCTTGGCATGTTCAAACACCCTCCGCTCTATTTGTGTGTGATAACTTAGTGTTTTTGTTCCTGACCTTGTTTCAGGGCCAGCACAATGCTGCGAACAGAATAGGAAGTCTACACCTGTTTGTGAGAGAAGAACGAGGATGGCAGTGGTGGCTGAGGCAGAGCCCCCAGGTCCTTGGCACCACCCCCTTCACTGTGACAGGCCAGTTTCCCTGCCCTGATGGTATGGCCCTCTGGCCAGCTGTTCTGTGGCTGAGAATGTGAAAGCACCTACACGCTCCCCATCTTGACTTGCTAGGACACACAATACTCTTCAAGGAGAAAAAGACCAATTTGAATAATTGTGAAAATTGAATTTACACAAGTCCCAGCTACACGGAAGGCTGAGGCAGGAGGATCATTTGAGCCCAGGAGTTTGAGGTTGCAGTGAGCTATGATGATATATGGACTTATATGGCATAAGCTCTTATAGACTTTACAAATTGTACATTTATAAATTATAATCCTGTTTCTCTACAATTACTACAGCTAAGATCTGTCCTGCTACAAAAGGGACAAAGACGTGCGGAGTGAGCCATAGTCACCCAGAAATTGATACAAGAAAAGTCACTTGCAAGGTCTAAAGGAATTTATCATGTGCACAATTCCAGGAAACACAATTTTTTCCAAAATCACAAGCTGAAATTACACAAGAAAAAAGCTGCAGTAAATGGTCATGTTATAAATGCTCCTAGGTAAGTAAAAACTATGGAACTTTGATTATAGCTGAAGAAAACATAACAAAATACAGACACATACTCACATGTTGTGTCAGTTTGGAAGTATATAATGGCTCATTATTTAACACAAGTTTTATTTTGCTAACTTGTAATGGGCAGGAAAATCTGGTTGCCATAAAGCAAAGCACATTGAAAAAGCATGTCTTTTTGACACCTAGAAAATTAAATTGGCAGGCTAGGCTGTAAGGCTGGTAGGCTGTGTGGGCTCAAATTAGTCAGCTGGGTGATCTTGGCAGGTTACTCTTTCTGGACCCCAGTTTCCTTCTGTGTAAGACGTAGATGATAACAACAGCACTCACCTCACAGTGCTGTCGTGGTGATTACAGGAGTTAATATCTGTCAATGTGCTTACAATAGTGCCTAGCGTATAGCAGGTACTGTGTTAAGTAAATAAAATCTCCTATTGCTTCTTTCCAATTTTTGTGGGAAGAATTTTAACCTCTTTAAAGTGAGCCTAACTTGTAACTGAAAGATCAAGTGATTTTGGTCAGTAATAACTGCTTTGGCTCAGCTGTGCTTTCTCACCAACTCTGGTATGAATTCTCTCTCTCTCTCTTTTTTTTTGAGACAGAATCTCACTCTGTTGCCCGGGCTAGAGTGCCATGGCGTCAGCCTAGCTCACAGCAACCTCAAACTCCTGGGCTCAAATGATCCTCCTGCCTCAGCCTCCCTAGTAGCTGGGAGGGACTACAGGCATGCGCCACCATGCCCGGCTAATTTTTTCTATATATTTTTAGTTGTCCAGCTAATTTCTTTCTATTTTTTTTTTTTTTTTTTTTTTTAGTAGAGACGAGGTCTTGCTGTTGCTCAGGCTGGTCTCGAACTCCTGAGCTCAAACAATCCTCCTGCCTCAGCTTCCCAGAGTGCTAGGATTACAGGCATGAGCCACCATGCCCAGCCTGAATTCTCTTATTTTATCTAGATCTTAGGAACATATTTGTAATATTTTTACGAATTAGTAACATTTAAAAAAATTTTTTTTTTAAATTGCAGATTTTTTTTTCTTCTGTTCTTATTTTTAAAACCAAAAACTGTCAGGTTGGGTTTTCAGTATCAACGAGACAAATCTATAATAAATACATTTATAAAAAAAATTACATGACCTAGAAACAAAATCTATCAATAACAAAAGAAAACCTATGATTTTCTAAGGTTCTCTGATGATGAGGAGATAAAAATCTTCTGTTTTGTGCCAAATTTAAGAAACTGGCCCAAACAATTTAATAAATGATTCAAAATACTGTAATAGTTGACCAAACTGGAACAAAATAACATAGCCTAGATTTATGTAATGGTGAGCTGTAAGGAGGTCAAAGTAAATTTATAAACTCCCCAAAGAAAGTCTGTTATTTCTTGAGAAATAAATGAGAACAACCTTTATTTTTCTCCACTTTAAACATGAAAAAACTGATTCATAGTTTCTTTTAAATATTTTGCCAAAACATTTTCCCCTGGCCATTCCTGTTTTCCCTTTGAACCTTTTCAATATTTTCTAAGTTCTAAAAATAAACATTGCTTGATTTAGGAACAAAACTGGAAGTTTACTCAAATTTCAGCTTCCTAATTGAGTACTGCTGGGTAGTATACTGCCTTGAACTGAACTGTGTACATGCAATAAAGATTTATGTGTGTAACTATAGGTACACATGCTGACAACCTGTAGAGTGACACAAATTTGACCCCATGACTTATTACTTAATGATTAAACAGTAAAATTAAAACATTTTACCTGCCAAATCCTGACTACAGAGCTCTGGATTTGGTTTTGGTTTGTTTGCTCTTCCCAACAAGACTAAGTGGTTAAGGTCTTGAGCTTCTTACACAACTGTGGTTGTTAGGATCACGTTGTTAGTTTAGATAGCAGGTAGTAAGGAAATGCTTTTTCTTTGGAGAAAAGGAGATCAGATTCCTCATAGGATCACTCACGGTTAAGCAAATGCATGACACTAAAAACCTTATATGGCCTGTAAAAAGCCAAATTATAAACTTTAAGCCTTGTGGCCCAAACTTCTTGGTTGCAACCACTCAGCTCTGGCACTGTAGCCTGAAAGCAGCGCAGATGTAAACAAATGAGCTCGGCTGTGTTCCAATAAAACTTTCTTTACAACAGGCACTGATCAGCCCCGAGGAGTTTGCTCACATCTACAATTAAGGTGCAACTGGTAAAAGGTGATACTTTAGCAAAATGAATTTGAAAGAGGCTTCAAAATATATGCAATTACTTGAAGATAACTTCAAGTGACTGAGAGAAGCTAGCATAAAAATGACTAGAATTTGGCATTTCTCTTAAATAATTAGTACTTTTTCTATCTGTTTTAAATATAGTTGAAAAAAAGCAATGACATTTTCCAAATACTCTCTATTATAGGAGAATGGATTCTATTCATAAAGGACCTTTTATTTTTAAGAGAAAACTCAAGGAATGAGTTCTTTGATGGGGGTGAAATGTAGATCTGGTAGATTTATAGATAAAATAAATCTGCCATTATTTCTTAAGTTTTATATAATTAGAATAACTTGCAAATTTTATACATATATATTAAAGTGTTTCTTCCTTGTAAGAAGTAAACTATATTTATTTATCAGAGAATCAGAGAGGCTCCACCATTGCACCATTGCCTGGCATTTCTCCTTTTCATTTCTTGGTGACTTAACAATGGCAAAAGTTTTACACCTTCCATGATGGAAGAGAGCAATAAACCCAACATGGAAGAGAACAAGAAGAGGACTTAATAAAACCCTTACAGAAAGAATCCTTCATGAGTGACAATCAAGAGACCCAATAACAGCATCTGGCAGGATGAGACTCTCAAGAACTTCAAACAATGGAATTACTATAAAAATGACAAAAGGAATCAAAACATAAAACAAAACTTTATTAAAAGTAAATAGCAGGCCGGGCGAGGTGGCTCACACCTGTAATCCTAGCACTCTGGGAGGCTGAGGAGGGAGGATTGCTCAAGGTCAGGAGTTTGAGACCAGCCTGAGCAAGAGCGAGAACCCGTCTCTACTAAAAATAGAAAGAAATGATTTGGACAGCTAAAAAAAGAAATATATATGTATATATTTTTTTATATAAATTAGCCAGGCATGGTGGCGCATGCCTGTAGTCCCAGCTACTCTGGAGGCTGAGGCAGGAGGATCGCTTAAGCCCAGGAGTTTGAGGTTGCTGTGAGCTAGGCTGACGCCATGGCACTCTAACCCGGGCAACAGAGTGAGACTCTGTCTCAAAAAAAAAAAAAAGAAAAGAAAAAAAAGAAAAAAAAAAAAGTAAATAGCAAAATCAATAAGAAGACAAATAACTCAATTAATAATGGACAAAAGATCTGAATAGACATTTCCACAAAAATGATATGCAAATGGCCAATAAGAATATGAAAAGATTTTCAACATCATCAGTCACTAGGGAAATACGAATGAAAGCCAAAGTAAGATACTACTTCACTCTATATGATGCATCTAATCATTTATAGGATGGCTGTAATAATAATAAAAAAAACCCCAGACACTAACAAGTGTTGACAAGGATGTGGAGAAATCGGAACCTTCATACAATGCTGGTAGGAATGTAAAATGGTACAGTCACATTGAAAAATGGTCTGGCAGCTCCTCAAAAGGTTAAATTTAGAGTTACCATGAGCCAGCAATTTCACCCCTAAGTATACAGTTGACCCTAGAACAACATGGGTTTGGCCTCTGTGGGTCCACTTAAACATGGATTTTCTTCAGCTTCTGCCACCCAAGGCAGCAAGACCAGTTCCTCCTCTTCTTCAGCTTACTGTGAAAATGACAAGGATGAAGACCTGTCTGATGACCCACTTCCGCTTAATGAATAGTAAGTATTAATATATTTTCCCTTCCTTATGATTTTCTTAATAACATTTCCTTTTCTCTTTATTGTCAGAATATGGTATATAATACATATAACATACAAAACATGTTAATCAACTGTTTATGTTATTGGTAAGGCTTCTGATCAACAGTGGGCTATTAGTAGTTAAGTTTTGGGGGAGTCAAAAGTCACACATGGGTTTGGCTGCAGAGGGGCTGGTGCTCCTAACCTCCATGTTGTTCAAGGTCAAAAGTATATCCAAGAGAAGGAGAAACATATGCGCACACAAAATTTGTGCATCAATGTTCACAGCAGCATTATTTTTAATAGCCAAAAGGTGGAAACAACCCAAATGTCTATCAACTGAGAAATGGATAAACAAAATGTGATGTATCTATACAATGGATTATTATTCATCCATAAAAAGAAATGAACTACTGACACACACAACAACATGAACGAACTTTGAAGCCATTATACTAAGTGAAAAAAAAAAAAAAAACAGTCACAAAAGGTCATATATTGTATGATTCCATTTATATAAAATGTCCAGCATAACCAAATCTATAAAGACAGAAAGTATATCAATTGTTGCATATGGCTGGGGTTGGGGTTTAACAGCAAATGACTGCTAAAAGGTACAGGGTTTCTTTTTGGGGTGATAAAATATTCTAAAGTTGATTATGGTAACTATTGCACAATTTTGTAAATATACTACAACCCACTAAACTGTATACTTTAAATGGACAAATTGTATTTTAAGCTGTTATAAATATAATAAAAAATTAATGTGCAGATTTAAAGGAAGAACTAAATAGAACTTACAGTAATGAAAGATAGTCACTGAAATTAAAAACTCAATGGAATCAGCAATTAGAAAATAATTTAAAAATATTTATAATAGGACAAAACATAAATATCTAAGAATGAGTCTATAAAAACGTGCAAGACTTCTACAATGAAAAATACAAAGTAGTGCTGACAGAAATTAAAGGCATCTCAAATAAATGAAAGGAGATACCATCTTCACAGATTAGAAGATCCAATACTGTTAAGATGTCAATTCTCTCTAAATCCATCTATAAATTCAATGTATTCCTAGTCAAAATCAAGAGGTTTTTTTTAAGTGAAAATTGACAAACTGATTCTAAAATATACGTAAGTGCAAAGGTCCCAGAATAGCCAATGTAATACAGAATAAGAACAAAGCTAGAGGACTTACACTACTAGAGATCAAGATTATACACTTACGGTAATTAAAACAGTGTGGTATTAGTTCAAGGATAGCCAATAGAGCACCCACAGACCGCAGAGTGTGTACTTCTGTGGCCTCCTTGTCTTCCAGTGATAACACAGGTCACGTTACAAAAATGAATAACTGAAAGAGGAACTGGCCAACAAAGTAGAAAATGCAACAAAGAAATGAAAAGTGATAATACTGAGTCAAACATAAATGGAGTTATGGAAGAAATAGCTGACTGAGACTGTTGACACTGCTGCCCTTTGAAAGACAGATGTATAGCTACAGGAACCGAGCGAAGACAAAATTCATCAACATAATTGAGCAAAGTGACTGTGATGAAAAGGATGAACATGTTTTAGAGAAAGTGATGCCAGCAAAAAGATACTTCACATTAAATCAACTCTTGATATTTCACAACACTGAAATCACAAAGGCTAAAATGTTGGAAGCTGATCCAAACTTAGCAAGGAGTACGACAATTCGCGAAAGCTTAGAAAAGATGCTCACTCTGTATTGTAAGTCACAGAATAAGGCAGCAAGCGAGCATTGTTGAAATCACCCTTTGTAAGACTTTTCCAAATAAAAACACTTTAATTCTCAGTGTTTCTAATACTTTAAATTACAGTGTTCTAATTAAATATTAGTTTTACTATTTTTCCATTTCCCAAAACATTTATAAGTGACAATGAGAGAATTTTTAATGTTTTTGACAAACTTTTTTCTCTTTTTGGATCTCCCCTGTCACCCAGGCTAGAGTGCAGTGGCATCATCACAGCTCACTGCAACCTCAAACTCCTGGGCTCAAGCGATCCTCCTGCCTCAGCCTCCTGAGTAGCTGGGACTATAGGCATACATCAACGCACCCAGCTAATTTTTCTACTTTTTGTAGAGATAGGGTCTTGCTCTTGCTCAGGCTGGTCTTGAATTCCCGGCCTTGAGCAATCCTCCCGCCTTGGCCTCCCAGAGTGCTAAGACTATAGGCATTAGCCACTGCCTTTTGATGTTCTTGACAAACATTTTTAAAGGTCACAGAGCAATCATAATTTTCTCCTATTGAATAAGAACATGACTTTGCATAGTTTCAACTTGCATATTTTTGTGGTTCCATTACCATGCAAAGCAGGAATGCCTATATTTAAAATTAATGCATTAAATGTACCATTTAAGAAATTAGAGAAAAATGTCAATGAAGAAAACTGGTATTGTTTCTTAAGTTCTCAAATATTTGTGAGTGTGTGAAGTGGCAATAGAAAGGTATCTTTCTAGTCACTGATATTTCAGAAGCCACAAGGCACATCATCGCACCTCATCGTTAACCTGCAAGGTGAGGCCATCATCCACTTTAGGTATGACTAATCCACTTACGAAGGTAAGTGTTGCCCAAGGTCACACAATAAATTGACAACAGCTGTGTAACAACAGTAACCTTTACCAAGCATCTCTTAGGTGCCAGGCAGCATACTATCTGGCAGAGTCTCAGAGGAAAGTAAAATCTGGCCTGACCTCATCGTCCTGGATCACAGGATCTCTCCTGAGCTCCAGCTGGGTGGAGTGAGCCCTGAAGCCCAGGTAGCACTGACATCCCTACCATTCTTGGAGGGTGACTGCCTCCGTAACCCTTGCTCAGTGTTGCCTGGCTGCAAAACACATTGCTAGGGACATGTGACTTAATGTGGTCACCCATGGAGGTTATCTCTTACCGCCATGCAGAAAGAGGTGATGGCCAAGTTTACCCTTACAGCCTGTAGCCACCCTGAGGGAACACTGCACCCTGCGACCACCCAGGAAGAAGTCATCCAGGAGGCTTCTGAGAATGAAGTGAGATGAGAGATGAAGTACGTGGCACACAGTGGACACTTAATGAGACCCGAGTTTCTGTATGGAAGCACAGCAGTACAGAAGCTAAGCAATACTTCCAAAGAAACTCCCATATGTTACTTCTCTGTAAGCCTATCATCCTGAACTGGTAACGCCTGATGTTTATGGTCAGAACCCTAGGGAAGCCTCCATTTCCAAGGGACTGGTGACTGCTAATCCCTACACCTGCCAGCCCACTCTGCTGCTAATGATAACTTCTCATCCCCTTCTTGAAAAGATCCCCATTGTGGAGGTCCCATGTTCTTCTTCAGTGACCCCTTCTTGGCTGGCTCTTTCCTGCTCCCTTTGCCTCAGTGAAGAGCAGCACAGGGCAGAGGTGAAGAGTTTAGATTCCAAAGTCAGACCACTGACTAGTTGTGTGACCTAGGGCAAGTCACCTCACCGTGCTGGCCTCATTGTAAGAGAGAGAGTACAGGCACCTACAGCCAACTCCCAGGGCTGCATGAGAACTCAGTGACAACACACACACAGTGCTGGGCCCTGGGCCGGCATACAGCCCTTATGTTTGCTGTTACTGCTACTGTGTAAACATGGACATCTTAAACTGCTCATGGGGAAAAAGCAGTTTAGGCAATTGTAGGCACACTGTGTAAGAACATACTCATTGCAAGAAAAGACTGGAAAGAAATACAGCAATGATCAAGTGCTCATATGAGGGTAATGGTTTTCATTTTCTCTGTTCCCCCAATTTTCAACACGAGGCTGTGGGAATCATGGGTGGGAGCAGCGGCCAAGCAGACCATGCAGGGAGGAAGAAGGGGAAGGAAAGAGAGGAGTGAAACAGAGGCAGGGGAAATGCACCATTTAATTGTTATAAGATACCCAAAGACTTAAAAATTAAAAAACAAAAACATAAGGGCAGGGGGAAAAACCAACTACACTAATACCCTACTCTTCCCAGTGTTTAAATTCCCGCTTCCCAAATAGGAACAGACTGGGAAGAATGACTGTGGTCTTCTGGAGAACTAAGTGAAAAAGGAACCAGGAAAAACAACAGTTACACGCACACTCTGGCCCATGTGGGAGAAAAACGTTATTCCAATCAGAGACATACACAAAACTCAGAAGCACCATGTACATCCAAGGCACGGCTAAAGCGAGAAAATTTCTTTAAGTTCTTCCTTTCATTGAAGGTTGTTGAAAACAGACCTTTAATACTAGAGACACCTGATGTCAGGGCTGTCATCAGGCGATCTCCTAACAGTGATGTCCTTTCCTCCTCTGTATTCCTTGGCTACCATGCTGGAGAAGGCTTTCTGGCAGCTGGGTAATAGGAGTATGATCTAAATTGGGCTGTGGGAAATGAGGGGCTGTGTGCTGGGGCTTCTGGGCAAAGGTTATCTCCTTTGTAAAAGAGCACACCTGAGAAGAAATTCCCCCTCCCTGTCTTTGGAGACAACTGGGAAGAGAGAGGATGTGATGGCTGGAGTAGCAATGGTAGCCGTCTTGGCACCATGAGGAACTGAGCATGAGGATGAGAAGAGAGAGAGAAGGAACCTGGGTCTTCAGTAATGATTGACTAACTGGGAACGTGCTTCTCCTAGCCTTACATGGAATAATAAACATGCTTACTGCTTAAATCACTATTAATTGGGTATTTTGTTGGGCTAAAGCATCCTAAATTATTCACACAGCAATGTGTGAGCTGATGTTAGAAGATGTTTAAATGGAAATATCTACAGCTAGAATTCAGAAATGATGCTGCTGTAGCTCTGTCTTACTAATAGAGGCCAATCCAAAAATGATTCATGATCTTCACATACGTAATATACCTCTTCAAGTTTTCTCTTATGAAATTTGTAAGTTTCATAATGAAGTTATGAATACCAATATCAAAAGGCAGTAACTAGACAATAAAATCTTAGGAAATGAGAAAAATAATACAATCTACTTTTGGTCTTTCTTTTTGTCTATGAATTGTCCACTACTCTTCCATATAGGAAATTTAAACAAATATAGGGTGGTATTTTAGTCTAAACTTTATCAACAACAAAATAAAACCTACATGAGTCAAAGAAGTTAACTTTAGGCTTCCAAAAGCAACTCTTCCTGAGACAGTATTTTATCATGAAATTGCTGTAAAGGAGTGGAAAATCAGTAACTACATGAGCTAGTGAATATGAGTGAAAGGACAACTTGAAACAAAAGTTATAAAATAAAACTTGAAGCAAAAGTTATTTCCTGTTCCCTCTAAATAAAATACATATCCAAATGAAAGAAACTTTACCATCACAACATATTTTCCTCACTGAAACTGAAGTTCTAAGTCTGTGTTTATAACAACATTGTTGCTGTGGAAATAGTTGATTCAACACCACGAACTCACAGCTGAATAAAGTAAGGTGTGGAACAGAAGTCTTATTTAAACAGTGGCAGGACCTATAAAACATTAAAAAGGCAAGCTGCATGCCGGTGAATCAGAGCACCGTATGTTTTAATGTGAGGGTCACACATGTTTTTTTTTTCTTTCTGATGCATGACACAAATAGGATGTTTCTTTTTAATTTAGTCCTATTTTTGGAAGCCTATAATCATCTCAACTACTCCCCTAAACATCCTAAGGTTTGCTATCTGCTTCTGTCCACACACAGCAGCCTGTATTTTATTAAATGGATTGACCAGAGTTACTACAGTTGTCTTTGCCAGAACATGCAGAAGTTAAGGCACCCACTAGGGCACAAGTCAGAATTTTTAAAAACTTCTCCATGTAATCGAGTCTCTTAATTATGGCACATTGACTTATTCATCATAGGGCGTAACTTCTGGTGTATAGTCTACTTTGTGTCTGCAGCTTTATAAACTCGAGCACAAAGTTGTCAAAGAACGTGAGTGAGAACCCAGATCCACTCTGAGTCAGTTAAGAGTTTCCAACAATCCTGAAAACCCTAGAGACAACCCAGTGTGAAATGGTGTGAACTGTCTGCACCTTCCTTCCAGGATGCAGAGATGCCAGCTCCTCCTCTGCTCCCCTTCCCACTTTTTAACTGGAGACGGCTGCACTTTCCTTTAAACACACACATACTTTACTCTTCTTTTCCTCGGGTTTTCTGAACCTTTCAAATTATGATAAACATTTTTAAGCCGGAAATTTATCCTTTGTACAATAAAACATATTTAGCAAGTTTTTAAAATGAGGGTGACGCGTGGGACTATTTAAAAAGCGACCTTTCCCCCTTATGAGTGAAGTGGCTCTGTAAACAGAAATCCAGATCCCCTGCCCAGGGTGTGGCCGCCCTCTGCGCCTGCACAGGAGATCGATTCATACCAGCAAAACCGGAAAAATCACAACTGAAGGCAACCGTGGAAGCTGCGAGAGCCAAGAGCAGGACGTAAAGGAGTCGGGTTTTCTACTAGGTGAGTCACAGGAAACACTCCTGCCACAGTCTGGAGGCCCAGCTCCCCCATCGAGAGGGAATGTAGGTCAAACTCCTCTCCTAGGGACTCAACGCAGAAGCTGAAGTTCCTAGGAGAGCAGAGAGGCTGGCACAGAAACTACCCAGCTGCAGTCCCTCCCCTTGGCCCTCGGGCACCAGCCTGGCCTGCCTCAGTTTCCACAGACCATGGTCTAGCTCCTTTTCTATTCTCGACTGGGGTACCTCATGCATTCTTATTAGGGTTCATGGGGATGAAGTTTGGTTTATGTATTAGGAACTATCAGCTCACCCAGCTCAGTTGACACGGGGGACCCAGTAGCAATCTCACCAATCTTCGCCACTCCATCGTAGTAGGCTTTTCCTGCCAGGATCATAGCTAGACATGGAAGGTGAAACACAAAATCATCACTTAGACAAGGAAGGAGGAAGCTGGGGGTTGGGGGGAAGACCTATTCATGGGGGAGTCTCATGGGATCCTCAGCTCGGGCCAGCCCCAGGGAACCTTCAGCATCTGGTGCAAGACGTCCAGAGAAGGTCCTGCCTATTCCTGAAGCCAGTCTCAGAGTGGATGTGTCCCTGACACTGAGGGCTGGGAACACATCCTCTCCAGCAAAGAATCTTTTCCAAACTGGTTATTCTACAGCACTACATGTCTGCAACATGTTAGTTAGAAGGACTTGTGTGAGGTGAGGCCTAGGAACTTGGTCCTTCAATGGTATATTTACTTTTTCTATTGAAAAAGACATTCTGAATCACAACCAACCAACATACTATATTTGTGGCCAGGGGGAAAAATCCATGAAATATATTATCATTCCGAAAACAATAGAATTGCCTGAAAAATAACTGAATGCTTTACTTTTCTTTTTTTTCCTTTTGGGCAAAGACAGGAAAATTTTTATTGCTATATAAGCTGGGTTCTAATTATCTTAAAAATATTTCTCCCTTCAAACTGATGCTGAAGACTAAATTATAACCACATGCCCTCCTTTGGCAAATTACTTATTCTTTCTGAAACAAAGGTTGCTCGTCCATGAAATGCCCTGAAATGTGAGCAGTGGATGAAAAACAGTAGCTCCTAGTGCCAACTGCTTCTTTCTCTTTGCAAGCTGGGTCTGAGGGGCTTGAAGGTGTACCATAAACAAATTTTTCAAAAGACCTAGTTAGTATGGTTTATGGAGAAAATCATTCATTTTACTCATACATAGAAATCAGTTTCTCCTGGAACTTTGGAGACCAGAGGATTTTGGAGCTAAAAAAGCCCTCAGGAATCCCCTTGTCCAGTTGCTTCCTTTCACCGACAGAAAAACCAGAGGCCACAATGGCTTATACAGTGCTGTGGCCCAATGTATAATGGGTGCTGTTCTAACAACGTGGATTTTAAAAGGCAAGCATAAAAAAGGTGTGTGTATGTGGGGGGCACAGAATTAATTCATGTACAGGTCCAAATAAAGGTATTGGAAGTGAAAAGAGTAGTATTTTTCTGGAAAATTAATCTATTGTAGCATTTATTATAGAATTAAAAATTTATAGAAGTTATGGCTTTTACTATATATGTAGTATGTATACAAGTTTAGGGCATGTAATGCTATGCTATACTATTATTTTATAAGGCTAGGAGTAACCTTAAAGTGTAATTATGAAAAGAACAATAGCAATTAGCATTTATAAGGACTTTTCAAGCCATTACTTAATCTGGTGACAATGTTAAGACGTGGGTTGGTAATGTTATCGGCTGGGTTCACTGAAGGATTGGAGATATTTTTGGGGCGTGCCCAAGGTCAATAGTGAGTCAGTGGCAGGGTACACAGCTCCAGCTAGGACACTTCACTTCCTTGGTTCTAAATTATGGTGCTTTTTGTGGTCTCAGAACTGAAGAAAAAGGGACACCACCTAAAAACAAGGTGTGTAGCCAATAAACTGTCAAGTTAATATATGTAATATCTTAGTATTAAGATTTTAAATTGTTAAGTTCTGATAAAGTGAAAAGCAAATTAGTGGGAGAATGGCATGCAGGATTACACAATATTTAAACAAAATTTTTGGTTTGTATCCACACATTAAAGTGAAATTTTTCATTAACTGTTGTTGACTTCCGTTTAAAACCATGTAACCTTCTCAGTCTTGTAAAATCTTTTGCTATTATGATAAAAAGCTGAATTAACTTAAAAATTATACAGTTTAGCCAAAATGACAAAATATTTTCATAATTTTACCCGCCTTTGTGAACACATTAAGGTATTTTCTACTACTTGTTGTTTTAAGAAATGAAGCATTTTAGTTCTATTTCGGTGATTGGCCAACTACTTAATCAATCTAGATTAATCTACATACTTCTACCTGACAAGTTTTCCTTAAAATATGGTTTCATTGGGTTACTGTTATGCTGAAAAGCCTTCAGTGGCCTCTTACTGCCCACAGTTATAAGCCCTGGAGCTCATGGTAGGTTTTCACAGTAACGACCTTCCGTGAATCACTCCTCCCAGAATTCCCAGCCTATGGGGTCCCCTACTACACTGACAGGTGGCTTGGCCATGTGACTTGCTTTGGCCAATGGGCTAACAGCAAGTATGACTCCCACAGGGGCTTGTTCTCTTGGGACACCACTGATATGGTATGAGGACCCAGTCTGGCCTCCTTGAAGGGGAAAGACCCCATAGGGACAGAGTGCACCCAGCCCCCAGCCCAGGTCCCAGTTGATCGAAGCTTCAGGAGTGAGCCCCAGGGGTCCAGAGAACAGGCTGCTTTTATAGGAGAAATAATAAGCTACATTGTCTTAAGCCACCAAGTTTGCTGGTACAGCAAGAGATGGCTGACACTGCATTCCAGTGCATGTGCTATCCGACCCCACCCATCCTGTTCCCCACCAGCATCTTACCTGGGCCAGCGTGGACCCCAGGTTTTGGCTTAGTTGCTGTTTTTTCTGCCCGAGGCAGTGACTACATGCAGAAGCCCAGCATCTGTCAGTTAGCCAGCTCCTGCAGGCCTCCTGCCTGCTCATCCACACTGACCCCGCTGCTCAAATTCCTGTGACACTGGTCTATACTTCGCTCTCAGCCATTCACATGTTGCCCTGTGTTCTAACTGTTGACTGAACATCTGGCAGCCTCAACTATCCTCCAAATTCTTACCAAGGACTTTACTAATTTATCTGAATTTCTCATTGGCTTCAGCAAAGTACAACCAGATGGCCTGTATAAATTCTGGGAATACTTTATAAAGTACAGAATACTCCCCTGGAGGTGTTAAAGTGATAAGAGACCTTTGGGGAGAAGCCTTGTTAGCAGGAGGCTGAGCTGTGGGCAGCTCACTGACTCACCTTGTAAAACTCTGCCTCAGAGAGGCAGCTCATGCTAGAAAGAAAAGAAAAACACTGCAGGTCACAGTGATTTACTTCACAAGGACGTCTAAAGCAATGACTTTGTGGCCTTGACGAAGCAATCATTGAGGCAGTCAGCAGTGCAAGGCTCTGGCTCTCTGGATGAAGGGGACACAGATGTCACTGATACTGCTGGAGGGGAGAGAGGGAAATCCCACACCACTGCGCTTCCTGACACTGAAAGTGCAGAAAGCATCAGGCAAGAAAACACAGAGATGCAGAAGAAAGTAAATGAGCAGTTTATTGTTCCAGTGACTACAACAACAGTGCTCCTAATTACCCCAAGTCCACAGTCCAGCAAGCACCCCCTTTCTTGGGATGTACTCATGCTGAGCTTGAGGACACAGGTTTGTCTCCAAATATCAACAGGGAGGAACCAAAAGTGGGGTGTGGCGAGAGAGAGACAGAGAGATAAGTAAATGACACGAAACTTGATCCAAAGCCGCCTTCAAATCTAAAACTGTGGGAAACTAACTTTTCTACTTATGTTAGTTGGTGGTCTTAGTGAGCCAAGGTAGAGGGTGAAACTGGGGTCTGAATATTTTGGGGGTGACACTTGCTGTACGGGGAGAATTGTCCTGACCATGTTAGAATTTGGTGACTGTTAGCATTTTAAGTTTTTGAGGTGATCACTAACGCATTATAACAACATTCACTCGTTAATAGGGAAACATATGTATAGAGGTATATCAGCTTCCTCCACAGAAACTTCTTCAAACTAGCAACAAAAACCTGAGGCAATACTCAATACCAACACTCAAATTCATTTTAAATGAAGCACTTATTTTGAAATGAGAATCTAAGTCCAACCTTTAATTTAGATGTTTTCCCATTCACGCTAAAAATATTATTTCTCATGTTACTATCAAAAGTGATACACCCCCCAAAAAAGATTTAAAAAAAGTGATACATCTAAAGACAAGAAATTCTTCTATATAAATAAAAGGAGACTAATTCCTGTGCTGCAGGATGTTAACATGTAAGTATTTTAAGAACACATTTTATACATATTTGTTATTGGTTTACAAAGAATTTGGTTAAAAAAATAGAAAAAATGTTTAAAGCAATGATATAAAATAATGAGCTGTGTCAAAGAAAAGATGGTTTGTTAGTTAAAATACATTACATATAGTAGCCTATCATTCAATTGACTCATTGCACATACACTAATATTGTGTACTATCACTGCAAAGTTCTGTGGATTAACTGTAAGTAACTTCTACCATTTAAAGATTTTAAAAAATTCAATATTAAGCATTTAAAAATAATCATTTACTGAATGGCTTTTGTATGTACTGCATCAACTTAGAAATGCAGGAAGACTTACCATTAACAGCTTTTTCATAATTTTTTCCTAGGTTTATTAAATTTCGTAGCCCAGGATTGAATTGTTCCATAACATTCTGACAAACAAATAAACAAAACACACAAATTAATAAAATAAGCAGTAGACCAAGTAATCTTTAGATTTTTGTCCCTGTGTGACCTAAGATACCTACATATGCTGAACAGTACAGTCCACAAAGTAATGAATGCTGATTTAAAAATCAGGAAGAACACATTTCCTTACCTGATGGAACAGGAGTGCTCGCTTGTGGCAAGGTGTATGTAACCCTGCCAGTTTTCCAGTTGCCCAAGGGACTGCCTAGAACCTACTATAAATGGAACAAGCAAGCAGCAGACATTCAGGTCTCACTACACCCCACGGGGACTGTGGGCCCAGAGGCTAACCACACTCTCTTGGGTTAAGTAGATCGTTAATGGTTGTCATGCTACTGTTGAGAAACAGGTGTGCATGACCAGCTATCTGAACTTAATTATAAGGGCAATGTTCTGGCTGTCAATAGAATAGAAATTTTCAAGAGATTTTGTTTTTACCCTGCCTAATTCCTGGGGGGGGGGGGGAGGTGGAGATAGGGTGGTTGCTGATGGCCTAGGACACAGGCTTGGCTGGAACCTTCTTTCTAGGTGGCCCCTGGCACTTGTTTCTAGTGATTGGTTTACTCACTAAAGACCCGTGCAGTAGCTACTGTGTGCCAGGCCTCGTGCGCACAGCTAGGATGAGAAGACATGGCTCCCTCATGGGTTTCGTGATGCAGTATCCACGGTTTTCACTTTAAAATGTGTCATTCCTCTATCAGTATATTATATATGTAGCGACAGATGCTGTGACAAGTAGATGTGCAATTAATTAGAATGTTGGTCTAAATTTAAAATACCCTGTATATGAAGTATAGACAACAAATCACTCCTATGATGCTCTGACTTCATGGCTCAGAAAACATGGTGATCGTATGCATTTGTTCCACTGATGAACAATGAGCTTCATGATATTAATCATTCCAAATAGATCAAGTCCCATTCCCCCCTCCCCAAATGTGTACTGTTTATAGACGACTAGATGATAAAAAGAATGAAAAACTACCCAATATCCAAAGGGGCAGATACTGTACACATGTACCCTTCAGAATAAAAAGGTTCTCCTTTATGAATTACGAGACAGAACATGACAACTTTTGTTTCTATCAAACAGTGATGAAGGCTTTGATAAAGGCTTATAGTGAAAAACAACCCACGCCTCAACCTTTCCACATCCCTGGTCTTGCTCCCAAGAGCACTTTCAACTAAGCTATTATTCTTATATTTACTGCCATGGTTTTGAATATTCTTGATTTCTCAGTTTTGGACAGTAGCTCCAGACTTCCTACTACCATATATAAGGACTGAGCTCTCCACACCACCCACTTTCCCTTTCCAATCCTTCCTACACAATTAAATGGCATTTTCCTGATAAATCAGCAGTCAGTGTTTGCTATAACTTTGTAAATATTCGTCACTACAATGCAAGCAATGTACTAAGGATTACATTTCCTTTCTTGGTAAAAGCCTTTTTGTTTTTCCTGGGATTAATAATTGTCTCATCCACCCTTGCTTAGTTTTCTATGTATCTACCTTAAATTTTTCCACATGCTTCATCAGACCTAGCAGAGGTCTATCAATATTATTTTTCAAGTGAATAAAATTGTCAGCTTATCTTCCACTCCATTTTTTCCTCCAGAATGTCCTTCAAGGACTTTCCGTCCTTTTGCTCAGTCTGGCCTGACTGTTCCCAGTCTGCCACACTGTTGCCCTAGCGTGGCCTTTCTGGTGGCCTGCCTCAGAGCTCTCATTAGCTGGATCCACATCTTCCTCTCTCTCTTTCTTTCTTTCAGATGGAGTCTCACTCTGTTGCCCTGAAAAGAGTGCTGTGGCGTCAGCTTAGCTCACTGCAAACTCCAACTCCTGGGCTCAAGCGATCCTCCTACCTCAGCCTCCTGAATAGCTGGGCCTACAGGTGTGCACCACCACGCCCGACTAATTTTTTCTATTTTTAGTAGAGATGGGGTCTCGCTCTTACTCAAGCTGGTCTCAAACTCCTGACCTCAAGCGATCCTCCTGCCTTGGCCTCCCAGAGTGCTAGGATTATAGGTGGGAGCCACCATGCCCGGCCCTCTTTCTTCTTTTGCTGGAGAGCACTCTACAAAAATGCTCTAAGAAATGATGCATGAGAGGTAAATCAGAGTCCCCTTGTGTCTGAAATTACCTTTACTTTGACATTTGTTATTTTGTTATATTGACAAATGATATTTTGCTGAGTAGAGCATAATAGATCAAAGCTATTTTCCTTAGAATTTTTAAGATATTGCTCCACTGTCATTGGCATCTAGTTGAGTTGTTGAGAAGTCAGTTATCAGTTCCTCTGTACGTGCTTTTTTCTTTTTAGCTTATTTCTGGAAGCCTCTTTATCCCTGTGTTCCAAAGTTGCATAATGGCCTGTCTCATCAGTATGGGTATTTTTTCATTTATTTTACTGGACACTCAGTGGGGCCCTATTCATGTGAAAAAATTATGTCTTTCAGGTCTGAAAAACATTCCTGTTTTATCTCTGTGCATTCTTTCTGGAACTCTGATGAGCATTTTACATACCCTGGATTTACTCTCTAATCCTCTTATCTTTTTTATTTTCTACTTTCTTTTTATTCTGCATCTCTGATAGAGATCTTCAACTTTATGTTCTAATTCTACTATTTAAAAAAATTTGATATAATTTAAAAAAATTTTATTTGTATAAATTTATGGGGTACAAGGGTAATTTTGTCACATTGTTATACTGCATAGTGGTGAAGTTAGGGCTTTTAGTATATCTATCACTGGAGTAGTATACATTGTACCCATCATATTTTTAATTTTTTTTTTTTTTTTTTTTAAGAGACAGGGTCTTGCTTTGTCACTGAAGCAGTGGTCTGGTGGTGCGATCACAGCTTACTACAGCCTTGAACTCCTGAGCTCAAGTGATCCTCCTGCCTCAGCCTTGTGAGTAGCTGGACTACAGGTATACAGCACCCCATCTGGCTAATTTTCTAAACTTTTGATAGAGATGGGCTCTTGCTGTGTTGCCCAGGCTGGTCTTGGACTTCTGGCCTCAAGTGATCCCCCTGCCTCAGCCTCCTAAAGCTCTGGAATTACAGGCGTGAGCCACCAAGCCCGGCCCCCATTATATTTTTAATTTCTATGAGTGCTTTCAAGTTTCTTGATTGCTTCATTTTATTATAAAAGCATCTTCCTACTCTTGTTTTATGGATGCAATATCTCCTATCTGAATAAAATAACTGTAGTTTTTTGGTGTTTCATTCCAGTTCCCACATTATCTCCGGATTACTTCTCATTGTTTGATATCCTTCTGTCTTTCATGTTGGAGGCTCTCCTCAAATGTCTGGTGACCGCTGATGGTCAGTTCATATCTAGAGCCCTGTGTGCTGGCTGGAGGCTGTGGGTATGTACACAGGGTAGCTGCTGACTAGGAGGCTTTATTCAGAGTGGCTGCAGGACTGCATGACAGTAACCAGAGGCCCCTGGGTTTCTCCAGAGAAGTTTCTAATTTTCTACCACTGGGTGGAGGGGAGAGCCGACCATCAGGTGGGCAGCTTCTTCCTTCGAAAAGGGGGCTGGGAATCTATACTTTAGAGGTAATTTTCACTGAATTCTTCTGTTTTCAGCTCTGAGTTTTACCTCCTCCATGCCTGGCCACTGTTTCCTATTCTAGAACTCCTTGGATTCAACATACCCTCAAGGCTGAACCTCTGGTCTGCCAAGCAGAGGGAAGTACTGGTAGTAGTGGCTGGAGCAGGAAAGGGAACCCAGGAGTCCAACCGCCTGGCACACTAGACTCCTATTCCAGCCCTGTGTGCCTCCCCCATCCCCACCTTCTGTGGACCTGGTTTCTCAGCCTTTGGGGTCCCCTGGGGTGAATGGCTCAGCTCTCATCAGTTCTCCTCTCTGTAGGTTCTGCTAAATCAGTGGCCACTCCTCTGCCCATTATCTGTTATCCAGAATTTCTTTTCTAGGCCTTTTGTCAACTGATGTTTCCCTTTCAGGTCTCTTTGCACTACAGATTTACAGTTTTTGTTTTTAAGTACTTTGCCATCATTTTAATGTGTTCTCAAAAGGAAGAAAAAAAACCACACGAGGTGAATCTGCCTCGTCCAACTGGAAGTCTGCTCACCTTGTATGACTGCAGGCAGTCAGCAGCTTTGAGCCTATTCACAACCAGTAGCCAAGAAGCTCCAAAGCCAGCCAACTCCCCCATTGTCCTCTCTGCAAGATGGCAAAGTCTCAGTGCTTGACTACTGGGTACCTACAGCCACAGCTGCTACTTCTGTCATCTCTTCGCAATTCCTTTGTCTTGGGGTTTTATTTTTTTAAGCTTTTTATTTTGAAATAGTTTAAGACTCATAAGAAGTTATAAAAATAATACAGAGAGTTCCCATGTATGCCTCGTCCAATGATACCTTCTATAACCATGCAACCTCTTTGGAGCCACACCCTCCCCACCAGTCCTAACCTCTGAGCTCAATCTATAATTCCGCCATTGTGAGAATGTTATATAAATGGAATCACACAGTATATGACTTTTTGAGATTGGCTTTTTCACTCAACACAATGCCCTTTAGAGATTTATCCAAGTTATTGGGTTTATCAATGATTTATTCCACGGTATGGATGTATTCACAGTTTGTTTATCCACTTACTTATTGAAGCACATTTGGGCTGTTTCCAGTTTTTGGCTATTCTAAATAAAACTGATATGAACAATCATGTTCAGGTTGCTGTGTGAACATAAGTTTTTCCATCTTTAGGATAAATACCTAGGAGTTCACCTGCAGTGTCACATGGTAGTATATGTTTAACTTTATAAGAAACTGCCAGACTTTTTTCCAGAGTACCATTTTACATTCCCAAGAGCAATCTAGGAGATTTAAATAATTTTTAAAATCTAATAATCTCATTAGAAAATGGCTGCTTTCTAATAAAGATAGAACTATCTGAAAGATATATTTTTATAAATTCTTATAACATTTTTATGAGGCTAAGTGTAGACAGTAAAAACATATAATAGAACTAATACAGAGGTAACCCTGTTCCAAAGTGTATAAGCAGTCACAGAAAGAAGTCCAGATCTGTTCTTTAACATATTCCTTATCCAAATAAAGGGAAAGTACAATTTGATTTCCTGATATAATCCTTAAAATGTACAATATAATTCTAACATTTAAAAATACCAAAGGATAAGGAACTAATGAGAACTTCCAAAGTTAACACCAAATACAAATCACCATCCAGATGATTCTACTGGGGGAAAAAACAGTTTAACTAAAACTTGAGACTATAATCAGCTTCAGAGAAAATAATACAAGAGTTTTTAAGCTTAAAAAGTTAAATATATACTTCAATTCTTTATTACTGTATTTAGGTTCCATTACCGAAAATTTTCCCCTAGAAATTTTGGCTTCTTTAAACTGTGGAAAATACATTTCTATATTGGCTGTTGGCCATTAATCTAGTTATTTTAGCTGAAGTACATGTTATTTTTAAACCCAGGAACAAAAAAGCAATGCTGTCTGTATTCTGCAATCTGTGAAATCTGATAGTAGTAGAGGATGCACTCGTGAATTGAATGGGTCCCATGTTTTCTGGGAGGGCAGTATTTGAGTCAAAGTTCAGTGCAGTGGTACGGCTTGTGAAGATTAATTGTTAAACAGCCTACAATTTTGAGAGTCACCAGCAGTAATGAACTAATCTGTTTTAAATTAAGTTTGGCACTAAGAACTAAGGCTTAAGATACCAAGTGTATATCTTAACAAAGTGAATAGGAAAGATATAAATGGGCCAAGAAGCACTATCTTGTTAAAAAAAAAAAACAAAAACAAAAAAAAAAAACTTAGCATATATTGAACTACTTACTGCCTGGCAAGGAGGATAATTTGCCAAACCGGTTTCTACCAGAATGAGTTTCATTTCCATCCAGAGAAGAATATGAATAGCTATGGTTACAAAATAAATTTTAGGCTGATGGATTGGCAATATCACTGTTCTACCTATGCTGAGTCATGTATGAAGAGGGATTGGTTCTACTGCAAAAGCTTAGCAGTATTGGAAAATTAGTGGTTAGCTATTCTAAATAAAATGTAGGGGAGCAGGCCCCCTGGAATCTACAGGTACTTTTCATCAGATTTCTAGCTGGTCTGTTCACCTGATGCATTTCTCCTGCCTCTGTAGAGTTACAGATCATATTATGAATTATAAATAATTATGAAAAATGAATTATGCAATCTTATGGTTTTAACTTCTTTAACATTTGAACTTTCTCATTGTTGAAAAATTACCAATATGGAACTGTGTATAAATTAACTGTTTATAACTAATCTATAATTAATAAAGCATAACTTAATGCAATTATGAGTAACCAAATAAACTGAGCTGACTTTAAATTTATAAGAATTAGTTTCTCTTTAAGTTTGCTTTTCCAGTTCTCTACATGACCAAGGACAAATCGTTGATATTTCAGTGCTTTGTTTTTCTTAGTTACAAATGTGAGTAATTACACCAAATAAGCTTTAAAAGTGATGTAAGAATCTCTAAGTAAATATGGAGTTCTATGACTTGATTCAGGTAATATACGTATCCTTTAAATTTTATATATTATTTTATTCTGCACAATCTCATACAAATTAACCCAGCAATGATACAAATGCTCAGCTAATCAAGGCACATCCTAATGCCATGTGGCAAGAATATCTGTAACAAGGGTTAACTGAGGATACTTCTAGATAGATTTTATTTGTAGAAAATCTTGCTTCCTTCTTCCTTGAATGTTGGAAGCTGCTGTTCCTGGACTAATATCACCAATACTTGATTACCTCCTCTCCCTTTAGGGAAAGTATTAGTAAGCAAATTTGGCAAAGGAACAGCTGCCTGTGGGCTAACAGATGGTCACTAGAGTCATGCTGTTCACACCCACCATGAATGTGGAACACAAGCCAAGGAAAATTAGACAACTGAGATGTTCTTGTGCAAAGTATTAAGCTAGATCAGAAATACTCATTCAAATACGTGTATATAAACACATAAAAATGCTTCCTGTCAATCAAATATGAATAATGTTTTGGTTCCCTGTGAGTCTGTATTAATACATATTAGCTATCAACTTGCATTATCTATAATTTGTAACATGCCATCACAGTAGCACTAGGCCAGTGAGGTGTGGGGAATGTGGCATGAAAAAAACTTTGGCCTTGAATCCTTGGACAAATCACATCACTGCCTCTCTGATCTAGTCCTCTCTGAAATGGGGATAATGATCATTTTGAACTCACAAGGGGTATGAGGGTTCAATGAGACAACCTACCATCATGGAGTACTTATTATGTGCTCTTCAAAGCATTTGACACTCAACACACACTGAACCAATTGTAGTACTTAATGTTGTAACAGAAAAGCTCTAAAATATTAGTTAACTCTTCAAGGAGATGAACATTCTTGTTTACACAGACACCTCTAGGAACCCCTGCTACCTCTCTGTGATATGAAAATAAATGGCGTCAGCTTTCCTAACTCACAGTGTCAGTATCAGGATGACGGAGATAGTGAATAAAAAACCTCTAAAGAAGGGTATAGTACAAAGGAAATTGAGATGTTATTATCTGCTTTATTCAGTTAGGAACATTTATTTTACTATTTTTTTCCCATTTGAGATACATTTTAACATTTATGGAGTGCTACTATGTTTCTTGCTCTAAGATTTTAGGTGGATAGTCTCATTTGATCCTAATGTCTTGGTTTCTATTATCCCCATTTTACAGATAAGACACTGAAGCTTTGAGATGTTAACTTTTAAAACCTTGCTAAAGGTCTCACAGGCAGCAAGGAGTCGTCAGGCCCTGGCAGTTTCTCTAGTAACCTTTGCACTCCCCCTACTCCCAACCTCAACCAGGCCTCAATAGTTCCTTCAAAGGTATAGTGAAATAAAGTGAGATGAAAATGCTTTTATGATGTCAGAGCACTATTTTAGTGTGAGAAATGATGGGATTCTCTGCAGCATTTTTCTTTTTAGAGGCTTTCTTGTAATCTTACTCCTGATTTTTGGTGAATGTAATTAATCTTCCAATAGCATTACAATACAGACCAGTTCTACCTGGGCGAACAAATATTTCTGACTCTCCTCCCCATTTCTTTCCCTTAAGAAAACAAAAAGGAGAAAGAAAAAGAAGAATCCACAACAACCTGTAGTCCCCATAAGAATTACTAACAGCTAACACTGTCATAATGGTTCCCTTTGCTGAAAAGGCACTAAAACACTACAGATAAAACCACAGCATGTCTTAACCACCCCATTTAAATCTCACATATCCCTTTTTTTCTCGAGGAGGAGCCAAGGTTTAAGGCTGCTGTTAAGTTTCTAACCCATGTTTTATACTTTTACACACATATAAATTTAGTAATGATTGATATAGAATTTTGCTTTGTGACTGGAAATTACATCTTACTCTTTTTCTTCAGTGTTATGCTTCTGAGACCTGCCCACCCTGATACAAACCGGCTGAGTTTCTTCCTATTCATAATAACTTCTCCGTGGTATCCCATTGTGATGGTTAGTTTTAGGTGTCCACGTGGCTAGTTACAGTTCCCAGTTAGTCAATTAAACACCAGGTGTTGCTATGAAGGTATTCTGTAGATACAGTCAACATCTACAATCAGTTGACCTTAAGTAAAAGGGATTATTCTCAAAAAGCTGGGTGGGAGGGTGCCATCTAATCAGTTGAAAGGCCTTAATTAAGAATAAACTGAAGTTATCCTGAGGAAGAAGATATTCCACTTAAGGGCTGCAGTGCAAGTGCCTGCATTCATGCAAGCCAATTTCTTGAAATACATATATATATTATCAGTATATATGTATAGGTGTATGTATATACATTTTTACCCATCACATAAATAGATTGCATTTTTACCCATCTATTCCCAACTGAATGGCCCTTTGATGGCTTACAAGCTTCTGCTATTACCAACTACATGTAAAGGAACTGTATACACAGGTAAGAATTTACCCAGAAATAGAATTTCTGTGACATAAGCTAGGTGACAGATTTTTCAATTTTATTAGACATTGCCAAATTTGAAGAAAGTGGCTGTGGCAATTTACACTCCCATAACTACTGCATGAAAGTACTGTTTTGCCACATCTTCACTAACGCTTGGTATTGTCTTACTTTTTGCCTGTATGATAGGAGAAAAACAGTACCTTTTTAAAAGTACCATAAACTGTTTCCCTTGTCAGCATTAAAAAAGTATGACTGAAAATATCTAAGCAGGGGGAAAGAAAAAATGAAAGGTAGTTTCCTGGTAGGTTGTAACCTAATGGTTTTATCCTCTGTTCTCATGTTGATCAGTGACTTTTGTCCTTTTAACAATAGGGTAGGAAGGCACATGGAGAGCCTGGGCACTGCCTACAGGCTGAGTTGTAGACTCCACTGGATTTGGGCTGTGGCCACCCTCCCCTGCCCCCAGGCACTGTGCTCCAGGCACACTGGCCTGCAGGCTGCTCTCTGAACAGTCCAAACCCATTCCCACCAGGAACTTTGCACTTGCTCCTGCCAGAAGGCTCTAGTTCTGGATACCTTTCCCACAAACCTCTCCTTCCTCCACTTGAATGAATGGTGGCAATTCCAGTCCTCCTCTCCCTGCCTCTCTTCTGGAGTTTCTCTTTCTACAATGTGCTTATCACTGACTCACATGATATTACCTATCTGTTTACCCTCTGTCTCCTTAGTAGAAACAATAAGTAATTAAGGTTAAGGACCTAAATTTAACCTCACCACACCTCTAGCACCAAGAGCCTGGACCATCCAATGCCTCACATCGAACTTTGTAGCAGCAGCTTTTGAAATCTGTATCACATAAGAGATGTGTGTTTTCATGGATGAACCAGCTACATGCAGTACCCTCAGCTCCACCAGCTCATATGAACACACCGCGCCACGAAAATCGAGTATTAGGTAATGGCGACACTGCTTGCAATTTCATTAGTTCTAAGTGAGGGTCACAAAAGCTACAAGGCTCTGCCCTCTCTCTACCTACTGAATCATACCAGGCTCACAAAATCTGAAAACGCCAGGGCTTTCCTTGTGAATTCTGCTTCCCAATCCTGTTTTTCCAAATTGTCATTTAAATTACCTTTTAAATACTAGGCATTAATGTGGCCCCTTAAAAAAAAAATCTTGTTGGTTCATCAACTGGTAAATGGATAAACAAAATGTGGTGTAGCCATGCAATGGACTATCATTCAGCCATAAAAAGAAATAAAGTACTGATATACTCTACAACCTGGATGGACCCCATTAGGCTAAGTAAAGAAGCCAATCACAAAAGACCATATATTGTATGACTCCATTGATATGAAATATCCAGAAAAGACAAATCTATAGAGACAGAAAATATATTAGTGGTTGCCTGGGGCTGGAAGTGAGAATTAGTAATGACAGCAAGTAGGCATGAAGGATCTTTCTGAGGTGACAGAAATGTTATAAAATTGGATTGTGGTAATACGTGTACAACTCTACAAATTTACTAAAAAAATCATTGAATTGCACATTTAAAATGGGTGAATTTTATAGCATATAAATTATATCTCAATAATGCTAGTTAGGAAAAAAACCCACAAACAACAATGACAACAAAAACTCTTCCTGCATTCCAGGCTGCTAAGGATTCAGGGACTCTAAATCCTCAGTGCTATGGAACAGCCACAAAGTTGTGTGTGCTGCTTGTTCTTTGGTTGTTTCTAACTAGGCTGCCCACAGAAGAGCCAGATGTGATGAGACACAGGTCATCTCCTGTCCTTACAAACACTGGTCCAGGACCAGCTGGGAAAGTGCTACTGGTCTGCAAGCATTTCTGCCCACGTAGCTATCTGCAGCAATTTCTCTTCCTAGGGTGAAAATCAATTTGACCCATTAGGAGTAAATGATAACCCAGCTATTTTGAGACAGATCTCCTGCTGGAATAGCAGTCGTCTTTTCAGCTACGACTGTGGAAGTGGTTTGGCAAATGTTTTTCCAGGCAAAAATCTTTACTGTGTCCTTCTTTTTTTTTTTTTTTTTTGAGACAGAGTCTCGCTCTGTTGTCTGGGCTAGAGTGCCATGGCGTCAGCCTAGCTCACAGCAACCTCAAACTCCTGGGCTCAAATGATCCTCCTGCCTCAGCCTCCCAAGTAGCTGGGACTACAGGCATGCACCACCATGCCTGGCTAATTTTTTCTCTCTATATATATTTTTTAGCTGTCCAAATCATTTCTGTCTATTTTTAGGAGAGACAAGGTCTCGCTCTTGCTCAGGGTGGTCTTGAACTCCTGACCTCGAGCAATCCTCCTGCCTCGGCCTCCCAAGAGTGCTAGGATTACAGGTGTGAGCCACTGTGCCCGGCCTACTGTGTCCTTCTAAAAGGGGAGTTTCCTAGGAAATCTTCAGCCCACAGAGAAAACTCTCCATGAAACTTTCATTATGACAAAAGATTGTTTTGCTTTCATTCTTCCTTTCCCTTCTTCACCCACAATCCAGGTTTTGGTTTATACAGAATTATTTCTGCAAAAATGGTCCCTCACGGTGCAAAGGCCATGCTAGAAAGGAAGCTCTGAGGCCTGAAGGCTTTTATTCTATGGCTCCTTTCCAGCACCTCGGCCTGAGTAGGAGAAGCCACGGGGCCAGTGATTAGCAAAGCACAGAACAGCCCCTTGGGCTCAGCCTCTTACAGAATATTCTGAGAGTCCTGGGAGTACCTAATAAATCCCCAGCTCCCTAAGAACCAACCAAGCGATCAGAACCATTGTGACCATCTAGAAAGATATGTACTGCTACCTCTTAAGATACATTACTGGACACAATCACATTCCCATGACCTTCTATTTCATTGTTTAAAGAGAGATTTCTGTGACAGCCTCTGTGTTCCCGATTTCCTACTCACTTAGGCAGCAAGAATTGTTCTGAAGGTAAAGCACAATTAAGCTAAAAAAATAAAAAATAAAAAAGGCCCCAACACGTTGGCGTGAATAGAAGGACTTTCTACAACTATGCACACCTTTTGGACAAAATTATCAAGCCTGTTAACAGAATTCCCAGAACTAGCCCACCCAGTAACTTTGTGTTAAAAACCTAGGTTTTTCCATTGTTATTTGAAAAAAATGTGGAAGGGGAACCACATACAGGTAAATCTGAGTTCATGATCATCTGAGAAAACAGCTCGAAGAAAAAAAAATAACGATCTGAACCCAATTCAAGACTAGAAAATTTCATTCCATTTTAAATACTGGACAAAAGTTTTACCTTTGTCTTGAATGGAATTGTTTAAAATCACTTTTCCTTGAAGTTTAAGTGCAGATGATTACACTGGGCTTAAGATCCAGCAGATGCTATAACTCTACATAGTTATATATATTTCTTGGCAATGCCAGAAAAGCCTTCGGGGTTGAAAGCAGGCATTCCTAGCTCTGGCAATTAGCAAGCTATCAGACACTGTGACAAGGTCTAGCCTACGCTGGCCTCCATCAGACAGGGTATTTGGGGCCCCTACCCCAGAATTCAAGCAACTTTTAGATGCTGAACTTCAGAGGGAATAATACCTATAAGTTTGAAGTAGAAACCACTTCTTGAAATTGCAACTATGATAATATCCATTTTTGCTTAGTTCATTAGAGGCATGTGTTCTTATTTGAAAGAATAGAAACATAATCCTTCCAATTCTAAGTTACAGTACCAGGATGACTATCACGCAACATAACTTTAGAGTAACATTTTAAAAGTAATACTTCGGGTAATTTTAAAAGTAACATTGCAACCAGAATCTGAAAATGTCCTTCTTTTCTGGTATTTTCTTGTTTGTGTATATGTGTGTGTGAGAGAACCATGACAAGTACTAGATAACACTTGAACATGTGTATTGACATTTCATTCCACTAACTCTTTCTCACATTTGGACCTTTGAAACAACATAAAAAACTACATATTTGTGCAACCTCTATTATATATATGCCTACATTGAGCCCGTCCTTAGGCTGAGCCCAGGAAACACAAAGATGAATGAGGAAAGCGTTCCAGCCCTTAGAAATGCTTGGTCTAACAGGGAGACAGGTGTGAAAAAATACCAATGCAATCCACAGTGACATGGCGAAAATAAGAAATGCAAACATCTTTAATATTACTTGAATATCATTTAAAAATATGTAACTATCACAGATAAATGGAATATATTAAGGAAACAGTCGATTAGTTAATAGGTTTTAAATAGCTGTTGAAAGATACACACTTTGAAGGACACAGAAAACACTAGACTGTCTGGTTAAGTATTCTTGCCTGCCTCTTTATTGTTTTCAAAAGGTGTGTCCTGGAATAAAAAGCAAGCAATGAATTTACAGGAAAGAACATCTTATGCGCTGGGTCTCATTTGTTCAGAAAGTCCTAAAGCACTTAACAGGTAACAGGAACTTTACCTGTTCAAAGAGCAAAGTACACTGACTTCGTATAACACATGATTTTTTTTTTAAGTTCACTAATTCTTTCCAAATGCCACTCTTGTAGTAGTATCTGGAATAATTCCAGTGAACTTCCTTCAACCAGACCCTGTGAGATAGCTCATTCTATTTTGTATTAAAATCATAGCCCTTGCCATCTGAGAAATATTGTTCAACTCCGAATAATTTAAAAACAACTCAAGTTCTTATATTTCTCATGTACTAGTAAGGGGAGTCAAAGTTTTTAAAACATTTTTTTTTTGTCTCTCAGCTAGTTCTCTTATATAATGAACTTTCCAAAGACTTCTTACAAATTGCTTTAAAAACTCCTCTTAAATGTAACCTGCATATATATCAATCTTTTCCTCCTTTCTTCCCATACTGAGAAAAAACAAGGTCCAAAGAACTGAAGGGGCAAAGGCAGGGAAAGGAGCAAGGAAACGTCACTTATGACAGGGGCAGGCCCAGGCAGAGGGAGAGTCTGCAGTGCTAGGACTTTGGCACTGCTGTCCTGGCATAAAAGCTGTAACCTCCAGAAAGGCACAGGCCCTCTTTGTCTTTTCTCCAGTGTGGTTCCTGGTGGTGACCACAGTGCTTGGCACAGCTGTGCTGCTCAAGAAAATAGGTGCAGAAATGAATGAATGTCGGTGGTAAGCTTGGCACATACGTAACAGGTGCTCAAAACACATTCTCTATCTCAGTCCCACCGGCTAAGGAGGAGGTGATGACTTTAGTGACAACTGTGTGAGCAGCACAGATATTCTGTATTTATTCCACAAATATTTTTGAGTTCTTACTATGCACCAGCAATATGGGAGGTTAAAAAAAAAAACCCTCAAGGAGTGTACAGCTCATTGAGGGAGAGGAAAATGTGTGCTGATAATTTCGGCACCATTTTTTTATTAAATATTTATTCAGCTCCACCTACGAGTTAGTCACTCTTCTAGATACCAGGATAGCAGTATAAACAAAACAGATGAAATCAAGGCTCCTGCGGTGGTTACAGCCTAGTAAACATATGCCGCTATGACTATCATCTAACGCTAATCGAACACCTAAGATGTGCCAGACACCATTCTAAGAGCTTTCGTGTATTGTCAGGTTTAATCCTCATAGCAACCTTATGAGGTAGCTACTATTATCCTTATTTACAGATGAGAAAACGAAAGCACAACATCAAATGGAAACTAGAACGTTACCAAGTACATACAAAAATGTGGGATAACACAAAGGATGGCTAGGTTAGCGGAAAAAGTCTTCTCAAAGGGCAGGGCAGCTGGACTGTCTCTGATCAGAACAATGTTTTGCATGTTTACAGCATGCTTACACGTTTAGAAACAGATTGTATTGTCAGATATAGTTGATGTCCTGAATCTCAAGCTGCTCAAAGTATAAAAGGAAGCCCATGCTATGATAAAACATACCATTTGGTCAATTAATCATCAAAGTTTTATTTAAAAAAACCCATCATCACACTGAAGTATCATTGTGATTTTCCTGATTTGTCATTTGAGGTTTTCTGGTCAGATATGGATTGGTCTATTAACTAAGTCTCCGGCATCTGTATCTCAGAGACACATGGAGGTGACAGGCTGTCTGTTCCCTGTACACTCTCCCTTCCTCCTAACTCTGGGGCCGCTCTGCTCTTATGGTGGCTGGTGGTCAGATTTGTCATCTGAGACCTGTTTCACCCCTCCATGCCAATCTCCTGCATGTTTACTCTAGGCCATATGTTTTAATCATCTGAACTTTGCCCCCCTACTTTTGACAGGTTGTTATTACTGCTTTTGTACCTTTCAAGGACAGGGCTGCACCTTGAAGGGGATCAGCTGCTTGCAACATCAGGAATGACTTTTAAAAGAGCTTTAAGAATTGGAATTTGAGTGTTATTAATTTTGTTCAGTTAATTTTCCATTGCATTTGTAGTCTCAGGTTGGTAAATGTTAAAAATGTACTACCGTATGTAAAAATCAAGATAAAAACGGTAAGATTTAAAATTAGGTAAAAAGATTAATTTGCAAAACAAATGGAAAATGTTAGTTTAGGTTTTAAAACATTTTACCCATTAAAATGGAATATATATATATTTCTGCTTCCTTTAGGTTAAACATTATAAAAGTAACCCATTCACATAAAAAATGTAAGCACTCCAGAAGGTAGAGTGTAAGTGATACGCTTTCAAGTTCTCTTCCTCCTGCTCTAGAGTTAACTAGAGTCCCCCTTTGATATTGTTAGTGAAGGAATTGCCATTATTTAGGAACTTTTTAACCTCCAAAGTACCATAAAAATAAAAACACTTTAAGCAACAAACCAAGGGCATCTTCACCTATCTGCTGTTTTCTCTAAAGCATACATAGCTCTAGGAGGCTATGAATGATCAGTTAGATCTCTGAGCAAGGCTCCCCTATTTTGCTTCCTGGTTTAAGAACATATTCTGGCAATATTTTTCTTTTATTTTTAAGAGAGAGAACCTAGCCACATTTTATCTCACTTACATGTGCCTCACCTTTATCCACAAAGACTTCAGGCAGCTGTTACACCAGGACACAGTCATTACAATCATGATAAACCACAAAGACTCAAGGTCAGGAAAACATAAGTAGAAGTATAAAATCAAGGCTGAGGAAAATAAGAAGAGAAGTACACAGGTGTGAAAAGTCACAGAGCTGTAATCACTCAGCATATACCCATAAGTTCTAAGTTTGGGGGGGGAAGTATGCCCAATCATAGTAGACAAGAATTCTCTGGTATTCTCATAGCCAATGTCCATATTCTATATGTTATGGGTATACATGTTATACCACTGCAAAACACACATACACACACCTTCTGTGGATTATAAAAAAGGAAATGGTTTTAAAAGATCTACCTAATTGAATTGGGCACAATTGTGTGCACCTATAGTCCCAGCTACTCAGGAAGCCGAGGTGGGATGACTGCCTGAGCCTGGGAGTTCAAGGTCAGCTTGGGCAACAAACATAAAGTGACCCAGGCTCAAAAATAAATTAATAAATATCTACTTCATTGTTGGGAGTTCAGGGAAAGGAGCACTCTCCACAATGCAGATTACAGCATAATTGGGTGCACGTTTTCTGGAGGGCATTTTGCAATGTGGAACAAATATGCTTTAAAAGGTACCTGCCCTTTGGCCCAAAGCTCCCTTATGGGAATTTGGCTTAAGGAAAACATCACGGGTCTGTGCAAAGCTTTACCTGCAACGATGTCCACTGCAGTGCTGTAACAGCAGAGTACTGGCAATGATCTATGCTCAACAACAGGGCTGGATCAATAACTTATGATGAAGAATGGAGTTCTGTGGAGCCATCAAAACGATAAATCACAGAGTCCTGACTGACATGGGAGTGTGTACCGAAAAATATCAGAAAGAGTAAGAATAAGAGGCAGTGTTACCTCTGAGTCGTGGGATTCTGGGTTACTTCAGTGTAAATTTTCATAGAAACTTTGGAAAAACTCTAGTATCAGAGAAAAATAGTTTCAAAAAGCTGCCAAGATTAAATACACACACACACACACACACACACACACAAAGGCATATGAATTATTGTGGAAGATGATGAAAAGTATAATTTTGGGGACTTGTTCTCAAGCATGTACAATTACAATCTAACAGGGGAGAAGACTCAAATTAAAAATTACATTTCCTTTAGTGAGTACTAGTCTTGGAATCTCTTGAGTAAACTTTAACTTGCTCAAATTCTCTTTAAAAACTAGCCTATTGTGCTTTTATGTAACTTTTCAAGAATAAGTCACATAAAAAGGAAAGGTACTTTCATTAATATTCAATTAACAAGAAAATTCAATTAACCATAACTCCGCACCCCACCCCAAGCAATCCAGTTCTTCTGAATAAGCTCATCTATGCCCTCAACATCTCTTACATAATAAAACCCTTTGATGTGTTCAGCTATGATAGCTTTAGAGCTAAGAACTTATGTTTTATTGTAGTAAATACAACTGTGTGGCCTTTCTCAGATCCATGTTCCCTAGGTCCTGTCTTCTGACATTAAGTATCCCCCACGGGGCTTCTACTCAGGCTGCAGACCATCCTACAGAGAAACAGCAGATCACCAGCAGGCCTGAAACAAACAGTTCTGTTTGTTTTGTTTTTAATTTAAAAATTTTATCTGCATATGCGCATGAAAATGGCAAAAATTGAAAGGATGGGAAATATCAACTGCTGGCAAGGCTGTAGAGCAACTACAACTCTCTAGTGCTGGCAGTGGGAATGGAAACTGGTACAACCACTTTGGAAAACTGCTCGGCGGTTTCTACTAAAACTAAATAGTTGAATGCCTAACACCTAGTAAATCTGCTCCTGTGCATGTACCCAAGAGAAATGAGGGTCTATGCCCATCAGACTTGTACCAGAATGTTTTTCAAGCACTATTCATAATTCCCGGAGTAGTTTAAAAATAATCCACATGCTTGCCAAGAATAAATTGTGATATATATATTCACACAGCAGAATATCACAGAAACAAGAAAGAACTAACTACAGTTACTCCCAATAACACAGAAGTATCTGACAAACACATTGAGTAAAAGCAGACAGACAAAATAGGCTAAGCTAATGAATGCCATTAGATATCACGAGAGTGGCTACCATCAGAGAGGGTGCTGTGACTGGGGACTTCAGGGGGTGCTCATGGTCTGCTTGTTGAGCTGGTGCTAGCTACACAGGTGTGTTCAGTTTGTGACAATTTAGTGAACTATGTACACTCAAGCACACCATTCTCTATGTATACTGCAGTTCAATAAAATGTTTTGAAAATAAATTAAAATATATTTACATGTGTTAACAGATAAAAATTAATGTTTGTGCAGCTTTTATAATAATTTTTTTTTTTTTTTTTTTTGGAGACAGGATCTCACTCTGTTGCCCAGGCAGGAGTGCAGTGATGTGATCATAGCTCACTGTAGTCTTGAACTCCTGGGCTCAAGCAATTCTCCTGCCTCAGCCTCCCCAATAGCTGGGATTATAGGTGTGCACCACCACACCTGGCTAATTTTCAAAAATTTTTTTTGTAGAGACAGGGGTCTTGCTATATCACCCAGGCTGGTCTTGAACTCCTGTCCTCAAGTGTTTCTCTGGCCTCAGCCTCCGAAAAATGCTGGGATTACAGGTGTGAGCCACCATGCCCAGCCACCCTTTATAATAATTTATAGTAATTTTTACTTTTAAACTGCAGAATAAATAGATGTATGGAATGCTAAAGAAAACAAAAATCCAATTTGTTGTAATTTTATGCTCATTAGGTTTCACTTGCAGGTCTGTACAAGGCAAGAATTAATGCCCAATACCAACATAATGTCACGAATGTAAACCCAAAAGCTACATGAAACTTATGAATGGTATCATCTGACCAGCTGGTCCCACCCTCCAGGCTTCCTAATAAAGGCTGCTACATAACAGCGTTATCATAGTTCTAAAACCTCTTTTCAATCAAGAAAAAATGTTTATGACCAAAAAAAATCTATCATTTGACTTTATATTTTTATTTTATCAGACAAAAAGGTAATGTATTGGGCTGTTCACTTCAATATTTGATACCTGGCAAAACTTTCTGCTGCTACCTGGCACCTGATTCTTACTGTCCCCTTTTTTAGTCATCCTGGAGCCAAGAGCAAGTTGTCTAGGCTTCTGCAAATCCCGTTTTATCTTCAGCACATCTGAAGAGAGTGATGTTAAGGGAAAAGATTAATATCAAATAGATAGCTAGAGCAATAAACATACCTTAGAGAGGGTTCTTAAAGGCATTTTGAAGTGTCACATGCTAGCTCTGCATACTGTTCACACTGGAAACCAATCAGGCAGGGACTTTCACTTACACATCCCCCATAACCCCAAGAAAATAAAAAACCATTAAACAAACCCCAATACATATGCCAAGATTGCTTACTTTACCCAATTAAAGAACAAAAGCATCTCACTTTCTTACTAAAAGGTTTGAAACATGACAGTGATGATGAATTAGCAGAACGACAGAAAATTTCAGTGACATCTTAGATCATGAAAATTATGAAAATATGTTTGGTCTGTGCATTTGTTGGTCATTAGAAACTATACGACTATACAGAGACTGGCATGGTAAATGGGATGTGGAACCTGGTCACTCAGACTTTAGGCCTTAGTTCTTCAATCTAGAAATGGTTAAAAAGCAAACAAAATCTGTATCCACCTCGAGGGCTGATAGGTACTTAACAAAATGCTCTATGAAAAGTCTCAAGGTAGGGGTGGGAAGCCTAGCACAGGATAGGTGCTTCATAAATTGTCTATTCATTCAACAAATATGCGTGCCTACTATGTGCCAGAAGCTGTTCTAACTGCTTAGTGTACAGCGAAACAAAGCTTGTTGCCTTGGTTTGAGCTCACATTCTAGTTGGGTGGGAAGAGAGAAAGAGAAAGAAAAATAAATATATTACATAGTATATCCTAAGGTAGTAGGTGTTATGAGGGGGAAGGTAAAGTAACCTAAGGTGGGGTTGGAGGATGGAGTTGTCTACAGTTTTAAAGAGCTGTTTGAGGCCAGGTGTGGTGGCTCATGCCTGTAATCTTAGGACTCCGGGAAGCCAAGGTGGGAGGACTGCTTGAGGTCAGGAGTTCGAGACCAGCCTGAACAAGAGTAAGACCCCCCCCCATCTCTACTAAAAATAGAAAGAAATCAGCCGGACAACTAAAAATCTATATAGAAAGAATTAGCCAGGCATGGTGGCACACACCTGTAGTCCCAGCTATTTGGGAGGCTGAGGAAGAAGGATTGCTTGAACCCAGGAGTTTGAGGTTGCTGTGAGCTGGGCTGACGCCATGGCACTCTAGCCTGGGCAATAGAATGAGACTCTGTCTCAAAAAAAGAGTTGTTTGAGCAGGTCTCCTTGAGGTGATCTTCAAAGACTTGTCATTTCCCTGCTGCACTCATTGCTTAGCAAGATTCATGGAGGTAGGACATCCTTGGATGACATCACACCCATCCTTCTTCAACCCCTAAGTCTTTGACAGTTCTGGGAAGGTGGCGGCTACTCTTAATTAACATTTTTTTGAACTTTATTTCTTCCCCTACCACTAAAGCATGTACTCACCAGAAAACCATTCGAAATCACAATCAAGCTTTTGAAGGCAAATTACAGGCATACTATAGACCAAAGTGTGGGAAGGGGAGGGATCTTTGGCTGAACTCTAATTACCAACAGTAACATTACTTGGCATTTGGGGGCTTATTATGAGGCCATTTGTTCATGAAGTGGTAAAACACACATTCTCCTGGGAGTTAGCAAGGATGTCCAGTAATCTCGTCTAAGTATATATTTTAGATAACTCAGCAAATGTGCAAATAGTATATATTTAAGGATATTTGATACTGCATACAAAGCATCATGCTACTTTATAATTCCCTCTTTTCTCTAAAGAATTTTTTCCTTTATTTCAAAGTCAGAGAAATTTGAGTATTTAAAAAAAACTAAAACCTACCAAGTCATAAAATCTCATTTGCAGGTGGCTTTTGTAAACACACCTGGTCAGGTTGTGTTTCTATTAGTAAAATATTGTAGACTGCTAGGTAACATAAAGGATATATCTTTTTAAAATAACTCGATTCACCAACACCACCAGATTTTTTGCCATATTAACCTTAAATTGTTTGCAGCTTTGACCATTGAGGGAGGGCGGGGGGTTGACAGAGAGAAGAATGCAGCAGGGAGGTGGTGAAAGGCTTTCCAGGCTTCCATTCAGACTTGCGAATATAAAATTTCACTATGCATTTCCACCATAGTCAAAACATGGGCTAGCAGCTTTCACTTCATCTTATAGATTATATAAACTTGTTGTCTGGTGCTGTAAATTTTTTTTTTTTTTTTTTGATACACAGTCTCGTTCTGTTGCCTAGGCTAGAGTGCCACAGCATCAGCCTAGCTCACAGCAACCTCAAATTCCTGGGCTCAGGCAATCCTCCTGCCTCAGCCTCCCAAGTAGCTGGTACTACAGGTGCAAGCCACCACACCCAGCTAGTTTTTTCTATTTTTAGTTGCCTGGCTAATTTGTCTCTATTTTCAGTAGAGATGGGGGCTCGCTCTTGCTCAGGCTGGTCTCAAACTCCTGACCTCAAGCTATTCTCCCACCTGGGCCTCCCAGAGTGCTAGGATTACAAGTGTGAGCCATCACACCTGGCCAGGTGCTGTAAATTCTTATCCCACCACCTTGAAGTAAAAAAGTGATCCTAAAACATTAACAAGGAAATTGTCACTAAAAATCAATCAACAAACATTTAGTGAGCTTTTAGTATGGTTTCAGACACCTGGGAATGGAAGACAAGGTTCGGGACTCTGATTTTCAGTGTATTGCAACCTTTTAAAAACGATTTACACTGCTTTATGTATAACCAAAATGAAATCCACACTTTTTTCCTCCTGCTCCAGTTCCTTGAGTAATATGACATGCCCAAGTGGTTGGCATTTATGGCACTGTAATTCACTTGAGTCAGCCCCTGCAATGAGCTAACACTAAAGTATAAGTCAGGAAGAAGTGGAAGAAAGAGCAAAGAGAAGACTTTACTCTGAGCATCTGACTATTTGACTCAAGTTGTTACTCCCCCTGAGATTGGGAAGACAAATATGCCCATGTTCTTGGAAGCAGGGTGGAAGGAACTTCTGTGTTCCTGTGTTTTTGTATCCCAACAGATACTTAGACTCCGCTTCAAATTGGCAATGATCTGCATTCCTCAATTACAGTTTTTCCTTTACTGACAGTCATCAGAATAGCTACTAAGAGTCTGGTAGTTAAGAATGTTTTATTTACATACTTTGTTAGTACCCCACAGCCCCTGCCCCACCATCTTCAGGATTATTTAAATAGTAACAATCTCAATACAAATGTAAGACTTTAACATTCAAATTTCTGAAATCTCTAAAAACTGCCCTCTATTAAGGGAACATATGAATAAGGAATAGCTTCCGGTCACAGTTGCTGAGCCTGAAAATGCTGTGTCAACTGTGCCCACTGTATCTTCCTACAAAGTATAATTCATAGGTTACAGTATATACTTTGTGTATTAAAATGAAGGGAATTGATAAATCTTTTGGACTTCCAGGGATTATGAAAACATTTCCATGCTCTTTTGTTATTCTCTACCAACAAAAGGCAATAAACTCCTCTGACTTTGGGAACTCAGATCTTGCAAACCCAGAAACTGAATGTTAGGGTTAAAAAAACTATAAAACTGACCAAACGGTGGGCCTTAAACATGGCTACGAATGAATTTAGAGAACTTTAAAAGTTTCAAGGGGTTCAATGACCCTAAGCTGAATTCAAACAAAAGTTGTTTTGTATTCTATTAATAGCAGATGATTAAACACATATCTTATTTCAACTGGAATTCATTTATAAGTACTTAAACTTACTAAACTCGCCACTAATCCTAAATCTATGTCTGTTTCTGGAAAAATCCTCTCCTAATACATGCAAAGTTAGGAGACTGGCCATCAACGCATTCCTTAAGGTTAGGTCCATTTTATTAAAATCGCGGGTGCTCTTTCACTCCAGCAACCTCACAGAATAACCGATGTATACAAGCCGAGTTCGACTTAAAGCGGTGCGAGGAAAGGGGGGGGGTTCGGTTAGAGCCTCCCCGAGAGCAGACCGGCCGCCACCCCAGGACTCCCGGGGCTGAGCGCGCCCCCACCGCGGCTCGGGGAAGCGCTCGGCCGGCCCGGCCCTAATTACAGGGGAGTATTCCCCCTGCATTCCTCGGCGCTTTATTTGCTCGGAGGAAACTCGAGCTTGCCTCTGGTCTCCGAGGGCTTAAGCCCGGCAGCCAGGCGAGCGCGACCATCGCTTCCCAGAAGTTGGGAGGAGGACGCGGGCCGCCCCGCCGGCCGGACCCTGCTCCTCCGCCCCCCGCGCCCGGGCCGGGGAAGGTGCGGCCGGTCGGGCGGGGAGGGGGAAGGGGAGGACCTTCCGCGGCGCAGACCGCGGCTTACCTTGTAGGTGGTCTCCGTGAGCCGGCTCACCTCCTCCTGCCCCCGCGACATGGCTGCGGCCGCCGGGCGGGCGAGCGCTGCAGGGCGCGGCGAGGCCTCGTGGCCGCCCGACTCCGGACGGCGGGAGCGCCGGGGCTTGGCTGAGGAGCCCTGGGAGGTCGGCCGCCGTCGGCCCGGGAGTGCCCGCGCGCGCCTCCTCCGCCAAAACGTCAAAACTTGCGGCGGGACTGCCGCGGTCTGAGGGACGCTGAGGAGAAGCGGCCCGACGCGGCGGGTCGAGCGGGGCGGGCCGAGCGGGGCGGGCCGGGCGGACCCACCTGAGGCGGGCGGGCTGGTGGGCGGGGCGGCCCCACCTGAGGCGGCCTGGTGGGCGGGGCCGGGCCGGGGCGGGGCCAAGTGGGCGGGGCGGCTCCTGAGGAGCGGCCGGGGTTGGCGGGGCGGAGCGGATGGGCGGGGCGGCACGAGACGAGTCGCAGTGGGCGGGGTCACCCACCTGAGGCGGACAGGGCGGGGCTGACACTGAGCGCCCTCTCGCGGCCCTCCCAGAGCTCCCCGAGGGGCCGGGACCCGCGGCGTTTAGGCCTCTGTGGTCCTAAGAGCCCTCGTGTGCCCCGCACCCTGCTGATCCCAGAGGCCCTGAGGCCCATGCCCTCCGTGGTCGCTCCCCCCAAGTCCTGCATTTTGGAGCCGCGGGAAGGGGGACCCACATTCCCCAGTTGTATTGATTTTCTGATTGACCCCTCCCCACTCACCCCCTACCTGACCCCAAAGGTCTGAGGGACCCCAGCGCATGGGCTCTCACAGGTGGAGGAAGGGGGCTGCCACTTGCACTTTTGGAAGCTCTTGATATATCAAAAAATTAATAAGTTCCAAGATGTGGTTCCGGAAATGGCAGCACATTTTAAAACTTTACATTAAGAACGACCTTTAACTCAATGCAACATAACCGTGCTGTTCACAAGCTCGTTCTAGGATTTAGAAAACCCTGGTGAGCTGAGGTTTTGCGGAAGCGTCTCTTCCTTTCATCACTCAGTCTGTGCAGGTGTGTGGCCCCTGGGGCTCCCTGTTTTGTCTCCACCCCACCCACAGCCCTGCCCAGGGGTGAGGCAGCTGCCTTCTCTGGGCCTCTCTCAGATTGTGACCCAGACCCTGAGGGTCCAGAACAGCTTTCTCCCACAGGGAAGCCCTGCTTAGCATCTGAGACCTCCACCCAACAAGGGTGGGAGGTCTTACTCTGATTTTTAAAAACTTCCATTTGGGTGCAGTTGCATCTTTTATGGTCTGTTAGGATATGACGCTTATGAACTGCTCCTGTGATAAAGTTCTCTAGCAAATGCACACAAAGAAGGCACTGTGCGGTCCAGATGGGAATACCAAGAGTATGAGATGCCTCTGGACTTAGAACAGAAGGAACCGTTTGAACTCTGGGGCAGTCTTATCGGGTTTTGCAAGCCATAAAACATATCATGCTTGGAAACCAAGCATGGTTGTTGAGGGAAATAAGACATTGGCCCCAGGTTTCAGACAATGGAAGCAGCTTCCTCCTTCCTTAATAGACTTACAGTATTTGACTCAAAAGATTTGGCAACTGGGTTTAATTTGCCCTATGTGAGATGCATTCATGACTTTATTATGACCATGCTCTTCAAGTATGTCTGTTGGTTTTTATTTCAACTTGAAAATCTCTGCCTTAACTTTGCAGATCTCCTTTTGTCTTAGAACTTCTCTCTGTGCTTTCTGATGAATGAAGTCATTTCACCCTCTGCTGCCAGGCAGTCATCCGAGGAGCTGGAAAGAGAGCAGAGGCTTAACCTTTAACACTTCACAGCTCGGTGTGTGTGGTTTAGAGCCAGAAAAGACAGAGATTAACAAACCACAATAAAACCAGCAAGTATCTCAGATAGCCCAAATCAATTGCTGAGGTTGGGTTTCATCATGGGACCAGGCTCATACTTGTATGCAAATCTTCAAACATTCGGTAATATTTAACTCTGCTTTATGGGAATAATGTCCTGGTTATGACCATTCTGCTCCTCTAGAAGTCTTTGAGAATGGTTAGCTCTCGGTGGGTCTGCACCAACATTAATATTGCAGTCCCCAGCTCAGTGCTTGACACATAGATAGATGCCTGGAAGGTCTTTACTGAACAAAAGAACAAGTGAGTATTGATTATCTGCTCTGTGCCAGGCACTCTGCTGGGGGCTGTGGGTGTGCAGAATTAACTGGGTTTGAACCATTCCTTTAATACCGCGCAGAAGGTAGAATTTAAGGGAGATCACAATGAAAGCTATAAAAGGGGTACAGTCAGTCGTGCCATAGGTAAAAAGGTGGGCATGAACCCAAAATGCCATTTGTATCAGACTCCTCAAGTATGTTGGTTGCATGTAAACTTGGAAATCCAGAGACTTAGTTGTTCTGAGACTTCCTGATGCACAGAGTGAAGGAAAGTGAATCAATAGAAAGGAATGACTCAGGAGGAGGTGAGAGCAGCCCTTGTTTTGCTCAACAGCTCTTTGCTTGCTGAGAAAGCCCTGCAGCAGCTCTCCAACAGCACAGAACGCAAAGGCTGAAGAAGAGCTGATCTGGCCTTTCTGTAAATCAGTGCAACACCCCCCCAGGGGCAGGCAACCAAGGTCTCTTAGTTTCTGCTTCAGTTTAAATAGGGATGGTCCTGAATTACAGTGATTCAACTCCTGATGTTTCAACTTTACAATGGTATGCATTTAGTAGCAATTGTATTTTGGATTTTAAATTTTGATCTTTTCCTGGGCTGGCCACGTGCAGTATGATACTCTCTTGCAATGCGGGGCAGCATTAGCCAGCTGCAGCTCCTGGTCAGCCACACAAGGGTTAAACAACCAAACTCTACAGTGTACGGTGTCGCCAGAAGATTTTGCCCAAGTGTAGGCTAAGGTAAGTGTTCTGAGCACATTTATGGTAGGCTAGGCTAAGCTAGGATGTCTGGCAGGTTAGGGATATTATATGCATTTTTGACTTAATGATATTTTTATCTTAGGATGGGTTTATTGGGACATAACCCCATCATAAATCACAGAGCATCTGTAGTCAAAAATCCTGTTTATATTAACAAAGTTTGTAAGCTGTAATTGCAGGTGACAATGTCAACAAGATTTTGAAAGCCATGATCAAAACAAGCTCTTCTTTGGGGGGGTTATCTCTTCTTCTGAACTTACTGTGTAGCCTGCAGATGGGTTCTTTGGCCTGGTGGGTGCTCTAGGTGAATCCATGAGAAGTCTACTGTATTTTGTGACAAAAGAGGTCTCTGCTGATAACAGTAGTTTTGGGCAAATTCCCATAGAAAATACCAGGAGACATAGATTAAGTTTTTTATTCTGCAAAAGCAAACGTGAATTGAAAACTCATTTACCTTTCTGTAACTTTTCTTCCAATCCAGATGGCATTAACTTCTGCAAAGCTTATTTCTGCTGTAGAGTTTTCCACTAACTGTTCCCTCTGCCTAGAATGTTCTCCTCCCTGCCCCCAGAGCTCTTTGCTGTCATTTGGATTTCAGCCTATGTGCAGCCTCAGAGAGGCCTTCCCTGACCACTCAGACTGAAGTAGTGTTTCAGGCCCTTTCTAACACAGCATTCTATTTTAATTCTAAAAGTGCTTAGCACTGGTTATGGTAGGCTGAATCACGGCTCCCCAAAGATGTCTAAGTTGTAATCCTCAGAATCTGCAAATGTTACCTTATATGGCAAAAGGAGCTCTGCAAATGTGATCTATTAATATTAATAGTTAAGATTTTGAGAAGGGGAGGTTATCCCAGATTATCTGGGTAGGCCTGATATAATTCCAAATGTCCTTATAAGAAGGATACAGGAGGAGCCAGAGGTGATGTGCTAACAGAAGCAGAGACTGGAGTGATGCATTTTGAACAAGGAGGAAGAGGCCACAAGCCAAGGAATACAGGCAGCCTCTGGAAACTGAAAAAGGCAAAGAAATGGATTCTCCCCCCAGAGCCTCCAGAAGGAGCCAGCCCTGCTGATGCCTTGATTTCAGCCCTATAAGACTCATCTTGGATGTCTGACCCAGAACTGGAAGAGAATAAATGTGTACTGCTTTGAGCCACTAAGTTTGTGATAATTTGTTACAGCTATGATGAGAAACTGATACACTAGCTAATCTTTTTTCTTGTTCATTTCTTTGCTGTTTCTGTCTCCCACTCCCATCCCACTATTAGACTACAAACATTGTAAGGGCAAGGATGATTTCTGTCTTGTTCATTGCCTAGCATATAGTAGGTGCTCAAGAACTGTTAAGAGAATGAATTTATGAAGTAGTTAAGATCTCTTCGTTTCATAATGAATAACTCCATCAGGGATTTGTTTTCTCCAGTGTTTGAAAAAGCAATAGCATAGACCACTGCAAAACAGATTGTGAGTCTGAAGTCCTTGAAGGGAATGTATAGATTATCAAAATATCAAAAGGTAACAAAGCATTAGCATAAACAGGTTTTGAGAAAAAGCTGTGAACTTTCCAGAACAGTGCATTGCAGAGTAAATACCTAGTTAGTATTACATGAATATACTGAAAATGTTAGTCCTCAAAAAAAAAAAAAAAGGAAAATACTTATCAAATTTACAAAACTACTAAATGATGGATTTAAACTATGCACATATGGATGTGATGGCTTATTAATTCTGGAATATAAAGCCTTCTAGGAATAAGAGTTAAATGAAACATGTGTTAATATACAACAAATGTTGTATAGCCATGAAACATTCAACAGATTCCACAAGATACATGAAAACTAATCTTGTTACTTCAATGGTATTTGAACGACTTCTGCTTTTCAACTTTTTTCGGTTTTGGAAAGCTCAAATCTTAATCCATCTTTTCTGTTGCTCATGAATTATTTACAAGTACTCTGAAAATGTGATTCTGTTTATTTGTAGAAGTGACGTTTCATCTAGCAACACTTTAATAGTTGAGTCTTGTGTCAATGAACATTTAAGATTGTGATGGTGAAATCAGAGCTAGAGATGTTGAAAGAGCTCTCACTACTGAAGGATAGTTTAGGTAGGAATAGAAATCCTACCTCTCTTTCACATTTTTCACATCTGAATCTTTCTGTGCTGCATTCTGGATAATTTCTTCAGAATCATCCTCCAAATCACGAATTCCTTTTTATTGTCAAATAATATTCCATTGTATGGATATACCAATTTTGTTTATCTATCCATCCATTGATGGACATTTGGGTTGTTTCTACTTTTTGACTGTTAGGAATAATACTGCTGTGAACACTTGTGTATAAGTTGGTGTGTGGATATATATTTTCATTTTTCTTGGGTATATACCTAGGGGTATATTTGCGAGGTCATATGGTCATTCTATCTTTAACATTTTTAGGAACTATCAAACAGTTTTTCTTCATTTTCTATTTCTTGGAAGAGTTTATGAAGAATCAGTATTTCTTTCCTTTAAATGTTTGATAGAATTCACTGGTGAAAGCATCTGGGCCTAAGATTTGCTTTGTGAGAAGTTTTAAAATTGCTAATTCAATCTTTTCACTTGTAGGTCTTTCAATTTCTTTTTCACAGTGTTATTTCCCTATGGCTTTTATTCCTTCATCTCTTTAATCATTTAAAATATTGTTTTATAGTCTCTACCATCTAGTTTTATGTGTTCTTTTGTTTTGTTTGGTTTGGTTGTTTTTATTCTCATTCAGCCACGGTTGTGTCTGTGTCATGGTGGATCATTTCCTTATTTGTTTTGGTAATTTTTAAATTATGAGATCATCTTCAGTGGGGATCCATTTTGTCCATAAGAATCCTATGTACCCTGGGTTGTAAAGTATTCCTCTAGAAAAGTTCTGCATTTGTTCTTGTCAGGTGCTCCCAGAAGTTCACCACTGGATGGTGTTAAAATTCACTTTGCACTTGCCCCATGTCACAGGCTTAGTGGGTTAATTTCTCTTAGGATATTGTTTTTTCCCTACTCAAAACCCCAGTTAAGTCAATCTCCTCTGTCCTCCCCCTAGGCCAATAAGTATTTTCTAGTGCTCCTCTTCTATGCAGAGAGGGTCCCACCCTGTGAAGGAGTCTTAGTGTCATTGTCCATCTTGCACAGGCCACCAGTCCTTATTTTATGTGGGTGAAACATATAACATATGAGATACCTGAACACTGGGCCCATTTCTAGCTCCAGTTCTCCCACCCCACCCCCAGGAACTCCCATATCATCTGTTCATGTGCTTGGCTTCCTTCCCTTTGTATTTTTGATTTCTGGGATGTCTCCTTTTTTTCTTGCAAACGAAATTATGTATTAAAATGGTTTGTTATATTTTATCCATAATTTTAAATATTTGTCACTGGAGGAATTCCCGGTTGTATGGTCTGCCAGAAACCTGAAGGGGGCTTTGTAGTTTCCATCTGAGACTGTATGGAGCAATCAGGACTGGACCAGGTGGCCAAGAATCACGTTACAGTGTGTCTCTATCAGTGTATAGTACCAGACAAGGTATTTTTCACTTCTTGTTCTCGGTTTTTTCACCTCTGAAATAGGGTAGTTGGTCTTCAAGTTATTTTGAGTTCTAAAATCCTGGTTTTTTCTTTTTTTTTTAACTTCTGTCCACAGGTCTGATTCTAAAATCTCTTTTTTCACTAGGTGCAGGTTGTTAGAAGAGGCTATTTGCCCACGGCCAAGATAACCCAAACATTCTTTACTTTTCCAAGGGCAGAAAGGGAGAGATACTGGTCTGTTGTCCTGAAAACTCCTGAGTGATTTGGCCTCGTGTGGAAATGGCCTAGCCAGATTTGTGGAAGTTGATCTGCCTGGCCTATCTTTATTTGCCTTGTCTTGATTTTTTTTTCCATGGGAAAACATCAGCAGAGAGAATTCTAAACTTGCCTTTGCTAAGCAAATTTGTTTTCTGTATTGACCAAACTCTAAATATCGACCACTTCTGCAAATTTCTTCTTGGTAGGACTTACATCCTTGCACGGTGTGCCTGGTATTTTTCCTGGTATATTTCCAACAAATGCAGTATGTTCTGGAACAATTTTACCTTCAGTTGGGGCTTTTTCTGAGAGGCAAGACTTTGGAAAAGATGCTCTGGAGTACTGTTACAGGAGTTTATCACGCCAGATAAATAATTCTCACTTCTTTCCATACTGCCACTGTCACCACAGTGAAGCCAGAAGGAAAACACCTGGATTGCCAAGCAGTTCCTCAAAGTGAACAGCAGGGGATGCCAAGGGGATGGAATATAATGGAATATTCTTTTCCACGAGGACTATTTCTCTTTTAACACTTTCTCTTTCAGGGAGAGCAACATTTGGTGACACAAGGATGCCCCTGATGACCCTTTTTGTCTACACTCCACCTTATTACACACTTGGGGTGGTTGTCTTCGTGGGCCTGATGTCACCTAACCACACTAGTCCCTTTGACATTGGACCCTGGCATTGATAGCAAATCTGTTTCCAGAACAGCTCAGCCCTTCTGTAACCTTTCACTCTCTCCATCATCGTGCTCAGCTCAGACCTTGAATTTCCATGGATTTATGAGTGCAATAAATGTGGAGAGAATGCAACTGTTTTGCTAAAAGGGGATGTCTTAGCCCCACGGATCTTGAAATTCAGCATAAAAACAAAAAAATTTCCATTAGGTAAATGCATACAATTATAAATAATTTAGTAAAACCTTGAGTTAGTAATTTATATGTTTCCTTAAAAATGTCCCCCACATATCGACATTGACCGGGAAATGCAAGAATGCTTAAGAATCAATGGAAACTCTGCTGAGTATGAAAGGTAGACTTCCCCAATTAAGCCCATTGGAATGTCCCATAAGTATCTGATCACTATAAAAGTTTTAGAATGAATTTGGCCATAATGTTAGGAAGTAATGTTATCGGCCTAGAAATAGGAATCACAAATTCATGGTGGAAGGCGCTTTACTATTTTAGTACTAATCGCTAAGATGTACTCACCACCTGAAAGGATACATTCTATGCATCAGTTGTTTATTTAGCGATCTTTAAAATCTATAGTTGCTATGGCTTTGGCAAGGCAATGAGCAGGCATATAAGGGCAGATACTCAATCCTTTTTGTCTAGTATAGAGACTGGGGAGCTAAAACTGTGATTTTTCTGGTCTCCTTGCAGTTAGAAGGAGCAAAATAGACATATTCTGGCTAGAGACTAAGTAAAGATCTGCTAAGAGAGTGAAAAAGTGAAATATTTGGAGTTCACATAGCCTTTTCTTTGGCCTCCTAATAACTTCCTTTTTTTTTTTTTTTTTTTTTTTTTTTCAGAAATAGGGTCTTGCTCTGTTGCACAGGCTGGTCCCAATGACTTCCTGGAAAGCAGATGTGATGTCTATGCAAGAAGCAGCTGCCGTCTTGCAAGCCCAGAGAAACTAGCAAGCCTGAATGTCACCAAGCTGAGACTGGCGGAGTGGTGAGGCAGAGCCTGGAACTCCCACAGCATCTGTGAATGCTGACTTTTCTGTTCTTTGCTGCTAACGCATTCCTATGTGACGTATATCGTTCTTAAACTTGGGATGATTTGATATTGTGTTGAATTCAACATAAGCAAACATAATGAATCATCAAATGACAAAATGCAAATGGTGAGAAAGGACTCCTTGAAACTTTTCATATATTGACATTTTTTTCATTTTGGGGACGACCATATTTTGGAGATAAAACAAAAGACCGTGGACTGACAAATTCAAGTATGATTACGGAGACCAAAGTGCGGAATGTTGTTAAAATTAGGACTGTCCTGAAAAATCCCCTATTATCTGTGAGTTTGTAGCCTTAGGCCACTTTCCAAAAGCACTTTCATTTCTGTTTGATCAAAGAGCATTATTTTACACCCACTTTTCCAAGAAATAAATTTCAGAATCATTTTTCAAAGTTAGCAAACTATGGACCTTGTGAAGAGAAATCATCCACGTTGCTTTTGAATCAGTCATTGTTCCTGCAAGACTTCCCCCAAAATGACAACAACGATGACAATATCCTCAGAAGTCTTTGGATAGTATTCACGCGTTATCATTAGGTAAAATGATACATATCTCTAGACTCGTAATTGAGTTAATAATTCTTGGATCATTTCTCTTGTAGCAGCAGCTTTCTTCTGAACACAAACAGAGATGAGATTTTGGCTGTTTACTCATGGCACAAAATGTCATTCAGAGTGTAGGTTTTGCAACATTTGGATATTTGACACTAAACAGGCAAGGTATTTGGGTGTCTGTGTTTCCCCCTGCTCTGACTGAGCGAGCTGTTTGCTTATCTGGTAGACTGCTGAGTCTAGATTCAATGAATTCTCCTTCCAGGCACAGGAGCTGGGACCAAGGAGCAGCATTTTTGCCTTGAATTGTTTCCAGGTCATTGTGAGTCTGACATTGGCTGCCACGAGAAACCATCTTCCGGAAGCCCTATGCTGCTGGGCCTGTCTTGATTGTGACTTGGTGACAGAGGATTCCTGCTGCCATTGGAATGGGATAGGGCATGAGGATGTGGTGGGAAAGTGTAGGTCTGGTGAATTCAGTTCCTGTCTTCAGGGAGAACATCCCCTGTGACTTGGAGGAAGTCGCACGTGTCCCCAGGCCTTTGTGTCCTATTTAACAGGAATAGGGGTGGGTAGTACTCCAGATGAACCTTGAGGGGGTGGGGAGAGGCCATGCTTTTCCTGGGGGCTTTTCTCCAGAGATGTGGCTGCCGCCCAGGCCACCAGATGTGTCTCCAGGATGCTTGGGAAAGAAAAGCAGAAGCCTAAGCCAGGGGGGCAGTTGCCCCTGCTCCTGGGGGGCTGGCCAGGAGGAGGCCCCAGGGTGGCCAGGGCTGCCTGAGTGGTGGCTGAGGGAAGGTCACTGGTCCTGCAGCCGCTGCCCCTCCCTCCCCTTGCAGGCTGCCTTTGATCCTGCTGTCAACAGAGATTGCAGTGCACATGGGGATTTGCTGGCCTGCTCTGTCACTGCCCCCCCAGGCCGGCTGGTCAAGGCACATGGAATTCCCACGCCCCTCACAGGTTGTGCAACTACTGCACAGATGCATTTCAGGTTTAATGAATGTTTTTTATGGAATGAACCTTCTCAATTTATTTTTGCTGGCCCATCCGTCTACCTGGAACAATCACATGGCAGAGAAGGGCACAGATGGGCCAGCCAGCCAGGGAAGGCTGAAAGGAACTGCCCTGGGGCTACCAGTGGCTCCTGGGCCACACCATTTGAGCAGAGCTGCTTTGGAGGAAGCCCCAGGATGTGCCGCTGGAATTTGGGCCCACACAGAGAGATCTCAGGAACCCGATAGGTTCTTTACAACCTGGCTTTGCCCACCTCTCCCACAGAACTCCCCTCCCAGCTCTGTCTTTTGAAATCATTGCTCCTGGCCTGATTTTGCAGGCTCTGCTACCAGACAGTAAGCAAACTCTCCTGCCGTTTGCTTACTATGTGTCCTTGGCAAGAGACTTCTCTGCATTGAGCCTTTTCTCCCTGTCATTTGCAGAATGGGAACAAGATACTGTGAGTTTTACCTACGTGGCATTGACGGAGGCTGCTGCTAGGTGCTGAGTGAGGGTTGGGGGGGTCTGGGATGCCCCTTCCTTGGCAGCCTTCATGTCCGCAGCCACGTCTCCTCTGCAGGGTTTCACCCCAGCTTAGTTCAGCGACTGTGTCACTCCTGGAGACACGTTCTTGTCTGTCCGGGTAGATCAAGGCATGACTCACCTTGACAGCAACTCACCCTTGAGTCACATCCACCAGGATGATATGACATCATCAGCAAATACAGCCAGTCATAGATACGGGGGCAGCTCTGTTTGCCTTGGAGATAAACGCTACCACCTGGGCGGGGCTGTGCGGGCAGGTGAAGGACGCCAGGCCCATGGGTGTTAACTTTGTACAATGATGTGTCTGTGAAGGCACTAGGGGACCCTGGGGTGGGAAACTGCCCAGAGACCGTCCTGTGACTCTGCTATAGTCACTGCGAGGGGGAAGGTATGTCCTTGGCTCTCACAGGGAAAGGACGCCCAGACAGGCTAGTTTGCTACTCTGCATCCTTACCTCCCAGGCCTCCGTCTTTCAAAGTCCAACCAGAGAATCCCCTAATACTCTGCTTCCTGCCCATTTATATCTCAGTGCAAGGAGGGTAGACCCTGAGGGGAGGGCCGGCTGCTCAGCTCCAGGGCTGCTCCTGCCCTAGCTGAGCACTTGCTTCCGTCACTATAGAGAACTTAAACCAATCTTCGCCCCTGCGTAAGCCAGAGAGTCCCCATTGAGACTGGATTTTGCCATTTTCTTCAGGGTCATGGAATCCTTGGTTACACAACAAGGGAGGATATGGGATTTCCTTTCGAGGTGATGAAAAGGTTTGGAACTAGTCAGAACACATGACATTGGGAATATACTAAATTCCACTGAATTGTACATTTTAAAATGGTTAATTTTATATTATGTGAATTTTACCTCCATTTCAAAAACAAAGAAGAAAGAACAGGCAGGGCTGCATACCAGCAAGGATCCCTTTCTATGGGCAGCATGGTAGGAGCTTGTCAGCTATATGCAGTGACCAAGCTGGGGGGCCCGAGACTTGTAGACATGGGCTGTCATGGGACAGCCCAGTCCAGCATGCAAGATGCAGGGACAGAGCCACTCAAGTGCCAGCTCCCTGTGATCTGAGCCAAGGAGCAACCCGGGGCCTGTCCCAGTGCTGCTGCTACTGTGTCACTGGCGTGCAGTGGGGCTGGCGGTACTCGCGTACCCAGGAGGGGGGGCCTTTGGTGCTGCCAGCCCCCGGGCTCTGGCCCAGCCCAGCCACCCTTCCTGGTGCAGCAGGTGCCCCCTCATCCCTCCCGGGCCAGGCTGGTGAGGCACAGGACCAGTGACCTTCTGTGTGAGCCCTACTGAAGCCTCAGGCAGATAGATAGAAAGACCAGGCTTGCAGATCTATCTTGGTCTAAAAGTGTGATATTTTGCGCATCGTGAATTTTTTTGGCATTAATTTTGATTTTTTAAAAATACTGCAGTAAGATCTCTGGATTACTGAGGTGGTGCTTCCTTTATGCGCTGAGTCAACTGCTCCCTGGCCAAACTTGTCCAGTCCTGTTTGTCCTGAGCACGTTCCAGTTGTGGTTAGTACATCCGAGAATTGTGGACGGACAGATGATTGCCCCAGGAAGCAGCCCTGGAGTCCCACCCTGCCCTGCAGGGAAGGCTACAGGGCCTGCTTTGCTCTACAGTTCACATGACTTGGAGTCCCTTAAACCTGCCTGTGCCCCAGCTGCAGCCTGGGACCCGGGAGGACTGGGTGTGTGCGGAGCTGCGCTGACTGTCCGCTGTGTCCACTAGATGGCGCGCTGGCTGCACAGGGGAGTGGGACGCACCTCCCTGGGGGGATCCCAGCTTGGGGGAGTGACTTGGCTGCGTGGAGAGCACCTGTAGCACCTGTTCAGTGGATCCCCACCACAAGCCCGTTACATAGATGAGGAGACTGAGGCACGGAGAGGTGAAGTGACTTACCTGTTAGCCTTGAGTACCTAATTGATACTGGTTGTGGATTCTGGCATCATGTTCAATGTACCTGGACTGCCTTTCTTTCTGGAGCAGTTGTTCTTGGTCTGTTTTACAGGTGCCTTTGAGAGCCTGGAAAAGTCTATAGGGTCTCCCCTTGGAAAAATTTGGAAACCAATTTGATGGGCTTCAAGAACACCAAAGGAATAGATTAAGAACCTCTGTCCTGTGTGTTTGCAGTGTCCACATGTAATTTGGGGTTTATATTTAACTCCTAACTTTCTGTTCCAGATGTGAATTTAACTATGTAATTTATCCATTCACTTGAAAAATATTTATGGGGCATATACTATGTGCTGGGCACTGTTGTAGGTGCTGGAGATACTTGCCTAGAAGGTGAGAAGGAGGTCACCTTCTAGAGGGGGATGGCAAGTGATAAAAAGGGCCAAATTGCAGCGATCATTAGAGCTGTCCCTAAATATTCCCAGTTCTCCCCCTTCTGGGTACATGGTCCTCTTGTGGTTGGCTGAAACTATGGCCAGTGAATTGTGAGGAGCGGCGATGTGTTACTTCAGGTCAGAACATTTGATTGCTGGTGTGTGGCCCTCCAGAACTTTCCCTCTGCTCCCCAATATGGAAACTGAAAACATTTCAGATGGAGCCTGTTTAATCAGCCTAAGTCCCTGAGATATAGCATGAGTGAGAAATAAAGTTTTTTTAAGTCATTGAGATGTTGGGGGTGTTTGTTACCGCAGCATAACCTGGCCTATTCTGACGGATACAATAATAAGTAAGTAAATCATATAATTATATATTAATAGATTGCTATAAGGAGATTAGAGCAATGGAGAAAATAAAAAGTTGAACAGAGATAAGTGGCTTTAGAAGGGCAGGGGAGGGGTGGATGGAGGAGAGGGAAGATGGAAATTTAAACAGGTGATCAAGGTAGGCTTTGTGGAGAAAGTGATATTTGAAGAGGAAGCAAGCCATGCAGGTATCTGGGGCAAAGTTTCCCAGGCAGGGGAACAGCCAGGGCCAAGGTTGGAGGTGTGTCTGATATGGTCAAAGAACAAGAAAGGGGGTGATGTGACCAGCAAAGTGAAGGGAGCCTTGTGGCCACAGAAGGACTTTTCCATGTTCTCTGAGTGAACTGGGGTGCCACAGCAGGGATTTGAGCCCAAACATGACATTATATAATTTACATTTTCAAAGGATCATTCTGGCCTCTGGATTGAGATCAGAGAGTGGGTGGAGACAGGGGCAGGATGGAAGTGGGGAAGCCTGCCAAGAGGCCACTGCATATTCCAGGTGGCATCTCTCCGTGGCTCACACTGGTGGTGGCAGCAGGGGTGGGGAAAAGTGGCCAGATGGGTGGATCCTGGATATATTTTGAAGGTGGAAGCAAGAGTTTTCTTGACAGATGGGATGAAGGATGGGAGAGATTCAAGGCTTTTGGCCTCATGCAGGATGGAGTTGCCATCGACAGAAGGGGCGGGTGTTGCAGACAGAGCAGGTTTTAGGGGGAAGATCGGGCATTGGTTTCGGTCATGTTGAGTGAGACCCCATGTAGAGACTTGTGGGTAGCTGTTGAATATGTGAGTCTGGAGTTGGGAGAATATAAATTTGGGAGTCATTGAAGGAAAGGTGGTATCAACAGTTTAATGTCTTAAAACACTGTTCTCTATAGGCCAGAGCAGAAAGTTAAACTCATTTGTGGAAGCTAAAAAATGTTGATCTCATAGAAGTAAAAAGTAGAACAGAGGATACTAGAGTCTGGGAAGGGGTAGGGGAAGGGAGGGAGAGGGAGAGATTTGTTAAAGGATACAGAACCACAGCTAGATAGGAAGAATAAGTTCTAGTGTTCTATGCCACTGTAGAGTGACTATATTTCAAATAGCTAGAAGGAGAATATTGAATGTTCCCAACACAAAGAAAGGATACATGTTTGAGATGATGGATATGCTAATTACCCTGATCTGATCGCTATACCTTATATGTATCAAAACATCACTATGCACCCCATGAATATGCACAATTATTATTTGTCAATTAAGAAAAATGTTAAAAAGACTGAGATTTAAAAAGATAAAATACAATTTTAAAAAAACCACTAGGCCGGGCGCGGTGGCCCACGCCTGTAATCCTAGCACTCTGGGAGGCTGAAGCAGGTGGATCATTTGAGCTCAGGACTTCGAGACCAGCCTGAGCAAGAGTGAGACCCCATCTCTACTAAAAAATAGAAAGAAATTATCTGAACAACTAAAAATATATATAGAAAAAATTAGCTGGGCATGGTGGCACATGCCTGTAATCCCAGCTACTCAGGAGGCTGAGGCAGAAGGATCACTTGAGCCCAGGAGTTTGAGGTTGCTGTGAGCTAGCTGATGCCACGGCACTCTAGCCTAGGCAACAGAGTACGACTCTGTCTGCAAATAAAAAAAAAAAACCAAACCAAACCAAACCAACCAACCAACCAAACAAAAAAACCACTATTCTCTTTATAAACAGAAACTTTTAAGTGCACCATTATATGCAGGGCAGTTTCTAAGAATTATCTAGTCACCTATTGGAACCTTTGATGGTGTCAGGGAAACTCTTCTGTTCCCTTTGCGTTAGGAATGTCCATTATGTCATGCAATGATCCCTCTGTCCTGAGTAAGAGATTTTGGTTTTTTTGCCAAGTCTTAGGAAAAGTTCTGCTTCCTCTTTCCTGAAAATGAAAATTTTGAAAAGATTGTGTGTCTCTTCCACTGCCAGGGAACTCAGGGCCAAATTTAAAACTCAACTATAATATATTAATCACTCAGGTCTGTAGAGTTAGTGTATTTGATTTTATTTTCCCTCACTTTGACTTCCTACTCTTAACTTCCAGTTTTATAGTTTTGTAATTTTTATTTTATCGTATGTGTTCTCACTGTAAGTTGTCTCAAATTGATCTGAAATGAAGCGAAGTCTACAATAAATAAACATAATTGAATAAGGTTGCTTTTTAATAACAACACAACTCATTTATAAGTAAAAAGATACCGAAAATTTGTCTCTAAAGTAATTTTCTATGTGCAGACTCTTATATTCAGGCTGACTTTCATTATAAAATTGAAAATGTGTTCCTCAAGGAAAAGGAATTCCAGTCGCAAAATGTTATAAACATTACACTTTAAAATTGCAGCATTTATGTAAACTCACATATTTAAAAGGAAATCAGGATGCTGTTGTCAGATATTGAGAATAATACGCAAAGTAAGTCACAACATACAAGTGCAAAATAACTAGAATTGTTTTTATGTCTTGGTGAAATGACTTCAAGCTTTCAGGAAAAAGAATGAGAGTTTTTCTCACAGGACACACTGCTTCTTGAGTCTCCATGGCTCACTTTTCCTGGAACCCATGAAAGCAGGGATCCTCAGAACTCAGGCACAATCATGGACTTTCACTTTGCCACATCCCTATAAGCCCCTGTTTTATAAGTCCGTCAATATTGGTCTTTCAAATCAGTTTCTTTTTTAAACTTAAGTTTATTTGTAGAGAAAACAGTTTAAATAATATATGATATGTGTGAATTCATGGGTTTGCTATTTTCCTAGCAAAATCAATATGTAAGTTTTAAAAAATGGTGTGGTGTGTTAAAATTATCTCTTTCACCCTGTGTTGCTCACAGAGCATTGGGTGGGGGTGGGGGCTGGGGGAGCTGGGGGACTCTATTCTGGGGGGTAACTCCGCAAGGCATCAGTGAGTAGCAGAGAGAGGAAGACTCCCCCCAAGTGAAGAGAAAATGAGGTGACATGGGGATACTTTTGCTGCAACACACACAAGGAAGTCTTGTAGAATGATTGCTGAGTAGGGATCTTGAGAAAGATCTTAAAGAAGTCAGCTTGGGGTGAGGACACCTTGCTGTAATGTGGTCACATTAGCAGAGAGCTCACCTGCAGTTCTTACCTGTTAAGGGGCTGACTCATTTTGGCTGGCCGTGGACGTGGCGGGCAAAGGTCAGTTTCCAATGTCAATTCCAACCGGTTCTTAGAGCAATGATTCTCAACTGCAGGCCGTAGACCTGAAGCATCGATATCAACGGGGAACTTGTTAGAAATGCACTTTTTGGGGCCCTATCCCAGACCATAGTCCTCCAGAGATTCTGATGGATGCTAAAGTTTGGGAACCATTTTTTCTAGAGGAATCCCTGTTGTTGCACAGGAAACAGAGGGCTGAGAGCAAGACCTGTGTTCTCGCCACGGGTCTGTAGCCAATTAGCTGTGGCCTCGGGCAAATGCCAAATTGCTGTCATCTGGAGTAGGAAAAGCCTGGGCCACAGTAGAGATTCCCAGATGAGAATCACCTGGGCAGCTTTTCCAGTTCTGATGCTGCTACACCCGAGTCCGTGCTCAATGATTCTATTACGTTCTAGAATAGGCCGGAATGAGCCTCTTCTGGGAACAATCAGAACAGTGGTTGCCTGGTTGGGGAGGGGGGCGGATCAACTGCGAAGGTGCACGAGGGGACTTTCTGGACTGGTGATACTCTGTCTTGCTGGGAATATTGATTACATAGGTGTGTGCATTTGTCAGAATTTATTGAATGGTACCTGTAAGATTTGTGCATTTTATTATATGCATATTTTACCTAAAAAAGACTATAAATAAATATTAGAGTTTAGTTAATAATATGTGCGCTGAAGTGTTTAGGGATGAAATGTACTGATTTTGCAACACTTTGAAATGCATCAAAAATATGGTGGCTTCTTGGATGGATAGAAGGATGGATAGTTGAATAGACAGGTGATAAAGTGAGTAGAATCAAATGTTAATGGCAGAAACCACCTTGCTGTGTCTGTGGGTATTCACTGCAAATTTTTTTTGACTTTTTATTTAAAAAAATTTTTATAATAAAATGTTGAGGAGAAATTCTGATGCTGGGATCCTACACTCACACCTGTTAATGGGATCTTTCTTAAATTAAAAATTCTACCATTGGAGTGGCCAGGCGCGGTGGCTCACGCCTGTAATCCTAGCACTCTGGGAGGCCGAGGCAGGTGGATCGCTCGAGAGCAGGAGTTCGAGACCAGCCTGAGAAAAGAGTGAGACCCCCGTCTCTACTGAAAATAGAAAGAAATTATCTGGCCAACTAAAATATATATAGGAAAAAAAAATTAGCCGGGCATGGTGGCACATGCCTGTAGTCCCAGCTACTCAGGAGGCTGAGGCAGGAGGATCGCTGAAGCCCAGGAGTTTGAGGTTGCTGTGAGCTAGGCCGACGCCACGGCACTGACTCTAGCCAGGGCAACAAAGCGACACTCTGTCTCAAAAAAAAAAAAAAAAATTCTACCATTGGAGCGAGACACATTTCTTTATCAACGGTAACATTTTGTTTCGTGTGTTTTTGAGACAGGGTCTTGCTCTGTTGACTGGGCTAGAGTGCAGTGGTGTCATCACAGCTCACTGCAGCCTCAAACTCCTGGACTGCAGCAATCCTCCCACCTCAATCTCCTGAGTAGCTAGGACTATAGGTACAAGACACCACGCCTGGCTAATTTTTCTATTTTTTGTACAGACAGGGTCTTGCTCTTGCTCAGGCTGGTCTCGAACTTCTGGCCTCAAGGGACCCTCCCACCCAACCCTCCCAAAGTGCTAGGATTACAGGCGTGAGCCAAGGGTAACAGTTTTTAAACCATTCACATACAGGTATTTCTCAGAGACTGACATATTGAGAGATTGTTGGTTTTTTACCCCTGATAATGAACTTATTGGGCTAGAATCTCTCCACAGGTCCCGATAATAGGGAAGACCTGGGCTCTGCACCTGGGCTTTATGGTGACTACTATTGCTATTCAGCCACAGGCAGGGGGCACCTGGCTGTGCGGTCGCACCTGTTCTCCAGGTGTGACTCTGGGGCTCACCTCTAGAGAACTTCTACATGCCTCAGCCACACATGGCCACCAGGGGGAGCAGTCACCCCACGGGTGCCTGGAGCGCCACTCTTCAAACCCACAGCTTGCAGTGATTATCTGTGTCCTTTGGAGAGTCATCCACCTCCTCACCTGATCCTTCCCCGACTCTTCTGATGGCACCGCTAGCCCTGCAGCCAGCGAACTCAGCCTCTTCCAGGAGGCCTCCTCACCCACCCCCCCAGCTGGCCCCTCAGGACCCCACGTCCCCTGGTACCCTCTGGTGCAGTGACTCTTCTTGTCTCCAGAACCTGATATCATCTCTGTTTCCTGTGGTTGCTCTAAGACATGTCCCTTCCTTTCTCCTTCAAAACTCAGCTCTGTCACCTGCTGTCCCTCTTGGTGATGGTCGTCTGCTGGTCTTCTGGTTGTGCCTCTTCCTTCACTGGAGACTTTGGCTCCTAGTTTGCTGTTTTTTCCATCCCCCCGAGGACTGTGTCACCCCTGTGGCTGGGCCATTCTTGGTACCTGGACAGCCGCACCTCCAGGGAGCTTTTCCGTCACTGCAACTCAGCCACCCCTTCCTGTGGTCACTCCTGGGACCCTGCCACCATCTGGACAGGAGACTTCAGACAGCTCCCTCTGACCTCTCCTCACTTGTTCTAGCACTTTCTGCCTGGCCTCATCTCTTCATGGAGCCACCACCTCCTGTTATCACTGCCTTCCTTACTGGAGGTTCACTATTGATATCAACGCCCTTGTCTCTCTCTCCTAATGTCGTCCCCCCAGCGTGGGTGACTCACCCTGGTCAGCCGTTTTGCATCTGCACCCGGGCAGCCAAGCGTCTCGGGGGAGGAGCACACCCTCGCTGAACTTTCCCTTTCAGTGCGCTGTCAGGGATCCCGAATGGGCTGCCTGGCCGCCCGCTACTCTTCCCTGCTAGGTTTGCTCCCCGACTCTCTGCAACAACGATTTCACACCTCCCTCTCCCCAGACCTCCTGTGCCTCCCCCCACTTCTGCTCAGCGGAAGCTCCCGTCTCTTAACTGCATAGAGGGTGTCAGCAACCATGAGCGCAAACTCTCTCCTCTTCCTGCCGCCCACTCACGGTGTCGCTCTCCAATCCGCCGTCACCTGTGATATCTGTCCTTCTCTTTATGAAGCAGCTGCCCCACCCGAGCTCTGGTCCCTCTTCCTTCCCACTTGCCCAAGCTTCTCTTGTCAACTGGGAGCGCTCACTAGAGGGCAGAGGACTGGCTTTTTAGTTGGGGACCCAAATGTCATTCTGTTTTCTGTCAAGAGGAGTTTTTCTAATTGCCACCTAGCAGGGAGCCTGGTTAGGGCTGGAGTCTGGGGGCCTCACTATTGGTGCATCGAAGACCCCTTGTCTTCGGTCTGCACATATCCTCCTCGGGGTGACAAGCTGGAGGTGATCTCATACATGTCACAGCACCTTGAAGCTCCCCCAGCCATGTCCACGTCCAGCACCCCCCATCCGGTCATTGCCTAGGGACACCCCACACAGTTCCACATGGGAGCATGTTGGAGGATGCTCATCTCAACATCATTTGGTGCTGGGGAGTTGGAAGTGCCCGGGCACCCGTCCCTAGGGGAGTGGCCGGTGAGCTGGGTGGCAACACGCGGCAGAGGCCGTGCAGTGGGGGGGGGGGGGGGGGCGTCACGGGTTCCATGTGCACACGGCACAAGCCTAGCGCTGCCTGGAAACAGGAAGAAACACCGTGAGGTTCATAGCCCATTGCCATTTGCGTACATTAAAATACTTGTACACAAAACAACACAGGTGTTTAGATAAAAGTGTACACATGGAACCCATCAGAATGGTTATCTGTAGGGAGAAGGGGAAATAACTGGGGACGTGGCAATCAGACAGACAGGCAGGAGTGGGGCAGTGAGGCTGAGGCCCATTTCTCCTGTCTAACCAGGTGTCCTTACCTGTGACCCCCAGTCAGTGCACCCCTGCACAGGCCCACACCTTCCTGGGCCTCACAGCTCCCATGGAAATAAGCATCTGTCGGTAAAAGCTGAGGCCAACCTTTACTGGGACCACACCTGAGGTCCCAACCATTAAAAAGAAAATAAACAGACGCCAGCTCTCCACTCTCCACCCAACCCCTCCTGTTGGCTGTTGGTACATTCCCCCATTTCCAGTGACATTTGGGATCACCCACCCACAGATACAGAGACCCTGGCCTGGTCCCTGAATTTCTGGGGTTTGGTCGGCCCAGTCTTGGGGAGGCAGATGGGCTGGTGGGCCCAGTGGGGGTGGGGACAAGGAGAAGGGCATTGGCCTACCTGCCTGTGACATGGAGCCACGAGGGGGTGGTTTTTTAACACCCAGAGCCCCAAGATAGCAGGCTGGCACTGTCAGGTCTGGACACGGCGTGATCCCTCTTGCACGGGGTCCTGTGGTCTGCACCAGCCAGCGTCCCTGGAGCAGCATTGTGTTGGATAAGCAGTGACCCCCTCCCCACTTCCCAAATCCCAGTTTGCAGCCTGCCGCTGACTCTGTGACGTGAATACTCCCGTGGTGGCTGACTCCAGGCCACCAACATGGTGCCAATGACTGTGGGGCTGGGAAGAGGTGCTCACAGCTGGCTCTTGGGGGCCCAGTGGGCCACCTGCCCATGACCTGCTGATGGTGGCGGGAAGAGTGAGGGGTGGGCTGTGCCTTCCAGCAGCAGAGGAGCCAGTGGCTGTTTCTGGCAGAGGGACTCTCATGGAGGCTAGACCTGAGCAAAATGCTTAAAGAGAAAGCTATGTTCTCAGGCCCTCTCTGCTTGTATGCAGAAATCCACCCGGACGTGACATTCTCATTAGACTGCACTTTAAACAGGACAGACTTCAGTTTGCAGGTGAGAACTTGAGTTTTCACAGCCAAGGGACAAATGTCAGACCTTCTCATAGAATGAATTTGAAATTTGGAAAATTGCTGTCATTTTTATACAAATGAAGCTCACCTGGTTTTCTCTGCAGGACCTTCTAGTTAAAGAAGAGGGCAAAAGTCTAATCTCCAAATAGGAATCCCCTGTTTCTTGCAGGTGAATTAATTGCCTTCCGCCTTGTACTATTTACAGAATACTGATGATAAGCTGAGGGGAAGGAGAAAAAAAAAATCTCTTAAAAAGGAGGAATTTTTAGTCACAGAAAGGAAACCAGGCCTGCTAAGTGAGACAAGATGTGATTTGGCCTTAAAATGGAGCAGACACAGATGATAAGTGGTTGTCTTGTGCCGAGGCTGGGCAAGTAACCTTGAGTTGCCCAAGACCACTGGGTGTGGATGAAATGGGTCCTTCTAGAACCTTCTAGAAACCCTGGTTTTCTCAATTAATAGCCCAGCACGCCTTTGCATTGGGAAACACACTGTGTGTCTTGCCAGGATTCCGTGGGATTCCAATAGAATTAGAAAGCCAAAATGGGTGATTTTCTTTAAACTGAAATTTAAAAATGTTTTCCATGGCTCATGTACAAAGTGGATCATTGAATAATAATTATTTTTTTGCGCTATGATTGTGCCACTGCACTCCAGCCTGGATGACAGAGCAGAGACCCTGTTTCAAAAAAAAAATAATAATAATTACTTTTTGCCACATGGGAGACCCTGAGCAAGACCTGCCTGGCTGAGCCCAGACAACCCCCGCATTGTCGAGCGAAATAAATGATGGTCATTGTTCTAATCCACTTTTTGGTGTGGTTTGTTATGCAGAAATAGATCATTAGAATAACACAGAACCAGTTCTCACCGTGGAAGGGGAAGTGAGGTGGGCCATTTCCAGATCATGGTGGATAAGAAGGAAGGAGATCGTATGTTCCCGTTTGCCCAGGGTAGACTCAGATCACATCTATTGTCTTGGCACAATTCTTAACAACACCCCTTTCACTCTCAAGGTGTTTGGGGGATGCAGAACAGGCTCACTGCGCACTGGTTACCCACTTGTCTGAGGTTGGTGAGACAGAACACGCTGATGTGCAACGTTATGTAAAGTAGATTTATTGCTTATAGATCGGCACCAAGGAACCACGGAAGCCTAGGATTCAATGAGAGCTGGTCCCTCAAACCTCAGAAAAGCTGCCCGGGGTGGATGGAGTTTTGAATACATGTGCTCCACTTGCACCGAAGCTGAGGGACCCCAGGAAGCAGACCGCCCTGGGTATTCTACCCCAGGGAGCCTGAATCGCTGGGTTAAAGCATTGAGGACATACTGTTTCTAGGAAGGGGGAACTGGAACAGAGCCTGGGCTGTTCGGGCCAGTTCCTCCTTATCTCAGGATATTGTATCCCCAGGATATTCCACAGTTATTCCTGAGAATGACAAATGAGAGAGGTCCAAGACCACCCAGAGAGCTGTCCTGCAGGATGTACCTTGGATGGACCCTATCCAGAACCAGGTGTGCCTTGTCAATGCTCTCCTTCCCTTGGGTTGGTGCAGACAAGTGCTGTCACCTTGGAGGAGCCACAAGATGGAAGGCACCTGGGTCCCTGAGTCACCACTTGGAGGAGAGCCCCAGACCTCCATTCAGGACTCTTAGTAAACAAGAAATTAACTAATAAGATAGTTTGAGGCCTGGGATTTGGGGTTTGTTTGTTACAGCAGCTGGCATTACCCTCAAATGGGTTATGAGCAAAAATTAGAAATCTCCATTCCTGGTTTAAAAAGGGAGATTACATGGTACCAGAATCGGGAATCTGACCCTGTTCATTTTATACCTTCAAAACCCTAAATCATGTGAATCCTATGGCCAAAGATATGCAGTTTCTGTGTAAAAGATACCTTATTATAATTATTAATATTTTTAAACCCTATGTCTCAAGCATGAACAATGTCTCAGCTAGTTTTTCCCCAGTTCTCTCTTTAAAAGATGAGATGTGCTTATAACAGCGCACTCTCTAAAGTTTTAAATGGAGAAAACAATCATCTGTGCTCTAGAAGACTGTGGGCTTTGGGAATCCGACGGGCTTTGTTTGAATTCTGGCCCTGCTGTTCAACAGCTGTGCCACCCAGGAAAAGCATCTTAACCTCTCTGTATCCCAGGTTTCTTCCCTGTAAAATGACAATAATAATATTGACTTTCCTCTTCTTTTTTTTTTGTTTTTTTTTTTTGAGACAGAGTCTCACTTTGTTGCCCGGGCTAGAGTGAGTGCCGTGGCGTCAGCCTAGCTCACAGCAACCTCAAACTCCTGGGCTTAAGCGATCCTCCTGCCTCAGCCTCCCAAATAGCTGGGACTACAGGCATGCGCCACCATGCCCGGCTAATTTTTTCTATATATATTTTTAGTTGGCCAGATAATTTCTTTCTATTTTTAGTAGAGACGGGGTCTCACTCTTGCTCAGGCTGGTCTCGAACTCCTGAGCTCGAGCGATCCACCCGCCTCGGCCTCCCAGAGGGCTAGGATTACAGGCGTGAGCCACCACACCCGGCCAACTTTCCTCTTCTTACTTCTTCTACTCTTCTCTTCCTCTTTTTTCCCCTGTGATAAAATTTCGACGAGCAAATCCATGCACATGTACAAAATATGAGGTCCCAAAGTGCATATGGTGAACGGTAAGTCTCTGCTTGGGTGACTTTCAGTTTCCACATTGAACTTGGCCTCTCTCTCTCGTGCAGTAAAGCAATGCTCTGGAGAGGTGATGGGGTCAAAGCCCCAGATCCTGGTGTAGCAGATGGTTTTGGTGCCTACCCCACCCTGTGTCCCCTCGTCCACCTCTGACTTCAGGTGCAGCTCAAGGACTGGAGCAGCCTTCAGCTAATGGGAGACAGAAGCTGGTGCATCAATGCGCTGGCCCTATGGAGGGACAAGTCTTGGAGGGACAGGTCTGAGGCACAATCTCTATAGCTGCTCAGATATTGTTGGTATATTACTTCCTCAGGGCTTCCACAACAATGTACTGCAAACTAAGTGGCTTAAAACAACAGCGTGTGCTGTCTCATGGTTCTGGAGGCCAGAACTCTGAAATCCAGGTGATGGCAGGGCCACGATCCCTCCAAAACCTGTAAGGGACCCCTGCCTTTCCTCTTTCTAAGTCCCGGTGGTTTGCCAGCAATCTTTGGCATCCCTTGGCTTGTGGCTGCATCACTCCAATCTCTGCCTTTGTTGTCACATGACATTCTCCAAGTCTCTGTCTGCACAAGGTGGTCTTCTTATAAGACACTCGTCATATCAGATTAGAGGCCCACCCTACTCCAGTATGACCTCCTCTTAACTAATTACATCTGAGACAACCTTGTTTCCAAATAAGGTCACATTCTGAGGTACTGGGGGCTGGGACTTCAACATGTCTTTTTGGAGGGACACCACCCAACTGCTAACACCCGTTTCATTCTTTTTGTTCCCTCATCCCTCTTTCTTGGGATCACCTCCCTGCACCCTGATCCCGTGGGCTTTGCTTTTGGGGGAACCCAAATGGAGACAGCTGGGGTTCTGTGCCCAGAATCACCATTTCCCAGCAGTGTGGCTTGGACTACTGTGTCGCTGGGGTGCACTAGGCTCTCAGTGCCTGGAGAAAACAGAGGTCTGTTTGTCTCAGGTCTCAGCCCAGTGTTGATCTGGTGGCTCTCACGGGCAGCAACCCTCTGACTGCTGGCTCTGGGGCCTGCGCTCCTGCTCTAAGATGCTGCCATCTTGACTCAGGGCCTTCCCAGGGGCTGTGGGAGGGAGGAGAGAGGGTGAGCGGGGCTTTGTGGTCAGGCGTGGATGTGGCACACAGACTTCCTGTGCACATTCCGTGGTCCAGAACCCAGTCATGTGGTCCCAACCCACTGCAAGGGAGGCTGGGAAACATCCCCATGTGCCCAGGAAGGGAAGACGGGCTTAGGGAACATCTAGTCTGCTTCTGCCAGACTTCTGCCAGACTCGCCCCCTGAAACCACTGCTGCCTCATCTGTGTGATGGAATTCATACTCGACCTGCAGTTTGAGCCCCAGCTCTGAGTTAGGAGAGTCTGGGGCACCCACGGGTGATGGGGAGGCCCTGGCGTGGGTTTGCACTGTGGCTAGACACGGCAGGCTGTTGGTCACGGTGTCAGCTGCCCCTCCCTGGGGCCCAGCCCTGAAGGAGGAGCCTACTTCCCAGTCACCGATGTCAGGCTCGGCTGTGCGACTGGAAATGTGAGAAGTGATGCACATCGTGTTGTAGCAGACACTTTACGAGCCGTTTTCTCGTTCTGCCATGCCCCTTCCCGTCTGCTGTGAGACCAGCACACTCCTGATTGGGGCTGCTCCTTAAGTCCTGGTCCTACAATGCAGATGACAGGGAGAAAAACCACGGCTGACCTGCAGTTGACAGCAAAGGCAACAAGAAACCAGCCTCCCTCGCTTCCTTCCCCACTGAGGTTTTTGGGGTTATTTGTTACTGCCGCATAACCTCACCTTTTCCTGACTGATACATCAAGAAACCCAGCAATGCCTTCCTCTGGCCCCTAAGTGAGAAAGTGTCTCTGGACTCCAAATCCCAGTGTGTTGAAACTTCGTGATCTGGGCTGGACCCTATACAGCCCCCTTTTTCCTCAGGTCCAGGGACTGGGGACAAAAGTCCAGTTGTTCATATCCACCAGCACCAGAGAATGTGACCACAGAGAGGTGGAGAGCAAGACAGAGCATCCCGGCCCCCAGGGGCTAAGACCCGACGGCCTGGACCATGGGCCTGGCTGCCCCTTGAGAGAAGAGAGCAGAGAGGAGGGGCTGGCCCAACCCTCACCCGTTACCTCCCATGGGGGGGACCAGCCTGCAAGGAGGGTTGGCCAGGCCTGTGTCTCACCAGCCCCTGCACTGCTGTTTAAGTGCAGTGGTTATTGACCTCAAAGAAGAGAGGGACATGCTAGAAATATGCGAGCTCTTTGAGGCAGGAGAACCTATCCACTAGCAAACAGGCTCCAAACTGGCCCTGGCATGGGACCAACTCCACACAGCAACCCCTCCTCCCATGCAAGAGATGGGGGCTGGGGTCTCATTAGGGAGATTCATGAGTGAGTTTTCACCCTAGGAGACCCCGTGCAAGTCGAGTTTGCAAAACTGCTTTATAAGTAGCGAAGCATCATGTGTACAGTGGAAATAATTCTAAAAGAGACAGGAGAAGTGCCCTCATTTGAACACCAGGGAGTTTTCCTCAGTCAGCCCCTGCTTCCTGGCATAGCGATTTCTTGGGGAGGGTGCTAATTATGAGGTATGAGAAAGACCTTCTTTCACACCTGGAACAAGCTGGGAGCGATTTCTCTAGTCCATTGTTTCTCTGGGCCAGGCAGGTGGAGTCATTTATCTAAAAGTTCCTCCCAGGCATCGAATCTGCTACATCTGATGCCTCGGGAGACAGAGGCTGCTCGTGGCCCTAAAGCTCACCTTCCACGCTACCTAGCAACACACAGGAAACACGATCTCCTAAGGCTTTAAGGAGAAACCCAGTTGCAGCTATAAACTCTGTTTACAGCATGCTAGGGGCTGAGAGAACCGCTGAGGAAGGGAGGTTGCCAAAGAAACCAAAGAGTTATTCTTTTTTTTTCTTTTTCCTCTTGAAAATAGAAAATCACCCACCGATGTATGAATCATGAGCCTGCACTGACCTCAAGGCCTTTGGCTTGGATGACAGACAGGGGGACTCGGAGGCAGCTGGCCGGGTCCTCGGGGGCAGTTTTCCTTCCGGCCAGGGCTCCGGCTCGCTTGGTGGGAAAGCTTCGTTTTCTCTCCCTTGCTCATTTCCAACCCTGCCCACCTCTGATTTCTTCCCGGGCGCTGCTCGTGGTCTCATTTCTGAGTCTGGTTCACTATTATCACTCCCTTTCCTTTTTGGAAAGTTTATTTCTTGATCCACCCACCTCATTTCTGCATCCTGGGATTGTTTACTAATGCAGCGAAATGCTAATGTTATAGAGAGCATGCCAGAAAATAGAGAAAAAGATCTCCCCTGCCCCCGCCACCCACTGCAGCAACGCTGGGAGCTGTGGCTGCAGGAAGGCGGGCTACGGCCCAGGGCCAGCACCAGAGGGCCCTGTGCGTGCCTGGGTGTCACGGGCAGCTGGGGACCTGGGGGGCTGGTTCAGCAGAGGAAGCTGCAGTCAAGGAGCTCAGGGAGGGCTCGCACCGGGGAGCCCCTTGTTGGCACTGACTCCTTCCTCTCCAGGAGCACACGGCCCAGGTGGGCTGAGAGATGAGCAGGCATGGTTGTCCCTTGCAGAGAGGGATGTGTGTGAAGGGGGACAGAGAAGAGCTTGACACCCTGGGAGGTGGCCCATACCTGGGGTGCTTGGAGCTATTCTAGAACCCTCCACAGTGCCGCTCTGGTTGCTCTGTTGCTCTCTCCTCCCTCCCTCATCCCCTAAGCCTTGGTGGGAAGCAGGGGTGGCTTGGTGGGTGAGGCATGGATGTAGGAGAAACTTGGGGTCTTTTCCCTCCCACTCTATAGCTTCCCTGTGACGGTTCAGTGCTCACACTTCAAGGGAATTCATTCATTCACAGACTTTTACTGCCACCCTTCTGTGTTTGGTCGAGCACAGTGTTTGAAGCCACCACCTGCCAACTCCTGGGCGGACAGCCCGGGGTTGCAATCCTGGCACCACCACTTACAAGCTGTGTGACTTTGGGCTAGTTACTTAAACTCTCTGTGCCTCAGTTTTCTCTGTGAAGTGGGAATAATAATACTAATATCTTGTTCATGCAGATTAAATGAGGTAATATTGTAAAGCACTTAGTGGAGCACCTGGTAAACATAATATGGGTGTTTGTTCAATAAAAATAAGCCATCCTAGGTGCTGAGAAAACAGGAATGTCCCTGATCCCATGGAGCCTTCATAAGGGGGCCGAGACAAAACAATAAACACGTAAACAAAGAAATGACTAAGTGCGGTGTCATGAGGAAAATTAAACCAGCAGCAGGACAGAGGGTAAGTGGCAGGGAGGCGCTGGAGTGGGGAGTGTTATTTTAACCAAGGAAGTCAAGGAAGGTCTTACAGAGCTGGGGGGATCTGTACAGAGACCTAAATGATGACAAGGATCAGCCGTAGAAAGATCAGAGGGAACAGCATGTGCAAAGGTCCAGTGTGTTGGAGGACGGGGCAGGTGGGTGTGGCTGGAGCTTGGGGGTGGGACAGAGGACAGAGAGAAGCATGCCCAGGTCCCATGGGGTGCAGTGATCCTAGCAAGAAATGGAGATTCTTTTCTAATTGCAATAAGAGACAGTTTTTTAGGGCTGCAGCAACAAATGACCACAAACTGGTGGCTTATGACAGAAATGTATTCTCTTATTGTCCTGGAGGCCAGAAGTGTAAAATCACGGTATTAGTAGGGCCATGGTCCTGCTTCTCTCCGTGTGTCTCTGTGTCCTCTTCCCTTCTTAAAGACACCAGTCATTGGATTTAGGGCCCAAATCCAGTGTGATATTATCTCAAGATCCTTAACTTAATTATGTCTGCAAAGACACTATTTCCAAATAAGGTCACATTTGCAGATACCAGAGGTTAGGACTTGGACATATCTTTTTAGGGGACACCATGGGACCTGTAACAGAGGGCAAGGGGAGTTTCAGCAGAGGACTAGGCCAGTCTGATTTCTGAGTTAACAGATCACGCTGGCTGTTGTACAGAGAACAGACCAGAGTGGGGAGGTAAATTAGGGGGCTGGGCAGGGCAGCTGGGCCAGGATGAAGGTGAGAAGGACAAAAGTGTCATAAACACTCACAGCTGGGCCACGGTGTCCTCCTGTTGGATGTGAACAATTGCATAGGTCACCAGCGTCCAGCAAGGCCACTCTGTGATCCTGACAGATCAAGACAACAAGACAAAACTTGGACATCATATAAACCACGGCATTAACAAAACATCCCCCATCCTGGCTGACATGAGTGACTGCTCCCTTTTTGTTTTTTTTTTGAGACGGAGTTTCGCTCTGCTGCCCCAGGTAGAGCACGGTGGCATCATCGTAGCCCAGTGCAACCTGCAACTCCTGGGTTCAAGTGATCCTCCTGCCTCAGCCTCCCAAGTAGCTGGGACTATAGGTGTATGCCACGATGCCTGGCTAATTTTTCTATTTTTAGTAGAAACGGGGGGGGGGTCTCATGATTGCTCAGGCTGGTCTCGAACTCCTGAGCTCAAGCAATCCTCCTGCCTCACCTCCGCCTCCCAGATTGCTAGGATTACAGGTGTGAGCCACTGAGACTGGCCCTGCTCTTTTAAATTAAAAAAAAATTAGGCCAGGCAGGGTGGTTTATGCCTGTAATCCCAGTACTTTTGGAGGGGAGGTGGAGGTGGGAGGATTGCTTGAGGCTAAGAGTTCGAGACCAGCCTAGGCAATATAGTGACACCTCATCTCTACAAAAACCAGAAAGATTAGCTGGGTGTTGTGGCACACACCTGTAGTCCCAGCTACTGGGGAGGCAGAGACAGGAGGATGGCTTAAGCCCAGGAGTTCGAGGCTGCAGTGAGCTATGTTATCATAGCTCTCATGCCTCTGCACTCCAGCCCCTGGGTGACAGAGAGAGACCCTGTCTCTTAAAATAAAAAAAAGACATCAATCACAGTTCTAGCCTTGCTCTTTCTCACCTTCTAGATAGGAGTGATCAAGATGCCCACTTGTAGAATTACCGGTTTCCGTCAGCATGCAATCCACAGCAAGTCTTGCTTCCTTGAGTTTTTCCCCCAAGACATATCATACAACACAAGCCCGAGTCCTAAATAAGTCCCTACTGAGACGCCCTAGGTTTCCCCATGGTCTGTGCTTACCCTGGTTGTATCAAATCAAGAAACACAATTGAGTTCAGCTGGAAGACCTGCTGGTCTTTGGCCGAGGGGCAGGGCAGCTTCATGCAATCCATGGGGTCTTGCACTTAGAACTCCCCGGACCTGGTTAATGCTCTGCCGCTGCCATATTAACATTCTTAATAATTTTTGAACAAGGGGCTCCCTAGGTTCATCTTTCACTGGGCACCACAGATTACACTGTTGTTTCTGCTGACGGGCATTGCTGACGGGCATTGATGGCGGGTAATGCCGGGGTCATTGTGGAAGAGGACATGAGAAGTGGGTGGATTTGGGACTTTTTGGCTCGGATCTGCAGGACTGGCTGGTATTTTGGATTTGGGTGGGAGAATGCAGGGAAGAGAGGGCTAACTCCTCAATCTGGGCAGAGAGTGCCCTTTACCAAGATGGGAAACGTCAGGTGAACAAGCCAAGCAGATCTGGGAGTGGGCAGGTGGGAGTCGAGAGTCTCAGCAGGTGAAAATGAGCTTCCTCGCATACATTATGGAGTAGGGATGGGACGGCACATTTTTAAAAGTTGGTGTTCCAATGTTGTACTGTAGTTTTGCAAGATGTTACCTTTGGGGGTAGAGAGTACACGAGATCCCTCTGTATTATTTCTGACAACTGCATATGAATCTACAATCATCTCGAAATGAAACGTTTAATTAAAAAAAATTGGTGACCCAGAAAATTGGGACGTGAATGGAGTGACAGGCTGCTCGGGGCAGGTGTTGCTCATCTGTATTCAGCAGTTCTTGAATCTGCAAGGAGTTTGGGGGCAGCTCCCACAGGTGGATCTGGCTCAGTGAAGGAGCTGTTGGTGGCATCTGAGGGGACAGTGGCAGCACCTGTGGCACCTGAGTGTCCTTCCTGGTGGTCTCTTGTTGAAGGCCGATGAGCAGGACAGAGGCTCATCTCTCTGGGGCCCTGCCAAGTTGTGGGGAGGACTTGGCTCCAGAAAGTTCTCTGGGGAAAGTGGCTTTAGCACCTACCTCCTCTAGCAACTTCAGGTCACTTTGGCAGTGGGATGGACACAGGGGCACTCTGGGCCTCGAAACCATGAGTAGGAGAGGAGGCCAGGACGAGTCCCGTTGGTGTCCACTTTCATGCTAGAGTTGGGCTCATAGGGATGGGAGGGGAACAGTTCACGTTGATATTTGCAGATTTATTCACGGAACTCCCCACACATCTGGATGAGAATATATGACTTGCCCCCTGGAGGAAATAGTTAAATGAATCGCTAAAGCACAAAATGTTCCTGTAAAATTGCTTCCATATTTTATTAGACGCAGATGAGCATGAAATATTGTGAAGCCAATGGGAGAGTTTGCAAATTTGGTTCTTGCCTTGTTCCATAAACAGCTCTTCCTCACCTAGATGGTTACAGAAAGACTTCAACGCATGCTGGTGTGGGTGGAACTGTTGAGTAGCTCACTCACTTATTCCTTCATCCAGCCATCAAACATTTATTAGGCACCAACTGTATGCCAGGTAATGCAAGCTTAATTGCAGCTGCAGGTATTGTTCTCGTCGACCAACCTTCAAACGACACCACCTGTGTACAAAGTCCTTCTGAGATGCACCATTTTTATCTTAGTGTTGTGGGGGACATTGTTATCTCAGAGCACCACTGTCTCATCTCTACCATGGAGAAGTCACATTTTCACACACCCCTCCATGGCTGCAAATGCTCATTAACATTAAATTCCTCTTTCCTATAATCTCCCCATTTGTGTCAAGATATGAAATTTCTTGGGAGGGAGAAATGGACACAGTTGTGCAAAACTGGCTTTCGAAATTGAATAGATCTTGGTAGTTTCTCATACTCTGGGTGGCTCTGCCAAATGGATCGCAGCTGACATCTGAGGGGTCCGGCTTCCACTCGGCGTCCCAGCCTAGGGAAGGAGAACTGGATGACAGCAGACGCATCCCACGTTCCTCATCTTCCCCTTGTGGGGATCTTTCACGTGCCCCCTCTGCCAACACAGAGAGGAGGTGAGTGGGGGCTGTTGGGAGTTTGTCGTGGCTGGAGTTTGGTTCTGACATCTGTCGGCCACGTGACTTCAGGCAAATCACTGTGTGCTGAACTACCATTCTTTCCTCTGTAACAGTGCAAGAGAGTAGTGTTTGCTTTACTGATCACTCAGGGGTGTTGTAAAGCTCACATTAAATGACATGATCTGTCTTCTCACTGTGACTTTCAGACCACTGTGCAAACATGAATTGCTGTTATCAACCATGGGGTAAGGTGTCAGAGGAGGCAGGACCAAATGTCTTCTTAGATCCAGGTTAGGCTTAAAAAGTCTCTTGTTTTCATTTGTGAGTTCGAGGCACAGTCTTTGGTAGCTCAGATTATTTCCTGGGGAGTGGAAGGAATATTGGGCATTACTGGGGCCCAGGTTAGGGCAGAGCTCTTGGAGGAGTTGGGAGGAGTTGGGGTGGAGAGAGGCATCTGGGTAGCTGTCAGGGATAAGGGATTCAAAATGCCAAAGGACGGGAAAAGGCACATTAAGAAGCATTAATGTGTAATATTATTTGAGAACCATAAGCACAGATCAGATATCTTTTGATAGCTTTTATCTGATGGGCGTGTTCCTTTGAAGGTGATGCCACATTGGGACTGGGCCATGTGGTGCCCCGGGATTAGTTTGGTTTACACTCAGGGAGTAACCATCAGAATTTTGGAACTCAGGTGTTGTGTTCAGTTGCACCACTTATTAAAATCATCACCCAAGATCTGAGCTGTTGTGCGATAAGGCATTTGTTGTATCATAAAAAAAATTTCCCTGGTTCCTGGAAGGGAACTTCTAATGCTTGGAATTGTCTGAGCAGGCCACACCTGAGTGTATGTTAATGCAATGACACTGGCCATGAGGTGGGCCAGAAAGTCCAACCAGGTGATTGGAGGGTTGGGGCTGTGAGCCAGGTGATATCAGCCCCACCTGTGAGGTGGCATGGGGGGGCTGGAAATTCAGTTCAGTCACATGGCCAATGATTCAATCAATTGTGTCTATGACGAAACCCCAATAAAAACTCTAGACGCTGGGGCTTGGCAGAGCTTCCTGGTTGGTGAACACACAGGTGTGCCAGATTCTGTGGGGAGAGGACAAGGAAGCTGTGCATTCGAGAACCTCCCAGGCCCCACCCTTTGTTTGGCTGTTTATATCTTTTATAATAAAACTGTAACTGTAAATATAGAACTTATCTGAGTTCTTTGAGTCATTCTAGCAAATTATTGTTCTTGGGATGGATCATGAACCCCTGCCCCCCCGATTTGTGGCCAGTTGATCAGAAGTGAAGGTGGTCTGGCAACCCCTGCACCAGCATCCCAAGTGGGGGGCAATCTTGCTGGGAACTGTTCCCTTAAACCTGTGGAATCTGATGCTAACTCTGAATGATTAGCACCAAAATTGCACCGCAGTAATTGCAGAGCCGAGAGCACACCACACCTATTTCAGCCAAGAAATATCTCTCAAGTGCTTATTTTGTGTCAGGCCTGGTGGCGGGTGCCGCATGTACCACCTAGCTGTTGAGCGTTATGTTCCTGAAGGAATTCACGCAGCTTAGAATACTGCCAGTGTCAAAAGGACGGCACTGTGAAAAACACACCAAGATCGGAATTACTATTTTGGGGAGGATGCACAGATTTGCAGGACCAGATTTTCACATAAATTCATTAAACCAAGGAAGTCTAAAAGCTTCATGAAGTTAAAGGCTGGAAAGTAATTTTTAGCATTACCTTAGGAGGTGGCCCATTTCTTAGGAACTTGGAGTCATTTCTTGATGGGGAAAGGATGTTGGTGGCAGACACTGTTGTCCTATCCTGAAGATCACCTTGGGATGTGCCAGTTGTGGTGAGTTTTCTGTGAGGGGAGGGTGGAGGCTGCTGTCAGAAGTGCACGGGGCATAGTCCACCAGGAGTAGTAGCAGGAAGGGCATGAGGTCGTGCCCAGTCCTCACAGGGATGGGGGGGCCCGTGGCAGAGAAGCATGGGCAGGTGACAGTTTGCAAGCACTCGGACTGGGGGTCTTCCTAGTTTGGGGTCCAGCACCCCCATTTCTGAGGTGGTGGGCCAGGCACTTGTAAGAACTGCCAGGAAGCAAGAATTGCTGAGCAAGCCAGGATTTTGTTACAAAATGCTCCTGAATTCTCACCATTAGACTCACCAGTTGGGGAAGGATCAATGAACAGAATGCAGTGGGCAGGCTTGGGTAGCTGGGAGTGACGCGGCTGTGCCCAAGCTCTGAAGGCAATCCCTACAAGCCAGCCCCTCAGGTGTGGGCAATCAGAAATCCTCCCAGAGTCATAGTCAAGGCTGGAGGGAGAGGCCACATCCCCAACATGCTACCACTGTGGCTGGGCATCTGGAGCAGCAATGCTGGGTGGCTTGGCCCCTATCTCCAGGCACTTCACACACTGCCATGAAGGGAACAAATTTCATGAGCACTCAGGGGCTTTGTAGAAATCTGGGAGTGGGGATGGCCCTGCTCAGGCTTCAGATCTGGCAGCAAGAAACATCCAGTGGTCAACATCCCCGCAAGGGAAAGGGCAGCTAGATGCACAGTCTACTCCTCCCCACAGCAGACGCAGACCCTGGGGCTGGAGGAGGAGTGCTGGCACCAAGGCAGCTGGGACCCCCTGAAATGTCAAACTCTCCAAAGATCCAAAGGGACCTTCGGGGAGGAAATGTGACAGCCCAGCTTGATGGAGTCTGGTGGCATCACCAGAATCCCTGAGAAGAAAGGACAATGTGAGTGTGACCGTGTGTCTGAGTGTGAGGAAGGATATATGTGACTGTGTGTGTCCTAGTCTGGTGTGGCCGTGTTAACAGAATGCTGCAGACTTGGTGGCTTCTAAACAACAGGAACTTACTGCTCTTGGTTCTGGACGCTGAAAGTACAAGATCGAGGCACTGACACACTCATCAAGGGCCCACCTTCTGGTTCACAGACGGCCGTCTTCTCACCGTGTCCTCACCTGGAAGAAGGGGTGAGGGTTTGTCTGGGGCCTGTTTTATAAGAGCACTAATCCCATTCATGAGTGCGCTTCTCCCATGACCTGTTCACCCACCAAAGGCCTCACCTCCTGATACCATCACACTAGAGGTTAGGATTTCAACACATGAATCTTGAATCTTGGGGGGGACACACACATTCGGTCTATAGCAATGTGTAAGTGTGTGTGAATTTGAGTGTGAATAAAGAGTTGTGCAAATGTGTCAGTGTATACATGCGTATGTATAAGTCCATGTGTGCAGGCTTCATGTTTGTGAGTGCGAGAGTGAAGGTGTGTCTGCATGTCAGTATGAGTGTCTTGTGAGTGTGGGTGGGTACATGTATGTCTGAATGCATTGTATGTGTGTGTGTATTTGTGTGTATGCGTGTGAGTGCATGAGTGAATGGTGGGACATGTGAATGTGTGTGTCTGTGAGTTTGTGAGTGTGTATGTGTGAGTGCGTGTGCATTTGCGTGTGTGAGGTAGTGTGTATGGATGTCAGAGTGTGCGTGGACTTGGGGAAGGTAGGCTGAATGGAAACCCTGTTTCCCTATTCCTTATGGAAGGGCTAGTTCTCAAGAGAACAAACCATGAAAGGATATATGTATATTGGAGGGAGGTTACAGGGCAGAAAAGTAAGGTGGATGGAGGGGCCCAGAGAGGAGGAAGAAGAAATAAATGGTAGCGAGGGAGCTGTGTGCATGAGCCGTAGAGACGTTTGAGCAGCTGCCAACAGTGGGAAGCTTTGGGGAGAGGAAGAGATGTCTAATGAGGATTTTCAGGAAATTTCCATGAGATATTTTGTACAAAATCCCTGGGCCTCCCCTTTGATGAAGATGACACTAAAGCTCTCCATGAGTACACGCTGCAAAGACTGACCCATGAGAACAGCCAGGTATATTTGGGTTACACGAGGGAATAAAAGCCTAGTGGCCATTTCTCAGGGACAGCCTGCTGTTTAAATTCCAAAGGACACTCAGAGAACTGGGTTATGGGTTTGTAAAAAGAGAAAAGTTTTCCATGTGCATCAGGATATGGAGAGCTTCCAAGGAAGACAGCCAGGGAGAGGGATAGCTGTTCCTCTAGGACCACTGGCCCCGGATCTGCCCGGGGAGCATGGGGGTGCAGGGGAATGACACTGGACAGGACGTGCAGAGCCACAGCAAGATGAATCAGGTTGGGTTCTGCTGTTTGCATTAGAAAAAAACAAACTCAAACTGGCTCAGACAGGGATGGAGATTTCCTGGCATGTGTGGCTGGGAGACAAGAGGCAGGTGGATGTCAGCATGGGTTTGACTTAGTGACTGCAAGGTGTCATCAGGGTTTCCTTCCAGCTCTCTGCTTTGCTCTCTGTGATGAAAGCGTCATCCCTAGGTGCTCCCCATCCTGGGTCCGCGTCATCATGCCACAACGTCTGGATGATGAGGCAGAGGCTCTGCCCCAGCACCCTGAGGGTCAGTCCCAAGATCCACCTGACGGACAGTGATGGCTGTGGACAAGGGAACGGGACGTGCTGATGGCTGGCATCCATTGAGCGGCCAGCTGTGTCCTCCCCTCCCCAAATTCACATGTTGAAGCCCTGGCCCCCAGTGACTGTATTTGGAGACAGAGTCTTTAAGGAGGTGATTAAGTTAAAATGAGGTCATTGGCATGGGCCCTAATCCAATCTGAGTGGGGTCCTTACAAGAAGAGGAGATTAGGACACAGACATGCACAGAGGGAAGACTGCATGTGAGGACAGGGAGAAGACAGTTGTCCACAAGCCACGGAGAGAGGCCTCAGGAGGAACCAACCCTACTGACACCTTTGCCTCAGACTTCCAGCCTCCAGGACTGCGGGTCGATGTTCCTGGGCCCAGTGGAGAGCCGGCCGATCCTGCCTCACATGCCCACTGGGTGGAAGAGGAGGAGGCAGGAGGGCCTGTCCCTTCTTCCAGATCCCAGAGGCTCCAGTCCAGGGGAAAGCAAGTGGAGTGGTCTCTGGTCTCCTGGTAGTACCAAGCCTTGCCAATCTCACAATCACGTGATCATTCACAGGCCATGACAGGAACAAAGAAGGAAAGAGCAGGGTGGATCTCCCGGGGAGGCAGAGGCTCCCATTTTATGAACTAAGGAGGGAACAGAGGGGGGAGCTCAGCTTCCTCCTGGGGTGGCTGGGGGTGGGCTTCCCATGGGGACCAGTGAGGGTCAGACACCTGCTGAGCATGGGTCTGTGGCCTTTGGCACCCAGAGGACTAGGCCCCAGTAGCAGTGGTGCTCTCGGGGCAGCTCATTCCTGGCTCTATCCCACCGAACACCCCAGGGGCTCCTGTTCCCAGGATGCCAGCTGACCCTCTGCAGCCACAGGTTCTGGGCTGGTGACTCAGAGAAGGATATCAACGATGGCCACCTTCTTCCCAAGAAGGCCCCGATGCAGAGCGATGATGGCGAAGCTCCTGAGCCGCGGCTGGGAGGGCTGGAGACACAGAATGAACAGGGAGTGGGACCCGGCGTGTGTGTGGGCGGCCCGGTCTTTGAATCCTGAGCTGGGAGGACACAGGTCATTTGTTTTTGCTGCCTGACATCTGACGCCCAGTCCTGTGTGCTCCTAAAGCCCCTCCTGAAGCATCTCGGCAGCCGGTGGGGCCACCTCCTACTCCAGGAACCGGAAACGCCAGGCTCTCCTTTCCCAGCATGCCTTGCAGCCTAAACATGTGACCTGAGCTTGGCCAATCAGAGACACTTGCTCTGGGGCGGGGCGCTCCTTCTGGTGGCCGTGTGCACCACGTTGTCTCAGGGGTAGCCATGGCTTCCCCAAGTACCAGAGAGAACTCTCCCCAATACGGTGCCCATCAATTCCCTCCTCTGATCAGATTAACTGGAGTCCATTTCTGTTGCTTGCAGCTCATAAGCTGGCTGACACGAGCGGGAACGGAGCACGCCAAAATCAGGCTGAGCTGGATGCGAAAGGGGCCCAGGGAGCTGGGTCGGACACCCCCAGGAGAGGGCAGCTGGGGTGGGGTCCAGGGGCAGCGTTGGGGGGCTCCTGAGGTCAGGGAGGACAGCCCTCCCCCAGGGCTGCCCCACGGCCCAGTGAAAGCAAAGCTGACACCAGCCCCTGACACACCCACCCCGCCCTGACCACCCAGCCAGCTGTGACCTTGGACCATCGCCTCCCCTCTCAGTGCCTTGTCCCTCTCGGATGGGGTTGGGGCTGGTGTCAGTGCTCTCCCGGGACCCCTCCCCATCTTTGCCTCTTGATCTCTGAGTTTGGTGGATATGCTGGGGTTCTGTGCTGCCTGCCGGTGTCCTGAAGGCTATCGATCAAAAACATCAGGATTCAGGCTGGGCCTCAGCCCACCTGGGGAGTGGAGCAAGTTTGCTTTCTCTTTCCCAGCTTTGGAGAAGGGCTGTCCCCAGGGAGGGGGGACAGTTTCCAGGGTTCTGGAGGCAAGAGGGAGATGAGGTCAGGGTTGCTGATCGTTGACCAGGGACTCATCTGAGGAAAAGCAGGAGAATTTAAAGTGTCATGGGAAAATCTCCCAGGGCATCCCTAAGGCCAGCCAGGGCGTAAATGGGCTCCGGGAGCCTCTGCAGCAGGCAGGTATAAATAATGAACCGCTGCAGCTCCCCGCAGAAGCACGCCTTTCCAGGGGTGCTTGTGAATTCTCTTTGATTTCTCCTTTGCACCTGTGGAGTGTCTGCCACGTGTGTCCCCACCTGCCAGGGAAGCTGAGACGCCTGGCTGGCTGTTTCAAGTCTGGGTGAGGACAGCAGCTTGGCTCTCGGCTGAGCAGATTGCCTCGGAGGCAGTCAAGCATCCAGGCTTCCGCTGGGCCCCGGGTGTGCCCCAGCCAGGTGGGGAGTGCTGGGGGCTGCTGCCCGGGGCCTTTGCCCATGCTGCCAGGGCCGCCACGGCTGCTGCCGCAGAGCCATCCATTAAGGTGTGTGACAGACAAGGCCTGGTTAGGAAAGAGAAACCACTCTGGGTATTGCAAACAGGGTGAACGTGTAGCTTACCCAGGTAGAGCAGAAAGTGGAGAAACCAAAGGGGTAAAATGAGGCAACCCAGAGATTTGCAACGCAGGAAGCTGTGACCACACCTAGGGCTGGCAGGACCAAAGGAGGAAGTGGCTTTACTGGATCCAGGGATCCGGGCCATTCGGTGGGAGGTGGAGCCCTGGTGAGGGCCAGGGACTCCCCCAGAGTGAGACAGGAGAGGAAATACCCTGGCTTCTCCCTTTGTCCCATCTTCCAATCTTTTCTTTAAAACTATGGTAAAAATACACATATTATAACATAAATTTTCCCATTTTAATCAATTTAAATGTACAGTGGGTGGCATTAAGCACATTCACGTTGTGCAACCATCACCACCATCCATCCCCCGAACTCTTTCCATCTTGCAGAACTGAGCTCTCTCCCCATTTAACCACAACTTCCCACCCTCTCTTCTCCCAGCCCCTGGCACCCCCATTCTACTTTCTGTCTCTATGGACTTGACAACTCTAGGAATCTCATATAAGTGGAATCATACAGTATTTGTCTTTTTGTGACTGGCTTATTTCACTCAGCATAATGTCCTCAAGGTTCATTCATGTGGTAGCAGGTGTCAGAATTTCCTTCCTTTTTTTTTTCCCCTAGAGACAGGATCTCACTATGTTGCCCAAGCTGGTCTCGAACTCCTGGGCTCAAGTGGTCCTTCTGAGTAGCTGGGACTCCAGGCACCACCGCATCAGGCTTCCTTCCTTTCTGAGGCTGAGTAATATTCCTTTGTGTGGATGGACCACGTTTTGTTCACTTGTTCATCCATCAATGCATACTTAGGTGCTTCCACCTTTTGGTTATTGCAAATAATACTAAGACTGCCATAGGTGTACAGATATTTCTTTGAGACCCTGCTTTCATTCTTTTGGGTATGCACCAAGAGGTGGAATTGCTAGATCATGTGGCAACTCTATTTTTAATTGTTTGAGGAACCGCTGCACTTGTTTTCCACAGCGGCGGCACCATTTTGCACTCCCGCCAGCAGTGCACAAGGGTTCTGACATCTCCACATCCTTGCCAACACTCGCTATTTTCTGTTGTTTTTTTTTTATAGTGGCCCTGCTAGTGGGTGTGACGTGCCATCTCACAGTGGTTTTCCCGAGTGCATTTCCCTGAGATTTGTGATGTGGAACCACCCTCTAGGTTTAAACCAGTGCCTCCCATTCATCAACACTACCCAGAAGCCAGAGGGCAAGCGAGCCGGGGCATGCAGTTCTCTGCAGTGCAGAGCGGAGTTGGGAGAGGAAGGGAAAGGGTGACCGCCAGGGGGGTGGGGGCGGAGAGAGTGGTGGGCACTGTGGGAACAGCAAGCATCCCCTGCAGCAGGAGCTCACAAGAGAACCTTAGTGATGTAGGAGACCTCAGAGTCCTCAGTGGACCTCACTGTCCTGAGGAGGAAACTAAAATCCAGGGAGGGGAAGGGAACTGCCAAGATCCCCCAGGAAGCTAGTGGCAGAGCTGGGGCTTCACCCAAGTCTGTCTGACTCCCACACCAGTGCTCTTCCCACCCTGCGATTCCAGCCGCCTGCGTGGCACTCTGCAAGGACAAGTTTCATGGGGGACACATGCACCTTGAACTTCACACCTCAGTGGCTTTGCCTATGCTGTTCTCTCTGCCTGGAAGGCTTTGCCTTCCTTGCCCACCTGGCAAACCTGTGCTGCCTCTTGATGGCCCAGTTCAAGTGCCAGTTCTTCAAACCTGACTCCCAGGGAGAACAAACCTGAAATCAGAAGCAAATGCCTTAGTCTAAGCAGCACAGAATAACAGTGGGGTCCCTGTCCTCATTCTGTGTCGGATGCCTGTTGTCTCTCTCTTCCCAGCAGGCTGTCCCAGTCCTTCTGATGACTCTGAATTTTCTTTAGGGAACCCCACCCACCTCCATTTCATGTGGATTGGGTGGTACGACACCGTCATCCCTAAACCCATCATTGAATCCATCTTCCTGGTCATAGCAACTGGTTCAGGGGTGGGCACATGGCTCTGAGACTTTGGCTGGAGACCTTGGACAGGAGGGACTGTCTTCCACTGGGATGGCATGGCTGGGCTGGGAAGGCACCGCATGGAGCTGGCCTGCTTGAGAACAAAGCCAACAGAAGGAAAGCAGAGTGAAGATTGTGCAGAACACAGAGTCTTGACAACATTGTGTCTATGCCTGGATACAGCTATGCCTGAAGCCACCTCTCACCTACGGGCACTAGTAAAGTCCTCCTTTTTCAAGGACAAGTTGTGTTGGGATTTCTGTCACTTACCACTAGAAGTCATGACTGATGCACAAGCCTCAGGCCCAGGCCTTGGCCTTTGCATGACTTCTTGATTCAGTGTTGCTTGGGTGGCAGCTCAGGAGGTCTGGTCTCCCAGACAATTGGTCCCTTGGAATACCCGACAGAACTTGGTTTATACAGAGACAAGTATATCAGGAGTTGGTAGCACCTGGGGCCTTTTGAGTCAGGAGGGCACATTCTTCCTGATTCCCAGGCTTGGTGACTTGCCGAAGGCCCCTGGCAGTGAGTGGCAGAGCTGAGACTGAGCAAGGACGAGGGGCCACTTGGCTGCCTTGTCCACACCTGGGCATCTGGTGGAGTCTTGGGGGATCTCCTTGTTAGGCAGGATGACAGAGCTGTTCCTGTTTCTGAAATGGCTGTAGAGCTGAACGAATTTTCTCTTTGCTTGGTGACAGAGTGGAGCACTGGCCCTTGAAGGTCTCAGTGGCCCTACCCTTGCTGAGACATGCTTGTCTCCTTTCCAAGTGCCCTGGAGGGCTACTACAGGGCACCTGGTGCTTTGTGCTTCAAGGACAAGCTGGAACGAAGCCCTAGCAGCCCAGTGCCATTCCCTGTCCTCCCCGGGCACTCTGCACATTCAGAAGCTATTTTAGAAGTAGCAGCACATCTGATTCTCTTTAATGCATTTCCAGGCAGCACAGATGCACATCAATGAAAGAACATTCCCCAAACCAAAGTGCTTCTGTGGGCCGCATGATCCCCTCTCACAGTGCCCACTCCCAGGCCAAGAGCATCCTATGAATCATGCATTTGTTCCTGTGATTGCTGCTCACAGAGGTGGCAGCTCTTGCAAAGGGATGGGTAGGCATTATACACCGTGAGAGGCAAAGAGTCAAGGACTCTGGCTGGCATGGGGGCAGGGAATGGCAAGAAGCAGACATTGTAAGGGTGAGATGGATGGCAGCTCCAGGAGGTGAAGCTTGCAACGTCCAGAGCCCTGCCACCCGTTCACGTGACGACGAGGCCTGGCTACAGCTCCTCCTGCACACATCCATATGGGGCAGACTTTATTCTGAATGGAGGATTTGGCACCTGAAATAATCCCATATGGAGCCTGGCTTATGTGGGGGTTGGGTGGGAAGGGAACAAACAGACACAAAACAAAGCTGGGGGTGGGGGCTGCAAATCTCCACGAGTGGAGAGACAGTAATGAGAGACGCGTACACAGCTACATGCAGATCCAAACGATTGCACAAAGCTCGTGAAAACATACAAAGGCATAAATTAAGCACTGCGACCGTCTGTCCCTAAAATGTGTCAGTCAGACAGACAGATGACTGAGGGAAGACATCTGATGTTTCCGTCGTTTGCAAAGATACAGTGTTTTGATTTTGAGGGGGAGGCACAAAAATTCGTGATTCAACTTTTAAAGCAATTTTCAAAGTTTTTAAAAAAGAATTTTATAGCTTAAAAAATGTCCCTGGAAAGGAACAGGAAGACATGTGTTATTAAAGGATGAAAGTCTTTCCCTTCGATGAAATGAAGGAAAAACATGACTACAGCAGCCAAATAAGTGGATGTTCCCAATAGTGGTGGTCTCTTTGGGGAGGGCAGTGGGGCTCTTCACTGTGGAGCTCAGATCTGGTTTTCTGTTCCATGTGTTGAAGGCTCCTGGGCTCTCTCCAGCCCGTCACACCAACCCCCTCGTGAGCAGCATCCTGGAGGCATAGGGCTGTCTGTCTTAGAAGATCACCCTGCCACCCGCATCCTGCTGGAATGAAGACTCAAGGGAAACTAGCAGGAGCCAATCCAGGGTTTGTGAGTCCCGAAGCTCAGACAATTTGAGGGATTCCCTTTGAGAAAAAGGATACATGAATACGATGTAAGGTTAGGTATGAAAGTGTTTATTTTTATTTATTTATTTTTTTGAGACAGAGTCTCACTCTGTTGTCCGGGCTAGAGTGAGTGCCGTGGCATCAGCCTAGCTCACAGCAACCTCAAACTCCTGGGCTTAAGCGATCCTCCTGCCTCAGCCTCCCCAGTAGCTGGGACTACAGGCATGCGCCACCATGCCTGGCTAATTTTTCCTATATATATTTTTAGTTGGCCAGATAATTTGTTTCTATTTTTAGTAGAGACAGGGTCTCGCTCAGGCCGGTCTCGAACCCCTGACCTCGAGCGATCCACCTGCCTCGGCCTCCCAGAGTGCTAGGATTACAGGAAAGTGTTTATTTAGAATGAGACAAGAAATCGCCACAAAGTAAGGTGCCCTAAACATTCAGGTTTCTTTCTTCTTCAATCCCTTTAGGCAATTTACTAGCATGTTTGCCAATTCCAACCTGGCTTCTCTCCCCACCTACAACACTCTATGACTTCCAGCGTCTGCCAGCTCTCATAGGGGCCCAAGCAAGTGAAGGGTCCTGACACGGGGGAGTCATTAGCTTTACTGAAAATCTGCCTCTGGAAATGAGCCTTCCCAGAAAAGCTGTATCTCTGTCCTGGCTGGGATTTGCCTTCAGTGGTATTCGGGGTCTGTGAGTGACAGGCTGGAGGACTTGGAAGAACCCAGAATGCCTGTGCTCTGGGATCTGGGGGTTAGTTGCCGGGAGGCAGCCTGGCCTGGGTTTGTCATTTCAGTTTATGGAAATCTGGCCGATTGAATCATAACCCTGTTTGGAGAAAGCCCATGGACAGGGAAGCAGGCTGGTGTGCCCCGGGCCTGGAGACAGCTGTAGGCAGAGCCATCCAGCTGGGGCCAGGCAAGAGGCATCTTGGCTGAGGTACCGAGGTTCTCTTGCCTGGGCTGATCCTCGGTGTGGGAGACAGAGCCTCAGGCTGCCCCTGCCCAGAGCCCTCATCCGCATTCCCCTGACTCTCCTTGCTCTGATTCTGGGCTAAACAGGTGAATTTTGGAGCGTCAGTGTCATTTTCTAGGAGGCTGCCTGTTGGACAGGAAAGTGCAGTCCATCCATTGGAAGTGGCCGGGTGATGGTCACCTGGCTCTCCGGGGAGCTTGTCTGAGGGAGAGAGGGCACCAGTCTGTCACCCTGCACGCCCGATGGCTATGTCTCTCAGGGCCAGTCACTAAATTGGCACCGTGGTTTTTATTCATCGGTTTCTTTGAACTTGGTTCATGCCAGGTCACCTCCAGGAGAGATGGAACCACTGCGCTGTGCCCAGAAAATCAATGTCTGGTGCACAGCCAGCACTCAATAAATATCACCGGAATGAATGAAAATTAGATTTCTGAGCATGGCGGAGACGGCTGGACCCAGACCAGTGAGTTCCCACGGAAATGGTGGCCTTGTTTGGGCCAGGCTGGCAGAGCAGCTGGCCTGTTCTGGGTTCCCTCTGATGGGCTGCAGTGAGTGTGGCCTTTGAGAGCAAACTGCCACAGAGGCATGGGTGGGTGTGGAGGCCTGTTGATGGGACTGCCCAAATACCCCAGAGCTGCCCACTTCCCACCGTCCCTTTGCCCTTGAACTCTATCTCTTGCCCGGACGGCCATAGCAGCCTCCGCGCTGAAGCCTGGGTGAGTTTTCCAAGCCAACCACCTTCCTTCTGGGCTTGAGGACCTCCCTGCCTCCCTGTTGACCAAAGACAAACCTCAAACTCCTGAGCATGGCACCCCCGTCCCCTCCTCTCTGCCTCACCCACCCCCACCCGTACCTCCTACATTGCTACAGATTGTCTGCAGACCCCTCCCTGCCCCCACCCCATGCAGCTTCTGTAACTCTGTGTCTGTTAGTTTGCGATGACTGCCACAACCGGCTACCGTAGGCTGGGGGGCTTAAACCACAGAAACAATGTATTCTCCCACAGTTCAGGAGACCCGAAGGCCAAGATCAAGGTGTCAGCGGGGTTGCTTTCCGCCGTGGGCTGGGAGGATCTGTCCCAGGCCTCTCTCCTCAACTTGTAGGCGGCCACATTCTCCCTGCCTCTCTTCATATAGCCTTCTCCCTACGTGCGTACCTCTGTGTCTGAGTTTTTCCTTTCCATAGGGACATCTGTCCTATTGGATCAGGCTCCCCCCTCATGACCTCATCTTAACTAATTACATCTGCAACAATTCTGTTTCCCAATAAGGTCACATTCTGAAGTACTAGGGGTTAGGACTTCAGCATATAACATTTTGGGGGACACTGGCAAGTGCTGTTCTCCTCATGTGGCATGTTCTTCTTCCCCTTGTTTTCTCTGGATAATTTCCTGTCACCCTGGAAGAGGCTGGCCTTGCCGTCTCCAGCCCTGCACTGTTGTCACTGAATGCTGACTGCTGTTCCCCTAGACCACGAGCCCCTGGAGGGCAGGACCAGAGCCCAGGCCTGGGCCAAGGACACGGAGAGCTGAATTAATTAAGGTAACGATAGCTGCTCTAACAGATAAACCTCACAGTCCTGGTGGCCAAATACAGTAAAAGTTTTTTTCTTCCTCCTGCAACATGGAATTAGAAGTGGGATAGGTGGTTGGTTCAGGCTCCCAAGTCTCTGCCAACTTCACCAGGTGGCTCCAAGGTCACTGTGGGAGTGAACATCCTGCTGACAATAGGGCAGAGATGGGTAGGATGGAGGGAGAGGTTTGTGAGGACCAGGCCCTCTCCTTCCATTGGCTGGGACACAGCCATGGACCCGTGGGGCCACAGCCGCCTGCAGGGGAGGTTGGGTGGCGTTGTCCCTGGGTGGGCAACACAAATGTGCACTGCAGGAGGGAAGCACAGATCTGAAGAGGACAAGAGCCCACATTAAATGTATGTGTGCTCGAAACCCCAAGCTCTGTAGCCTGTTACTGAGAGAGGGGCTTCCTTGTTTTGTATTCCAAAGCAGAACCCGCTGGAGCGGTTTTGAGTCCCAGCCCCTCTATGGGTCTTGGTTCTCTTCCCAGGACTGCCCCATGGGGCTCCCCCTATTACCTTATTTTGAGGAATTTGCTGGAGGGCAGAGCTGGGCTCTTGGTTCCTTTGAAGCATGTGTGGGTTCTTACAAGGGTATTTCTGAGGGACTGGTTATTTCAAATTCAGGGCACACTCTTAGGGTCATCCCTGTGGTGGCACTGGTCCTGCCCGTAAGGGTGCTTTTGGCACATGGGGTCTGCAGCCTGGCCCACTGTATACTGTGACCCATCTCCCACGGTGCTGGCTGCACCCCCACTCTGTCTGAGCACAGCCTGGCCGGAGGCTCATGCCCAGCCGGCAGCCATAGACTCTGGAATGGCGTGAGGGGTAACCTGTCCTGCAAACTTGGTACAGGCTGGCTTTGTACATATACAACCTCCTCAGATCTTCTCAAGAGACAAGAAAACCGGGTCTCAGAACATTGAATCTGAAGATTCACAGAGCTGTGAGTGGAGAAGCTTTTTTTTTTCCTGATTCCAAAACCTGTGTCAGTCCCTTTCTCCTTCCTTCCTTCCTTCCATTCTGCAGAAAATATTCTAACCAAAGTACACAGAAGGCATCATAGTTTTGCTCAACATCCATGCCCCTTCCCACTATTTCTCTTTTTAGTTTGCAGGCTGCACCAGTCAGATTTGCTGCAATAACAAACATCACAGGCATTTCAGTGGCTTGCCATGACACTGCATTGCATGCCTTTGGCTGTCGGTCACCTGCATGGCTGCATGTGTCTTCCCATTCTGGGACCCAAGTGAGAGGTGCTGCTTCTCCATGGGACTTGCCCAACCTCATAGCAGAGGGCAGAGCCAGAGCTGGGTGGAGCATTCCATTGGGACCTGGCACCCGTCACGTCTGCTCGTAGAAAATAACATAGCACGAGCCCACATGCTCACTCCTGGTCCCTCTCTTCTCTCTTAAAAAAAGTAACCAAATGATGAAGAAGCCCTGGGCCCTGCTGGACATGCCACGTGCCTGCCGACACCAGGACACACACCCCTCCCCCTTTTCTAGTGACCACAGGCTTAAAACATAAACTGGTGTGTTTCAGTGCAGATCCTTGAAGGATTTCACAACGTCAGGTTGAAAACAAAAAATGGGCACAACCAGCTTGGAAAGAAAGATTCTGAGACCTTCCTGGAAATGGACCGCCCCCACCCCAGTCCCCATAAAATAAAGTATTTTTTTACCCTCTCACATTAAAACCAGGTTATGGAGGCAGGGGTCCTGACTGCATCCCCTTGGAGGAGGCTGTCTCCCTCCTCAGCTCCTGTCTGTAGGGTTGAGGGAGGGAATAGGAGATAGTGAGGGGGACAGGCCCTAGGGCGACACTGTGACTACTGAAACCCGAACCCCTCCCAGCGCCAAGGCAGTTTGGGGGGCTGGGTTTCGCCTCCTCAGAGGGTGTGACAGTCTCTCTTTGGGAAGACTCCAGGGTGCTGAAGGGGGAGCCAGAAACTCCCTAATACTCTGGGGTTTCTCTCCTCCTCCTTCTGAGGACCCCCTATTTTGAGGGACAGGGGCTCCCTCAAGCCTGTGGCGCTGACCTAGGCTCAATCCCGGGGAGGACAAAGCTCACTGCCCTCACTGCCCCGACGATGGACTCTGGGTTCCTCCTCTTCCTCCATGTCACCTGCAGGGACAGAGGGAAGGCTGGGATGCCGGGCTGGCTCGTTCTGCCCAAGCAGCCGGGCAGCCCCCTTCCCCCGGACCCACAGGACCAAAGAGACGGCCAGGCCTGCCACGACCTGCCCTATGCTGGTCCCTGTCCTGGGGATGGCCTCGCTCCATGGGCAGCCACATCCCGCCCCCATGCCCGTCCTGTGGGTCCCGCCCTAGACCCGCCCCTCCAAGGTCCGGTCCCTTCCCAGGCCCCGCCCCAGGTCCCGCCCCTCTGTCCTTGGGACCCCCCTTTGCCTTGTCCTTTAATTCGGGTGATAGTCTCTCTCTGCACTTATTTCCATAATTAATGAGACTATTAATAACATTACTTTTGAGATCTTTTGGGAGATTCGGAGACCTCCCTTTAGGGAGCGGGAGGTGGCTTGTGGGGAGGCTGGCGCTCCTTCATGTGGGAAGAGATATCCAGGCCTCTGGGGCTGAGCCTGCTCGCTGGAGGAGCTGCCGCGGGGACTCCAGTCGGCAAACATTTACTGTTGATCTGCAAGCCGGGGCCTGGGAGGGAGGGTGTGCGGCTCCCTCGGCAACGGAGGAATAATAATGACAATGCCAGCTGCCTCGGGGCAGTTCACAAAGCACGTTCACCGCCCCCGTCTGATTGGATCCTTACACTGGAGCTGAAAAATCCGCACTGGCAGTTTTTTTTCTGTCCCCATTTTAAAGACTGAGAAACTGAGGCCCAGGCAGGGAAGCTGGAACCAGGTCTGTCTCACTGGAACAAGGAGATACAAAAAGGAAAGGGGTGAGGGGGCCTTGATGTAGGACTGGGAGTTGGGACTGGACTGAAACCTTAGGAAGTGTGGGGACACAGAGGGAAGTGTGGCCCAGCGGTCCCGGTGGTTAAGCGCTTTCTCTAAGCTCAGTACCTTGGAGGCGCCCAGGAGATGCTGCAGGGTCTGGGTCAGGCCCCTGGGACCCGCATCTGCCCAGAGGAGCCTCCTGTCGACCCCAGCCCCCTGGCTGAGCTGAGGGGAGTGAGGAACCTGCTTTGTTCAACAGGTTTGCTTCCCATGGAAAGCAGCGCTCAATAATCCTGTCAAAGCCGTCAGCCCTCCGGCCCGGAGAGCAGCCGCCTCAAGGAAACAGTAAACGAGATGAAGGATGCCTTTCTCGGATTTGGTTGACATGCTTTATGTGCGATCACTCTTACGACAACAGAAGGCACATAAAAAGGCTCAGTTACAGTTTCTTGGAAATAATAAAATAACTCAGAGGGACTCGTATGCCAAGGAGTGTGAAGATGAATGCCCAGCTATAAAAGAGGACCCACTTCATATTTCATAGCGCGACGCTTCAGCTGCCCGGCAGGTGAGGAAGGCAAAGTGGGATTATTTCAAGAACGTTTTATGATGCACCGAGAAATATCCAGTTTATTGTATAAACAACATTCACACTTGGATGGAGGGAATGAGCGTTGTAGTTTTCCCCCTTCAAATAGCCTTTTAGGAGATAATAGTTTTAGGGCTAATTGAGATAATTATCAGCTACCACTTTTTGGGAAGGAAATCCATATTCGGTCTCTATAGTACCGGCCATGCCTTGGGTTAGCTGGGGGCGAGGAATCACTGTCCCCATGTTACAAATGGGGAAACTGAGGCTCTGAGAGTCATCATGAATTGTACAAGGCTTCAAAACCAAACCAAACCAAACCAAACCGAACTGAGAATCAAAGGACCAGCTAACAAATCTGTGCACAAATGAGAAGTCAGGGCACAAGGCTGATTGTATATCATTTTTCAAAACTGATTTGTTCTCTTTAAACAGTGCTTTAAGAAGATTTGGAAATAAAATAAAAGCTTCTGTTACAAAAATGAAATCAAATTTTAAAGCGGCCCTCATTATGACATAATAGGATATATTCATTAAAATTATTTACTCAATGTTAATTTTCTCCATACTTGCTAATTTTAACTATTTTTAAATATTTGACAAGACAGAGCTGAAATTATTCATTTAATTTATTGGTAACATCTCAGTGTTTAATGTATTTTCAACACCTTTCTAAAGTGATGTCTCACTTTGGTGGTTTTTTTTTTTTTCTTTTCTTTTCTATCTAAAATTAGAAATTGGGCTAAAATACGTAGAAATTTGAGGCCAGTGGGGAGGTGGGGCTCTCCTTCTCAGAATGTTTTATTTCTTTGAGTTGACTTTTTTTCAATTTTATTCAGGTATAATTGTAGTGTGTTAAACTGCACATATTTAAAGTATACAATTTGATCAGTTTTAACATATATACACATATATAGTCATGTGTTGCTTAATGACAGGGATAATTTCTGTGTGTCACTAGGCAATTGCATCACTGTGTGAACATCATAGAGTGTACTTACACAAACATAGAAAAGGTACAGTAAAAATATGGTATAAAGATAAAAAATGGTACGCCTGTAGAGGGCACTTACCGTGAATGGAACTTGCAGGGCTGGAAGTTGCTCTGGGTGAGTCAGTGAGTGAGTGGTGAGTGAATGTGAAGGCCTAGGACATTACTGTGCACTGCTGTAGACTTTATAAACACTCAGGCTACTCTAAATTTATAAAATTTATTTTTCTTCAATAATAAATTATCCTTAGCTTACTGTAAATTTTTTATATCATAAACTTTTAAATTTTTTGACTCTTCTACTAATATTTAGCTTAAAACACAAACGCATTGTACAGCTGTACAAAAATATTTTCTTTCTTTATATTAACATCTTTATTCTATAATCTGTTTTTTATGTTAAAAAATATTTTTTTACTTTGTAGAATCTTGCTAAAAGCTGAGACACAAACACACACGTTACTCCAGGCCAACACAGGGTCAGGATCATCAATGTCACTGTCTTCCACCTCCACATCTTGTCTCACTGGAAGGTCTTCAGGGACAATGACACTCATGGAGCTGTCATCTCCTATGACAACAATGCCTTCTTCTGGAATACATTCTGAAGGACTTGCGGAGCCTGTTTTACAGCCAATCTTTTTTTTTCAATAAGTAGGAGTACACTCCACAATAATGATAAATAGTATAGAATGGTAAATACATAAACCAGTAACATAGTCCATTATTATCATTATCAAGTATTATGAAGTCCCCTGGTGGTCTAGTGGTTAGGATTCGTTGGCACTGTCGTCATCAAGGATTATGTACTGTACGTAATTGTATGTACTACACTTTTATATGACTGGCATCACAGTAGGTTTGTTTACACCAGCATCACCCCAAGCACGCTGAGCTACAATGTTAGGATCACTGTGACATCACGACAGCCAGGTCACTAGGTGATACAAATTTTTCAGCTCCAGTATAATCTTAGAGGACCAGTGTCATATATGTGGTTTGTTGTTGACTGAAACAGTACGTGGTACATGACTGTATATCCATAAAATCATCACTACACTCAAATTACACTCAAGATAAAACTTTCCATCACCCCTCAAAGTTCTTTTGTGCCACTTTGTATTAATAATTCATTCTTCTCTCCACTTCCCATCCCCCGACAACCATTGATCTACCTTTTGATTAGTTTGTGTGTTCTGGGATTTTATACTAATGAAGTCATGCAGTATGTATTGTTTTTTTGCTTGGCCTTTTTTACTTAGCGTAGCGATTTTGAGACTCAGCCACATTATTGTGTATTAACAACGTGTTGCTTTTTATTGTTGACTAGTATTCCACTGTACGGGTATACCGCAATTCTTTCTTTTTTTTTTTTTTTTGAGACAGAGTCTCGCTTTGTTGCCCGGGCTAGAGTGAGTGCCGTGGCATCAGCCTAGCTCACAGCAACCTCAAACTCCTGGGCTTAAGTGATCCTACTGCCTCAGCCTCCCAAGTAGCTGGGACTACAGGCATGTGCCACCATGCCCAGCTAATTTTTCTATATAGATTTTTAGCTGTCCAAATCATTTCTTTCTATTTTTGGTAGAGACGGGGTCTCACTCTTGCTCAGGCTGGTCTCGAACTCCTGACCTCGAGTGATCCCCCCGCCTCGGCCTCCCAGAGTGCTAGGATTACAGGCATGAGCCACCACACCTGGCCTATACCGCAATTCTTTATCCATTCACCCATTGATGGATGTTTTGATTGTCTCCAGTTTTGGCTATTACAAATGAAGCCACTCTGGACATGTGTTTGAGTCTGTGTGGACATATGCTTTCATTTCTTTTGGGTAAACACCTAGGAATGAGAAGACTGGGGTTCTATGGTAGACGAATGCTTTACTTTTTTTTTTTTTGAGACAGAGTCTCACTCTGTCACCTTGGGTAGAGTGCATTGGCATCAGCCTCACTTACAGCAGCCTCAAACTCCTAGGCTCAAGCGATCCTCCTGCCTCAGCCTCAGGAATAGCTGGGACTACAGGTGCACGACATCTGGCCCCGCTAATTTTTTTTCTGTTTTTGGTAGAGACAGGGTCTTGCTCTTACTCTGGTTGGTCTTGTGCTCCTGACCTCAAGTGATCCTCCCATCCAGGTCTCTCAGAGTGCTAGCATTATAGGCATGAGCCACAGCGCCCAGCCAGGTTTTACTTTTTGAGAAACTGTCAGACTGTTTTCAAGGTGGGCGTGCCCTTGTACATTTCCACCAGCCTCCAATGACAGTTCCCCTTGATGCACATCCTTGTCAGTTCCCGGAGCTGATTTTAATGTGTGGTTTTGGGTTGTTTAATGGCTGTCTGGCTCTAAGTCCCACCTCTGTTAACTCCTAAATATCTCTCTTTCCTGGCTGCCACACTGTCATTGCTCCATCAGCTCTCGCCTCCCAACTGCTCTTTGCACATCTACTTTCTCACCTTCAGCCCATATTCCATGAGCCAACCAGAGGGGTCTCTTCAAGACACAATCTGCTTGTGCTTTTGCCTTGTGTAAGACCGTGACATGGTTTTCCAGTCGTGGGAATACATGCCTCTCGGAATACAACTATAATCCTGCAAGATCTGCCCCTGCCAGCCTTGAGCCACCCCGCAAGCCCCCTGGCCCCAGGGTCCAGCCCCACTGGCCTGCCTGCTATTCTTTTCATAGTTGGATGCAGCCAGAAAACATGCTTTGTTTGGTTCCTACAGGATGTACCCACACAGTTTTATTATTTTTAAAACACTTGAATAAATTGTCAATATTAAAAACATAAAAATCTGTAAAAACATGAGTGGGCCCACATTCCCCACAGGCAGAAAGTGAGCTGGAGCTGGAAGCCTCCGTTTAAGATAGGGTGGGCACTCGCCCGGGCCCCTCCTCTCTCTGTCCCCCGACCCTTCCTGCTTCTTTTGCACCTGCTCCCTGCCTCTACCCAGCTTTGCTAAATTAACACCCACTCCTCTTTCAGATCTAACCTGAAAAGGGAAAACCTTGGAGTCTCCCCCCTCCCACCTCCAGCCCAGGGCCCTACACGGGCAGGTCCGGACTCCCTACTATGTGTCTGCTGCACTTGGCGTTGTGAAATGGGTATGTCGATGTGATGTCAATACAAAGCCATTTTAGTCCCCTGGGAGGCAGGGCAAGGGATTGAGGTGGCTACAGCAGCCCTCTAAAGAGGAGAAGAGCATCCATATAAGCTTTTGACACACGAAAGAGGATTTTCAGGTCTGTAGCAAGAATACAAACTAGGGAGCCAGGTTTAGTCAAGATTCTTGAAATGACCTCAGTTGTCCCTCTAGGAAATCAAGCCTGGCGGGCTGAATCGGGGTGGGGGGGGGGGTGGGGATCTGTCCCTCGGAGCCCGGCAGCTTGTGGAGGAAGAGGGGCCTGGGATGAAGGTGCTGAGTCTGTGCCATAAACGTCTCTCCCAGGGCTGGAGGTGCACATGGTGGGGGGTGCATAACGCAGGACTTCTGTGTCACTTTCCTTTTAGGACTCTGCTAGGGAGCTGGGAGGGTGGCCTCCCAGGCTGTCCTGCCCCAGCCTGCGAGGAAGAGGGAAGCCCTGAGTCGGGCTCCTCCAAGTGCCCTTGTTTCCAGGTGATGTGGGAGGGATCGGAACAACCCACATTTCTGGGAGAGGGACACGGAGCTTGGCTGAGCATCTGGCTTGAAGGGGGTTGGGTGAGGGGTGGGGCGTCCGCGCTGGGACACGAGGGCTCCATATCCAAGGGCTGTGGGACCGACCTCCTGCCCCTCGATGAGGAGTGGGGCACAGCACCCCTGCCAGAGGCAAGAAAGGTTAGCGTCAACTGTGGCTTTTATCAAGCCCCAGAACAGATCCTGACGGTTGCCACCTGGCGATGACAGACATTAACAAGAGGCAGGTCTGCACACAAATGCTCAGAACAGGGTGGGGCTTCGTGGGCACATCACCTGTGCCATCCACAGGGCCCGCGCTTGGTTTAATGCTCTACTGAGACCCTCTTGAAATCCTTTGTCATTTTTGAACCAGAGACCCATATTTTCCTTTTGCACTGAGCCTAGCAAATTACGTAGCTTGTTCTGCTCAGGAGACACCAGCTGTGTGTTCATCAAGGGTGAAAGGGAGGCCAGAGCCCCTTCCCCTGGTGCCACGAAATCATACCCACTGTTTACTTAGGCCCGGCTACCACCTTTAAGGTACTGGGGGGATTGTCTGGGAGGTGGGAGCAGAGATACCCCAGAGAGACTGCATGTTCACCCAAAGAGACTGTTTCAATCACGGAAAGAGGCTGTGTTCATTAGATTGAACTAAATTTTGTTTTCTTCTCTCTCCTCCCCTTCTTCCAGCTACAAATGGGGTGGGGCCCGGGAGGAAGAGCAGAGTATTTATAGACGTTATTTGTAGAGGAATAAAGAAGCTACACTGTGTACATCTACATGCAGTGTGAATGAATCTATGTGACCCTGGTACAAAGGAATGCATGTATTTTTCTGTTTTGCATCCAGATAGCAAGATTGAGGAAAAAGCAGCAATAGCCTGATCTTAGAGAAACAGAAGTAAGAGTGGTTAAAAATAAAAAAATAAAGGAAAAGGAATTGAATAGAAAAATCCAGGTGCTTCTGGACTCGTGAGCTGGTGACCTGCCCGTTCCCTGGGCAGAGTAGGCAGTGATTAAAACACCTCCCTCTGCCAGTGGGAAGAGAGGATGGTGGTGATGGAAGTTGTGTTGTGTTTAGGGATGGGGTGTGTGATCAGGAAAGAAAGCCCCAGGCAACTTCCTCCACGGAGATGAGTCAAGGACCAGGGAACAGAGAATGTTCCAGCCAGTGACTGGAAGGTTAGACCAGTAGTCCAGACAGCTCCCTTTACTGGAACTTCTTGTTGTCAGCTTCCAACTTCTTGTTGTCAGCTGGCACCAGCTTCTGGAAGGCAAAGACATCACTGGTGGGAGGAAGGAACAGACTTTTCCCGAGAAACGTATGGGAAACCAAGCTTCAGCAAAGCAGAGATGAAACCTAGCAGAATCAATCCAGTGGGAGATGCCACCCCATTAGTCCCGGGTGGTTATTTCTTTAAATCTTGTTCCATTCTATATTTCCTTTCCTTAAGCAATTGACATAGTGATTTTCATGAAGAATAGCATTTTTCATAGAAAAAGTTACAGGTTTCAAGGGACGATTGGGGGTCACCTGGTCCTTCCCTTGCCTCTGAACAGAGCTGTCTCACTATGATCCCAGACAGATCTGTGCTGCTTTTAAGGCTCTTCAAAGATGAAGTTTCTATACTCTCCCTTGAAGCATATTCCAGTGCTCTAGAAAGTTCCCTTTGTGTCTAACTTATCCCTTCTGCTGCAACATTTCCTCTTCTTTGAGGCTCAAAGGAGAGTAAGGCAGGACCCCCAGCTGAGGGCTGACCCTCCTGTCCTGGAGGGAATGTCAGACTTGAGTTAACCAGGGGAAGGACGGCACTACACCTGACCACCCGGAGAAGCAGAAGGACATTGCTCACCTTGAGAGTGCAGGCACTGGACACCCTGTGACATCTTTCTCAGCAGTCAATCTCATCTTCTGAGACATCCTGCTGGAGCTCAGCCTGTCATACGGACCCCTGTGGGGTCGAGAAAGCCTGGCTGTTTTCTCCTGGACAACTACCAGGATCTGAATCCCTTTTTAGCAACACGACCTACCTTCCTCAAGGTCGGTCTTGCCGTCTGTAAGATGATACCTCACATGGTTGTCATGGAAATCAAGTGAAATAACGAACAGAGCACACTTAATACAGTGCGTGGTACGTGCCAAGAACTTGGTAAGTGTCAACTGTGACTGTGTTCTAGAAGAGTTGACACATTAGATTAACAGATAAGCGTCCTTAGACCTGCCTCTCTGATTGGTAACCACTAGCCACGTGTGGTTATTTACATTTAAGTGAATTAAAATTGAATAAGATTAAAAATGTAGTTCTTGGTTGCACCAGCCACACGTGGCCAGTGGCTACTGTATCGGACAATGAAGAGAGAGAATATTTCCATCACTGCAGAACATTCTATTGGACAGTGTTGCCTTCGATCAGGGCAGGTCCCTAAGGAACAGGATGCAGGGCGGGCAGTTTTTGTTTGTTTGTTTGTTTTTAAAATAGGGTCTCGCTCTGTTCCCTGGGCTAGCAGGGCAGGCATTTTGGATGGGGTGAAGTCTGGGGTCCATGGCAGGGTTCCTTCTGGGCATTGAGTGGGAGGCACCATGTGGCGGGAGCTGGGTGCTCTGGCAAGTGGGGCGGTGGGAGAGCTGGGAGCTGTGGAGGATCTGAAAGCTCACAGCCCTTCCCAGCCGGCTGGCAGCCTCCTGCCCACCCGTGGGTATCGAGGATGTTGGCTCACCCTTTGCTTTCCCTAGGCAGCCCGCGGAGTTGTGGTGAGGTCGGTCCCTTAGGAGCGGGGGGTTGGAGGGTGTGTTTGGAGCCTTCCCAGACCCAGGGAAGGCTGCAGGGGTGGCGCCTTGAGTTTTCTCCGCAGTGCAGCAAGGACAGGCAGTTGCATTCAGTGTTCATTTGTCCTCCCTGCCTGCTAAGTGATTGGCGACACATCGAGGCCCTGGTTGTGTCTGAAGGGCTCTTTTATGAGATCTCCAATAAAGTTCCACACAGATCATGCCTGTTTGGGGACAAATAATGGCAGCGTGGGGCCAGGAGTTTGTCGGAAGAAATTCCAGCTGGGTGAGCATTTAAGGAACAGGACGAAGTCAGCATTTGGAGACAATGAATTAGATGGCTGGATATGTCACCGTAATGATGATGAATAATAAACGACCGTGGAGGGCTGTAACTCACAGAGTGGGGGAGGAGGCTGGGAGCTTTACGGCCTTGTAGTGCCTGGGGAAAGTGTCTCAGACGTGCCTTGGTCTTTCGAAGAGAAACCTTCCGGAAAAGATGCTCTTCCGGAGAAAAAGTCTATTGTCAGAAAGAGTGCCTGCGTTTCCTCGAGACAAAGGATCTAAGGCTGGAACAGACAATCTCTCCACTCAGCCTCACCCTTCCCGGTCCCTCTCCCTGCACCCCGCAAGCTCTTGCCAGCCAGAATTAGGGCAGCTGCGGGGAGAGGCTGCGTCCCCACCCTCTCAAAGGGTGTCCTTGCAACCCCTCCTCTACAAACGGGGCTCAGGCCCCGTGATCCACGGGCTTGGTGTGCGACTGCCACGGTTGGAAGAGCTAACAGTTGGGAAAAAGGCTTAAAGAGCTTCGCAATCGCAGGGGGCCTGCTATTTTTATTAGGGTCCAGGGGTTGCCATTCAGAGCATCTCCTGGAAAAGACAAGCGTCAGAAATAAAACGGACCTCAGGTCTGCGAATCGATGTTGATCTTTAATCATTTATTCATGGTCGTCTGGGAAGCAGGGAGAGGCACAGCCTGTGTGAGAAGGCGCCAGAGGGGCATCTGCAGCCTGGCCCCCCTTGCCAAGCCGTGTGCGGGCACCTCCCACTTTAAACACCCCTGGACTCCCCTCTCCTCCCAGCTCGGCCCATTCCTGGGCTCTCCAAGAGCGGTTTCTCCATCAGCCCTCTGCACTCTCTGTACCCATCCGTCCCACGCCTGCTTGTCCCGCTACGCCCTGTCTCTGCTGAAAAGCCAGGCAGGGCACAGCAACAGCCTGGGAGTGTCTAGTGTGAGTGGTGGCCTGGGTTCTGGGCTGTCGGGGTGGTCCCTGGTTGCCTGGTACCCAGGCTGGCTGATTTAGGGCAGGGGAAACTCTGTCATGGTGGGTGAGAATTACATAAAGGAGGTGGTTGGGGTATGGACGTGGGATTGGATAGAGGGTTTGTGAATCAGAAAAACAAACACTTTTTCTTCTCTGACAGTCAACACTCAACACGCCTCTGTGATCAGGATGTGTGGGGATCTCTCCCCAGCCACAGCCAGTTCTCCCGCGGACACCAGCTGGGCGTCCTATGTTTGGATCCAATTCCTACACTGTCTCCCTGGAGGTAGATCCCACAGGGTGAGGCTCAGCCCCATGAGCCTGCCCCCACTTCAGGTGCCGATCGCAAGCCCAGGCTGTTTGGCCTGTCCCATAAATCAGGGTGCCCACAACCTGCTCCTCGGTTTCCATTCATTTGCTAGAGTGGCTCACAGAACTCACTTTACTTACATTTACCCATTTATTACAAAGAACATTATAACACAAAGGGTTCAGATGAACAGCTGGATGAAGAGATATGTAAGGTGAGGTCTAGAAGGGTCGGGGTGCTCCTCCAAGTGCAGGAGCTTCTGTCCACATGGAACTGGGGGGCACCACCCTCCCGGCACCTGGATGTGTTAAAAAATCAGAAGGTCTCTGAACCCTGTAGTTCAGGGATTTTATGGGGGCTGCATCACATAGGCATGATTGACTATTAACTCCATCTCCAGCCCCTCTCCGCTTCTAAGAGTCACCTGAGTACAACAAAAGACATTCCTGTCACCCAGGAAATGCCAGTGAGTTAGGAACTCAGTGTCAGGAACCAGGGTCAAAGACCAAATATTGGAAGCAAAGACAGCTGCGGTGGCGCACGTCTGTCCCAGCTACTCGAGAGGCTGAGGCAGGAGGATCACTTGAGCCCAGGAGTTTGAGGCTGCTGTGAGCTATGATCGTGCCACTGCACTCCAGCCTGGATGACAGAGCGAGATCCTGTCCTGTCCACAACTGGAAAAATAAAAGGCAAAGATGCTCCTAGTACCCCTATTGCTCGGGAAACTACAAGGGTTTTAGGAGCTCTGTGCTGGGAACTGGGGTCAGAAACCAAATATACATTTCTTGCTATGTCACAGAATCACAGTTTGTATTAATAATATATTGTCATGTGTCCACAAAACTGGATCGCAGGGGAGAGGTAAACAACCTTGGCTGCCAGTTTGGCCGTGTGATGAATGGATGCCGAATGGACAAAGACAGAGTCTGAGAAAACAGAACTGTTTTCTCCAACCCTTTGGCCTCTCTTCTGCATTAGATGTTGGCTTGTCCCCAGCCGGGTCCTCCAGGTGTCCCAGCACCATAGACCTGAGCACTGTCTCTACACTGAGACCCCCGGACACTTGGTCTCCTCTGGGACCCCCATAGGGCTCACACTGCCCCTGCCCCATCCCAGCCACCTACAGGGACAGGCAGCAGGGCTGGGGCAGGAAGTGCCTGGAAGGCCGCCGGGGCTTGGGTCCTAATCCTGGCTCAGCCGCTCGCTTGCTGTGGCCTTGGTAGGTCCCTTCTTTATGGGTCCTCAGTTTCCCCACTTCTTGGTTCATTCTTGAGTTCCGGGCTCCTATGCCAATTAAGAACTCAGTGAAGAAGTTGGGCAGCTCCATTTAAGTGTGACACTTAGAACACCAGGGGAGTTTGTGTGGAGAAGGACACAATGGCCTATGGGGTGGGCCATGGAACTACACTGACCAAGTTTGAGTCCCGGCTCTGGAACTTCTTAGCTGGCTCATTCTGGACCCGGTAATTGAACTCTTACTAAGTGTCTTAGTAACTTCATCAACAAAAAGGGCACAATTATAATACCTACCTCATGGAGTTGTCGTTAACGATTTGATCAGTTAATACATGTAGGCACTTGGCAGGCAATCAGTAAGTGCTAGTCATTATCATTACCATTATAATAATTATTATTTTCCCTCCTGCTCCCTGTCCTACAGCATTTGTTGCTTTGAGTGACACCATCACCCAGTGGCATTGCTAGAGCTGGCTGGCGAGAGCATTTGTTAAGCTTTTGGGAATTTTGGCAGCTGGTTGATGTCATGTTCTAGCTTGAGATAGGCTTTGGTGGGAATATTTACACCACAGAAATCAGCAGACGCTACAAATCAGGCCTCCCCTGCACCAGAGAGTTGGTTGTTGAACATTTACCAGCATTCTACTGTCACGTCCATCCACCCTGCCGCCTATGCCAGAGACAAGACGTTGCAGGAAAGGTTGGGGTGTGTGTCACCCCACTACCTCCCTGCCTGGCCGTGGTTCTGACAGTGCCCTCCTGACTGGCACCTTGTCCTATGGTTGGTGCTAGACTGGATGCTCCCTCTCCATAAACTCTGCTCACACCCCTGTACTCGGCTGCTTGCTAAGCTCTATTAAGCTGGGCCTCTGCGTGTGTTCAACCCCAGCTCCCACGTCGTTGCGGCTGCCACCTGCAGACTGGGCTCGTGCCTGCCCATCTCCCCGGACTCACCTCCACCTGCCCGCAGCTGCTCCTCCTCGCCTGGGGGCTTTCTCTGAGACTGCCCCACAGCCGGGGCATTATCGCCTCCTGGGAGTTGTCCTCGACCAGTGACTGCTGGGAGTCGGTGGAAAGATACCTGAGCCTGTCATCTCAGGCCGGTGACCTGGAAGCGTGTGTGCCGCATTCGGGAGAGTTCTGTGGCCAACCTTCCTTGCCCACAGGGGTAACTGGCTTGACAACACGCTCCTTACTGGCTACCTTCCCGCCTGTGTGACTTTGTTGGGGCTGCCATACTAGAGTGTTAATACCACAGGCTGGGGGCTTAAGCTACAGAAATTTATTTTCTCACAGTTCTGGAGGCTGGATGTCTGGATCATGGTGCCATAGGGTGGTTCCTGGTGAGGGCTCCCTCTTTGGCTTGGAGATGGCCACCTTCTTGCTGGTCCTCACATGCCCTGTCCTCTGTGTGCGCAGAGAGAGAGAGAGAGAGAGAGAGAGATCGAGATCTGGTGTCTCTTCCTCTTTTTATAAGGACACCAGTCCTGTGGGATTAGGGACCCACAACCTTAATTACCTCCCTAAAGGCCCTGTCTCCAAACACAGTCACATTGGGGGTCAGGGCTTCACCATATTCGTTTTTGGGGGGACATAATTTGGTCCCAAACACCTCTCCTGTCTCACTGGTGCCCCCTGGGATCACCTCCCAGGAAGACTTCAAGTCCCTCAGCCTTATCTTGGCTCTGCTCTAAGGCAGTGCTGACCGTCCTGGTGCTTCTCACTCTGTCCTCTCTAGGCTGCAGGTTCCCTAACGACAGATGGCACGAGTGTCCTCCCACAAATGCACCACAGCACAGGTGACAGGCCAGTGGGGTCAGTCTGGGTCCCACCAAAGGCTCACAGCCTGGGCTCCCTGTGCATTCCCAGCCCCTTCACCGAGCCCACAGGGAGCCAGACGGTTCCAGGTGGCCTGTGCCCCTGAGGGGTGGGAGGCCATCCAAGGGGCCAGCCCTGGGGCTGGGGACCTCGATGTGGCCAATGGGGAGAGCAGGGGGGGCCATTCTGCTTCCCACCCCTGGAGGCCAGAGGTCTGGGCCACGGTGGGGACAAAGCCTGGCTGGGTTTCCTTGGCTGTCAGGATTCTAGGATCTTGGACAGCACGTCCGCTTTGAAGGGGAGAGGCCTCCGAGAGCAGTCTGTGGCTGCTCATTTATTATTGATGAGCCCAGGCAGCCTCTCCCGAGCAGCTCCACTCCGTATGTAAATTCCAATCTGGCTTCTGGGCAGCAGGGACCTGGCACAGGCCCGTGTGAGCCGTGGCTGCCTGGTTGGACTGAAGGGAGCAACATGTTCCTCCCTGACCCAGAAGGGCCTCAAATCACAATGCAGCTGTGCCCTGTTTGACTTTGGGTTCATGGTTGGGGAAGACTCCTCCTGATGGGTGGGGAGGGTGTCCGATTGCAGAAGGTGGCTGACTACAGAGGGTGGCCGACTGCAGTGGGTGCCCTAGGGCTCTCCCCCACCCCAGTGGCCCTCCTGGACACATGGCACCACTTCGAATTTCAGTGCCGAAGGAAAAATGTCAGCCTGTGGTTTGTGCACAGCGTCAGATGGGACGGAAGAAGGGAATGGCTAAGGATGCACCTGGCTGCCATGTGCCACAGTGGCTTTCTAAATTAAAATTAGATAAAATTTAAAATGCAGCTGCTCGGTCACATGAGCCACATTTCAAGTGCTCCATAGCCACAGGTAACTGGTGGCTGCCGCATTGGGCAGCAAGGGAAGTGGAGGTGGGGCTCCCTGGGGCTGCCCCTTTGCAGAGCCCACATGGTTCAGGCAGCATTGCAGCCCCCGGACTGCCCAGAGCAGAGCGCATGTGCCCCACGAGAATGGCCGGCGGGTCTGCAGGGAATCAGTATGTCTGACTGTTATGGGCTAAATTGTGCCCGCTCAAAATTTAACTGCTGAAGTCTCAACACCTAGTGCCCCAGAACATGACTATATTTGCAGATAGGGTCTGGAAAATGTAGCCACCTACAGCCCACCCAGAGTGTCTTATTCCACAGGGCCACCGTGGGCCCAGGAATACATGTTTGAAACCCCCCAAGGTAATTTTTAAGAAACTTTTTATTTTGAGTTAACTTGAAACTTACAGAAAAGCTGCAAAAATTGTACAGAGAATTCCCGTATATCCCTTGCCCAGCTTCCCCTCACAGCTACGATGCCGTTAACTAAGTTACGGATCATGTCTGCATTGCACCATTTTCTACACTAATGTCCATTTGCTGTTCTAGGATCCCACCCAGAGCACATTGCATCGAGTTGTTATTTCTCTTTATTCTCTTTCAATGTGAAATCCCCAGCTGATGCTGACACGGTGGTTCAGGGACTTCTCCCTGGGAGACGCTCACCTATTGATTTGTCCTAGGAGATAGCAAGATGCTGAGGAACTGGGACCTGGGAGGGGCACGTGCTGATGAGGAGACAGAGAAGGTCCAGGAGAGGTGACATTTCAGAGCAGGCTTCCATGGTGCATGTGTGTGCATAGGTGTGCACACAAGTCTATATGCACACGTGCATGTGTATACACATGTGTGCACGTGTGTATAGTTGCATATATCTCTGTGTGCATATCTGCAGGCACGTGTGTGCATTTCTGTGTGCACACATGTGTTTGTGTGCATGTGTCCATGTGTGTAGTTGCTCACTCGGGTCTGTGTGTGTGTGTGTGTGTGTGTGTGTGTGTGTGTGTAGTCGGGGGAGGTGATGGCTGTAGAGTGAGGCCAGAGGAAGCTCCCAGAGAAAACCCAAAGTCTCTTCACTGCCAAATAAATATTTAATGTAATAGCAAAAGACTAATGTCAAAGATGTTTAAAAGCAAGGTAAAAGGAAAATTGTGTACAGCACCACAAGTCAGGGAGGTGCAGGGTAAGGTGGGACTGAAGCATCCTAATTCCCAAATTTTCAGGCTTCTCTTTCATGAGGCTGGAGATATGCATTAACTTCAGGTTTGTTAGGTTAAGTATCCGTGTTAAAAATGTAAGCGCAGCCACTGAAATACTAGCATAGAATGCACAACTTCCAGAATGGTCGCGTTGAAGCAAAGGGAGCGGGCGACTAACATTCCTGGAGAGTTCATGGAGTGCTGGCAGCTCTGGTGAATTCTCCCCATGTGTTCTTCCGAGTGAGGCTTAGTTTTTACCTTCACTGCGCAGAAGGGAAGGCAGAGGCCCCGAGAGGGCAGTGGCCTGCACAGCTGCGGCGGGTCACCTGCTTGACCCACGGAGCCAGGATGGGGGGCCAGGCAGCTGGGCTCCGTGACCTCGAGCTCATTGTCATTCTTTAGAAAAGAAGAAGGAAGAAGCCAAGGGAAGGTATGGAAATCAGAAGCACACCCAGCGCAGGGGCTGCTCTAGAGCCGACCCGCTCGTAGGAGAGAAGGCGGCCGGGGCTTGGGGGCCTACGGGGCAGCACAAGGGTGCGTCAGGGGTGGGGGTGGATGGGGGCGGGGTCCCAGTGCAGGCTCCCAGCCCACCACCCCTTACTGCTCACCCCCCCTCCCCCGGCCTCGTGGGTAAGTGTCCCTAACACCAGTAAGAGGCAGAAAAACAAAAAAGACTGTCAGAGTTGTTAATAATAGAAGAGATAAATCACTGTAATAACACTAGAGACCCCCCAGACCCCCTTCAGCTTTGCAGATGCAGAAAGCACAGCGGCAGAGCCTGGGGGGCCCCTTCCTGGGGAGCGAGACTTTGAAGGCTTGGTCGCAGCTCACCCAGCCAGCCACCACGGCACGTCGTTTTCGAGATTCATTTAAGCAATATTTGCTTCTCTGCCACCATAAACAAATCTGAACCTGTTTCTGAGCGTAAGTCATGGAGGGGCACGAGGGCAGAAAAGATATTTATTCGCCCCCCGCATGAGTGGGGCCTCCCGTTTCGCAGCAAGGCCGTTTCGATATCTCTAGGCACGTATTTCGCAAAAGTAATACATGTTTATTAGAAAAGCTTTAGAAAATATGGAGAAGAACGAAGAGAAAATTAAAAGTTGCCTATAATTTGGAGGCAACTCCCATTAGCACTCCTGTGCACACAAACATATTTTTAAGAAATGTGAATGAAGCAACATTTATCACATGTATTATGCATGTATGTGTGTATGTATTATGTATGTGTGTAATATATGTATTCGGTGATACATATATACAAGGAAAACGTTAAAGAGAAAGCAGAGGAGTAATTAACATAAATTAAGGATCATGATTATCTTGGGGGGGCTGGACGGCTGTGATGGGGGAGGGGCAGACAGGAGCCTTCAAATGAACAGGCCACGTTCTCATTTCAAGCTGGTTGGTGGTTGCTTGGGTGTGCATTATTCTTTAAAGTGTATGCCAAGGTTATACACACCTTTTGGTGCATTATACATTTTCCGACTAAACCATTTTAGTTATGGCATTTTTTTCCCCCCACTTCATTTCTTCAACAAACATTCACCAAGCACCTCCTATGTGCCAGACGCTGTTCTAGGCATGGGATCCAGTGAGGCTCGACACAGGCAAAGGGCCCTGTCCTGGGAGCGTGTGGCTGAGTGGAGGAGAGAGTCAGTGTTCAGGAGTACGGATGTGAGACCAGGAGGGCCAACGGAGTGGTTTGTGATTTTCGCAGGACAGTCAGGGAGTCCTCAGGAGAAGGTGATGTTGGAGTGAAGACCTGGGGGAGGTAAGGGAGGGAGCCACCCAGCTACCGAGGGAAAGACCACTCCATGAAGCAGAAACAGCTGGTGCAAAGGCCCTGGGGCTGGAGGGTGCAGGGATGTTTGGGAGCTGGAAGCTAGAAGGAGGCCCCAGTGTTGGAGCAGAGGGAGGGGGAGGGAAGAGAGAAAAGGCCAGATAGGGAGGGACCTGCAGGCTTTCCAAGGTTGGCTTTTTCTCTAAGTGAAGCAGGTGTTATGAGCAGAGAGCCGGCTCCTGTTTTCCCAGGGCCGCGGGAAGGAACTTGCATGGAGCAAAGGCAGAAGTAGGGGCCCCCTGAGGAGGATCCCGCAGTCTCCAAGACAGACAGCGACAGGTGTGGCAGGATGCAGCCTGTTCTGACTCTGTCTGGAAGATGGAGCCCACGGGATTCCTGTTGGACCAGATGTGCGAGGAAGAGGAGTCAGAGGCGCTGCCATGAGTTTGGATCTGGATGGCAGGAGGATGGGGCGGTGATCTTGGGGCTGGGGAAGCCCAGGGCACAGGTGGGTTTGCCAGGAAGCCCAGGGGTCCCTTTTTTGGATTCGTTGTGCACGACACACTGGTTTGACACCAAAGCAGCTGGAGCACTGGAGTGAGAGGGACGGGGAGGCGGCTGTGTGGTCCCACTAAGAGCCCGAGAGTGATGGAGAGAAGGAGTAAGGGCTGGATACGTGACCACAGCGGGGTGAGGAGGAGGGGCCTTGGGGGAGGTGGGAGGAGCAGCTGAGAATCTGGGACCTGGAGGCTGAGCGAAGGGGCACCCAGAGGAGGGAGCTGCTACCGGAGAGTCAACGCCATCCGCAGCTTAGGGCCACTGGCCACCATGGTGACCCTGGCTGTGGTGGATATAGCAGGTCGAAAAGTGGTCCCCCAAAAGATATGTCCAAGGCCTAACCCCTGGTACCTGTGAACGTGACCTTATTTGGAAACAGGATCTTCGCAGATGGAACCAAGGTGAGCGTCTGGAGATGGAATCATTCTGGGTTTAGGGTGGGGCCTAAATCCAATGATGTGTGTCCTTATAAAAGGCAGAAAACACACACACACACACACACACACACACACTCACACACACGGGGTCTGCAACGATGAGGCACAGGCTGGAACGATGCAGCTGCAGGCCAGGGGGGCTGGACACAGTGTGGGACAGATTTTCTCTCAGAGCCCCCAAAGGAACCCACCCTCCCAACACTGTGACTTTGGTTCTTCTGGGCTCCACACTACAAGAGAGGGAATTTCTGTTGTTTTAAGCCACCCAGTTTATGGTAGTTTATTAACAGCTGCCGCAGGAAAGTAGCCCAATGGAGTAGTAGGGGTTCAACCCTGACTAGGGAGAAGGATTGGGGCCAGGAATGGGGGTGCTGGTGGGGGGAAAGGGGGTCAGGACAGGGTTTGGGCTGTGGTTGTGGGTGCTGGTGTACACGTGGTGGTAGGGGTCCCCCCTGCCTGCTTCCATTTCCCCAAAAGAGCATGATTGTTTCCTGTGTCTTCATATTTTATATCATTTTGGAATATTTAATATAAACCAATGGATTATTGAGGACCATTTCATTATTGATCTGGTGGGACATTCTTACCCTTTGATTGCAAATTAATTTTCCACCATTTCCTTGAAATGCCCCGGGCTCCCTGGCACTGTGTGGCCACCCCTTCCCTAGGAGCTGAGAGAGGAGCTCGGCTTGGCGGGCTCTGTGGCCAGCATGGACAGGTGCCCGTTGCCCTGGTCCTGGAACAGCAATTTACAGCTGTCAGGATTTCTTGCAATGGCCTCACATGGTTGTTTAAAATTCCAGAATTTAATCATCATGCATGGCATAAAAGTAAGGGCGGCTGAGAGGGACAGGGAAATGTTAATGTAATCACACAAGACCACAGGCCACAGCGTGAGGTGGGGAGTGCATTTGTCCCTTGGCTGGGCAGAGTGGATTCCAGCATGTGAGCTGATTGCTGTGCATGGCCGGGCACCCGAGTGCCTGCAAACCCTCTGCTCCATCTGTCTGGGCACTGCCAGGGCAATGAGACCGTCCCACCAGGGATGGAAAGCCAGCTGCTACTAAACGTTTGTGTCTCTCCAAAATTCATGGGTTGAAGCCCTAAGCCCCGATGCGGTGGTATTAGGAGGTGGGTCCCTGGGATTAAGCGCCCTTGTAGGAAGAGACATCAGAGAGCTTGTTCTCTCTCTGCCGTGTGAAGAGAAGTCGCCACCTCTGATCCAGGAAGAGGGTCTTCACCAGCATCCAGAACTGTGAGAAATAAGTGTCTGGGGTTTAAGCCGCCCAGTCTATGGCATTTTGGCAGAGCAGCCTGAGCTGAGACACGGCCCTTCTGAGTGACGGCACAAAGCCTGTAACTGTGGCCACAGTGAAACCCTGCCAGGGGACCCTTGTCCTGGCTCTCTCTGACCCATCTGAGGCTTTCTCCAAGGCAGCTTTGACCACACGCACATTGTGCTTGGATTGTCGGCTTGTCACCCTCAAGAAAGCTGTGGCGTCCTTGCATGGGTTAATCTGCTCATTCTGTCACTCATTAAGGGTATTACTGAAGCCCACGGTGCATCAGGCACCCTGCTTAGTGTCAGATGAAACCATTGATTCCCCAGTAATTTGTCTGCCCAAGGCCAGGTTATCCGGGTAATTGATAGGAGGGATCCGAGTCCTGGTGGATTAGAGGTCCTTGTTCAGAGTGACAGATTTGGATGAGCTCAGCCCCTGGCTAAAATAAGCTTTCATTGTCGTGGCTTCTTGTGAGCACAGTGACCCATCCATCAATTCTTCACACCCCCCCTGAACCACTTCTGGATGGGGGGGGGCACCCGGTCTTAAGAATGTTTACTCAGCTGGGGTAAAAAGACGGGTGCCCCCGGACCCCACTTTCATCAGAGCTGCAAGCGTCTATTCCTCCAAGCCAGAGAGCATCCAACCCTCTAACCACACCCTTGCTCCTTGTGTTTTCATATTGCCAGGGAGATGGGCCTGCCATGGCTAAATTCATCAGGCTCCACGTTTTAACCTTCACGGCCTCGCCCCCCCGCCCCCCCCCCCCCCCCCACCCCCCGTGCTGGCCTGCACCGGCAGGCCTTGCTAATAAGCCACCCGTGAGCCCAAAGGCAGGGAAGCCAGCTCGGCTCTGCGTTACCGGTGCGGGGTTTTCATTTTTATTTATAGCAAATGTCTGAGACAAGCCAAGTGTTGAATCGTCCAGGGTATTGCGGAGCAAACAGCCCCCCACATTTCAAAAATCTTCTATCTGTCTGAACCAGAGGTTGCCAAGAGGAAATTTACCCAACCAGCTGCTTTTTTTATTGTAATGACAGGCAAAGTGCCCAGGCTCCACGGTTGGATGGGAGTGTTGTCACTCGGCCACCAAAGTGGAGTTTGCGAAGAGGATCCTACATGTTCACAGTCGTGTCCCTCTCTGCCACTCCACACATTTTATTGTGATTTATTTTTGGGGTAAAGGCACGTGCTTCAGGGTTATTTCTGTATCCCAGTCCAAAATTAAAGTTGGTTCCAGTGGAGGGGCTGGTAAGAGAGAAATGGTTCTCTTCTCACACTTTTGTGTCTTTGGGACCTTGGCTGATTATTATAGGATGGAATTTCTACGCTCTCTACCCTCATCGAGAGCCCTGAGAGGGATTAGGATGGCAGTGACTTGCCTCTGTTTCTGCCCCGAGGCCAGGATCGGGACTGGGGAGGTCTTGACCATGCAGAGATCGTGTTAGGGGGAGGTGCTAGTTTCCAGCCACGTTCAGCCAAAACATCTGTTTTATTAATATTAAATGAAAGTGCTTTCGGCTGTTAAGAAAACATTACTATAAAACGTGTACATATAATGATCACATCCTCAATACAGTTTATGAGATCCCCTGATGGAAAACAGGCGCTTTTTACACTTGCTTTTTTTCATAGGCAAGTGTGATAGGTAATGAGAACATAAATCTACAAGGAATAATAAACATGAAATTTACCATCTCTTCCTGACATTAAAATCATCTTGGATCGCATCATGCTCTTTTCTCTGTGAGATTAATTTGGGCTTATTTTAAACTTTGCCGCATTCCTCTGAAATATCCATTCAGCAGAGTCTAATGACAAGGGCCCCATTGGAGGAAATCTGTGTAAGTTCAGTGACTGGGAGAGACAGAACGATCTGGTGGCCAGTTGCCTGTTCTAGCGTCACTCACCTGCTTGGAGGGCAAGTACGTGGCTGAAGGTCTTGCTGGGGCTGAGTGTAAAGGTGTTTAATTGGTGGTTCTGCAAACGTCTACCTTACATTGAGAACGCGGCAGCAAGCTTTGGAGGAAATGAGGGCGTGTGAATAAGGCAACATACATCTTCGTTAAGACAGATCTTGTGGGGTCTGAAAAACCATCTTCCTCCGTCTGTGTAGCTTCTCAAGTAGGCAAAGAGTGTAGATCATGAGAGATGGTTGATATCGCATTTTTTTCCACCAGAAATCTCCATTAGGCAGCAGATCTGCACATCGATGGCACACGTCGTAACTGCTACTCATAATTATGACCCTCGGGCAACAAAAAATTCTGGCAAGCTTTTGTGCTTATCAGAGCCGGGTTAAATTACAGTCACCGAGGCTTTAGTGCCAAGTGCATTTTGTTGTTTTATAATTCTTTGAGAACAGGAGAGCCGTGTAAGGTACACATGAATGCTCCATTAACCAGGATATCTGAGACAAAAGGTCTCATTCGCCAGCCTTGCTGGAGAGCAGAGTTGGCTGGAATCTGCTCGTAAAATTTACAAATGGCAGCCCAGCAAGCAGAGCTTCCCTTACCGTGGCGACGGTGGGAAATGCAGAGGTTGGGATGGGCTGGCGTGAGCCGGCCACAGGGCGAGGGGCAGAATCCCTGACCCACGAGGTCTCCATACAGTACGAGGAAGAGGTCTGTGGGTGGTCTCTGCAGAACAGGACCTGCAGAAATGTATCTGGGCCTCAGTGGACCGTGAATGTCCCACTCTTATCAACAAGCTCAAATGTCTGCCCAGTGTGGAACTGCGGGGAGTTCTGAGGCCCAGTGGCACAGTCAGTGGGGAAGTGTCCACACAGGGTACTCACTGTCTGGGCTGCTTGAAGCTTGGAGGGGAAGTGGATTGCCCAAAGTGACTCACCTGCCAAGTGTCAGAGCATGATCTTAGAACCTGGACTCCTGCTGTCTGGAATCAGGCTTGTCCCACGCCCCTGGCAGAATTCTCCGCCCTGGCTCTGTGTTCCAGCAGTAAGGGCCCTCTTCCCTTCTCTAAACGTGGCAAAGCTCATTCCTGCCCCAGGACCTTTGCACAGGTGGCTCTTGCCACCTGGAATGCTTGCACAACTGACTCCTTTTGTCATTCCATACACAGCGTGGATGCTGTCTTCTTTTTGACCTTCCCTGATGACCCCAACCCAGTCGGGTCACTTTCCATCAAGTAATCTTGTTTAAATCCCCCCCATGTGCACCTCACATCCTAATATTTTTCTCTGCTCCTTGTTTGGAGTTTATCATCTGTCCCTGTGAAGTTGGAGGACAGGTGTACCTTGTTCTCGGCTGCATCTGCAATGCATGAAGAGAGTTGTGGGTGCTCATTACAGTTTGGTGAAAGAAATAAAGTAAGGAATTGCTTTGGGGAGGCTGCAGCTTGGCCCAGGACATATCCAAATCCAGCAGCAGAGGTTCGGAGCTGCGCCCTTGGCTGATACCAGCCATCAGCCTGTCCCTTCCATGTGGATGGATGACGTGGAGGAGAACAACTCCGGGGGACAGAAAAATGCCCACAATGTGGGTGCAGTTCCATGGCCCCTCCCAGAGATGCAGTAAAGCCTGCATGCACCAGCGGGCACAGGTGAGCATTGCGTGTGGTACCAGTGTTAAGTTGTTCTTACTTGACAGCCCCACCCATAAGGTAAAAATCAAGACCCAATTCCTCATGGCAATGCCAGCCTTAATTATGACAAACATTTCTGTCTCTAGGAGAGACAGAGTCTCTCCTAGCCTTGGAGTCAGAGGCTCATGTGTCTTTGACCAGGGCAGTGTCCTGCTTGAATAATAGCAATGACAGTAATAACCTCCAGTGCTGACAGTTGGCACTCTTGAAGAACATTCCATGGGCTGGGCACTATGCTAAACACATCCACATCCTGCTGTATCCAGTCCACACCAACGCCATTTCACCAGTGATGAACCTGAAGCTCAAAGAAGTTAAAGAACTTGCCCAACCCAGCTCACCCAGCTGACTGGTGGCAGAGTGAGGATTTGAACCCTGCAGTTGGACACTCACACCTCCCTCTGAGAACCATGACATGTGGTCTTCACTAGGGGTAAGTGAGACCCAGGGAGGCCTGGTCACATGGGAAAGCAGATGGGGTGATGGCCAGAGTGGGGCGTGTCTCCCTGTCTGAGAATGAAGACGATGACATGGTTCATGGAAACACTGTCGTCTGTGGCTGCTGGTTGGAAAAGTCCCAGCTGAGTCTTCACTTAGTGCTAATTGTTTTGCAGCAAAGTAAGGGCTTGAAAGAGCTTAAATGCAAACTCACCAAATTCAGAAGAGAGAACATAAAATCTCCATCAAAGTAACATTGTGGTGAGAGCCTCCTTTTTCCCCCGAAGGTGATTGGACAAATTGCATTAAATATTTTTGAGTTCTTCCTTGCTGAAGATGGAGGTCATTGCCAGGAACTTCTTTTTTAAGGTCGAACCAGGTGGCCTTGAGGCAATCAGCAATACAAGGTAGACCCAGCAGCACAGCCAGCCTCAGCCCTCGGAGGGTCCCAGGTGTATCAGGAGGGGGGATGGAGGAGCCAGACAGAGGCTTGGCTGCATGGTCCACCGTGGTGGCGAGATGTGCTCATCAGCTTGCATTTTCCTGCAAGCACGTTTCCAGGCTCCAGTTGAGAGAATGGGTAGAGTACAGACTACTCGTGACCATAATTGTTGGTGATTATTTCTGTCTTGATGAAAATTGAGTAATTTCTACTCTGTTATAAATACACACCACCATGACTTAAGTGTACAAATATATTTAGCTGGCTTCTTGCACTTCCGACAATTTGATATGTTTCTGACATTTTCAAAGTTTCCTCCTTTGGGAAAGTGTAGCGAGGAGGGAATGCGTCTGCCCCCTCCACACGATTATGAGGAATCTATTAATATTTTCAGGACTTGATCAGAATGGAGGCTTTCTCTGGTGGGGCTGAGGAGGAGGAAGGCGATGTGGGAGGGAGTGGCTAGAGAGAGACTGGGACAAGGAACATGCCAGGGAAGGGACCCTGGGGAGGCGGTTGTGTCTTCCAACAGCCATTGGAGTTGGTTTCGATGTGCAGTGACGTGGAGAGGCATTTTCAGAGAAAGCTCAGTGAGACCCTGAACATGAGCGGAGTGGCCCTGGGCATCGTTGATGGGATACAGCAGGGGTGGACCCAGCAGTTTGGGGCCCCACGAGGCCATGGCTACAGGGGCACTGGCGCACAGACCCTGGGCAGGGACACCGGGGTGGTGGCACACGTTGTTGGTGCCTACCTGTGATGGTTCATTTTATGCATCAACTTAACAGGGCCACAACGTGCCTAGACATCTGGTCAAGCACTATTCTGGGTGTGTCTGTAGGGCGTTTCTGGATAAGATCAACATTTAAATCGGTAGACTTGAGTAAAGCAGATTGCCCTCCCCCCAGGTGGGTGGATTCATCCCATCAATTGAAGACCAGAATAGAACAAGCAGGCTGGATAAAAGGGACCTCCTCCTGCATGTGTTCCAGCCATTAGTCTTCTGCCTTTGGATTTGAACTTGGGCTAGAGCTGTACCACGGTTCTCCCGGGTCCCCAGCTTGCCGACTATGTATCTTAGGACTTCTTGGCCTCCATAACTGGGTGAGCCGATTCTTTACCGTAAATCCCATTATTATGTATTTATTATATACGTCCTCTTGGTTCTGTGTCTCTCCACTTCCCTTCCTCCCTCCACCAGTGCCCTCGGTCAGTAGCGTTGGCCCCTTTGTCCCCCAGAGCATTGACCTTTCCCAGCTTGGGTAGGGGGAGCCGTGTGAGCCCAAGCATGGCATTCCCCTCGTGACTGTGGGGGGAGTCCCAGGCTGGCCATGTGACCTAAGATGGCCCAATCAGACTGAAGTGGGGGGTCTATGCTCCATTTGGGCCCTGTGCTCCCCACTTTGGGGCTGGAACAGGAGCCAGGGAGCTCTGCTTGACACTGGCAAGCTAAACCGTGTGATGGAGGTTGTGGCTTCACAGGGCGCCAGTGGCACAGGTAAGAAGGCAGGAGCTGCAGAACGAGGGTGTGGGTCCCCGAGCCCAATTAAGGTCTTCTTGGGACTCCCAGGGATATCTGGGGGGTGACACTGGGGGTGCTGAGGCCTTGGGGCCGCACAGGTGTGGCTTCAAAGCCACTATGAAGTGGAAAATACCGTGACCCCATTTGTAAGCCCAGGCTAGTAAGGTCCGTGGATGGGTTTCGTCCCCTAAGGCCTCAGCCACCTCTTTTCATCCCCTTCCAGCCTCAGGTGCCCCCTGCGTGCAAGACGGCATTGCCCGGCTCAGCCCCTGGGACCGCGAGTCCTCTTGGTCGCCTGACACTCGCTGTGTCTCTGTGCCTCCCCTCTGATGTCTGTGATCATACAACTTCTAAGTCACATCTGCCTCTCACCCAATTACACAGAAACCGTGCCCACGACGGGCTCTGCAACACAGGCATTGAGGCCGAGAGCCTCACCTTCGGGGTCTTGGTTCCTCCCTATCCCACCTGCGGGCGATGACAAGTGTTTGGTGCAGTGTTTTCCCTATACCTGCAAACGTCTCTACTCACCTCGAACACATACCAGGGTAAGACCTGACCATATCACATCCAGAAACCCAGTGTTCTGGATCCGTAAAGTCTTCCCTGCCGCCCCCTGCACAGCAAGCAGTGCTGGGTAGACATTGGCCTTGGCCTTGGGGACGCGCAGCGTTTCAGGCGGTCCCAGCCGGTTGTGCTTCATCTCCAGGGAACTCCTACCTCACAGGCCGGAGAAGAGAAGCCATGGTCACACCTTCCCGGTCTCACATTCCTGAAGTCAGGGTCCTCTGTGACAGGTGTGAATGTTGCTAAAAGTCAACGACAGGATGCAGCCCTGTGCAGGGAAAGGCAATTAGCACCAGCATTTCTTACACCTCAGTTCTCACTTATTTAATTATCATCTGATTGAGGAAGATGCTCTTCCTACAGTAGAGGCAGGTTGGAGACGGTGCCTTGCACAGCTGTGGGGCTCACTAGCGCATGTATTAGAAATATGCAAAGTGCTTACTTTAGATTAAAAAACAAAGGCTTTTCCTCTAGAATAGAATTAGAAAAGAGAAATTTGACCCGTGACTTTGCAATGATGCTTCTTTCTTGTGTCCCTCGATGGTACTGATTTATTCTTTAGCCTGTGAGATGCAAAGAAAGTTCTCAAATGTGTCTCAGAAGCTCCCCTGGACTCTGCAATCAAGGTGACATCGTCTTTGAACACTCACCATTGGAAGCCCTCGGGGCTGCCGTTTGGCCAGTGTCTTGTTTGTTTGTTTGTTTGTTTGTTTTAAATAATAAGTAAATAATAAATATAATTCTCCCCTTTTCCTATCCAAATCACCCCATTAACCCATTTGCCTCAGGTGAGTCAGGGAGAGGGGACAGCTAATGTCTTTGGGACAGATGTTTGCACAAAACAATGCTCTGAACGTGCGGAGCCGGTAGGTTTCTCCATTGCTGCTGGTGCCCACGCCCCATGAGTCTTGTGACAATGTTCTGGCTTTACAAAAAAATGTACAAAAACCATTTCCAATCATAGATGCTTAGTTACAAATCAAACTGAATGGAAGGAAGCGCTTAGGACAGAAAGCCGCGTTTCCTGACCCCTCCCTCCCACCCCATCCCGCTGACGCCCGGATGGCCTCCCTGAACAGTGTCTGTCTGCAGCTGTTCTGGCCACTGGAACACCAGACAGTGTCCAGTTAAGAGGCTCCGCTGACGCCTGCTGTGGTCCCTGAGGACTGTCAGGCTCTTCCCGCCTGCGCTTCTCTCGCTGTGTGTGCCGGGCTTGTTCCTCTTCCTTCTTGCACTGGCTCCCTGAGTGGGGTCTCTGGACCCCAGGTGGGGTGTGCAGCACCCAGGCTTCCTTTAAGGGGGGGTGAGTGGGTCAGCCCGGGATGGCCCAGTCCCCGTGGGAGGAAAGCAGTTCTGGGCACAGATTCCCTCTCTCCTGCTGGCCCGGTGGCCCACCTGGGGTCGGGTCAGCGCAGGGGCCAGGGCGGGGGCCGGGGCAGGGTCTGGGAGGGGAGGTGTCTCCTAACCAAGCCACTCTGGGTCCTCCCGGCCCCCACCCTCTCTCAGGCCCGCCTGGCCGAGCCCCCGGGTTCCCCTGGCAGACGCCCTCCTTCCTCCCGTTTCATTGTCCACATGGCCCCGTCCACGTTCTTGTCTTCCAGAAACCTGCTGAGGTTCTTGCTGACTGCTGACCCTCCCTTCTGGACGTTTGCCCTCCTGATCTCTCTCCTCGGTCTAACTCTTCCCCCCGGAGGCTGAGCCTGGCGGCCGGGCGGCCCCGGGCAGACAGTCTGCACAGAAAGCCCCGCACGATCCCCGGCGACAGGCTGCCTGGGCCTTGCTGGGCTCCCTTTATAGATGTTCCAGACGATTCCATCAGCCTAAACTTCCTCACAGGTTTAAAACAATAGCTCACCTGGGGCCCTTTGGGGAGTATCGAGTCATCTTTAAAATGGTGGAGATGAGCAACCCGGCCCCGCTGCCTCTGTGCCCACCGGTGGGCGTCCCCCGGGGAGCCAGTGCTCGTGAACTGAATGAAAGTTTTGGACAACACCAAAAATCCCTGTGAACACCTTGCGTATGTGAGTCCCAGGAAAATCCCACGAGGTTGGTGTGGTTCCGTTTTCCAAAGCAGACCAGTGGGCAGAGAGGGGTGACCGGACTTGCCCAGGTCTCTGGACCAACCCGGGATGTTGGAATTGGGTCTGCCGGGTCTGCCTCTGTGCCCCCACCCTGCCCGCTCCTCCTCCCAGCCAGAGGCTCCCGTCTCCCCAGCCCCCCAGGGTAGGATATCAGCGTGGATGTGCAGACGCTGGGGTGAGTGTGAAGGTGTGTGTGTGTGTGAGGGCGTCTGAGCCCTGTCCCAGTGCACCAGGCCATACAGATGAAGGTCACAGAGTCGGGAGCCCAGGGACCCCCACTGGCTCCTCCCCCTCCCCCTCCCCCGCAACGGCAGCTCTGGGCACCCTCAGTGCAGCTGTTAGAAGATCTCTGGTCTAGGGGACTTATGAACTCGAACGTTTTGTGATTCCAAAATGTAAGACTCAGATGTGCCACGAGAGAAAACCTGGTAACAAAATCCCCCTGACGGGAGGATGTCTGCTGGGTCTTTCCTCCCAGGGGGTGCAGGAAGAGTTGGGGTGCAGGAGACAGTGGGGGAGAGAGGACACAGGGTGGCATGGGTGCCTGTGTCTGCGGGGAGGCAAGGAGGGGACGCTGAGGTCACATTTGTGCAACAGGAGGGCAGGGGCCCGCCTTTGCAAAGAGGAAGGAGGGAGCAGGCTGGGAGACGCCTCAGGGTCTGTCTGCACAAACGCTCCCGGGAGGTTGTCTTGGTGGGCTGGGGCTGCCATAACAAAATGCCACAGTCTGGGTGGCTTGAACGACAGAAACTTATTTTCTCACAGTTCTGGAGGCTGAAAGTCTGAGATCATGGCACCAGCACGGTCGGGTTCTAGTTGGCACTGTCTTCCTGGTTTATAAACAGCTACCTTCTCATTGTTGTTTTCAAGACGGGGAGAGAGGGAGAGAGCAGGCTCCCTGGTGTCTCTTCTTCTAAGGACACTGTTCCCATCACAGGGTCCCATCCCCATGACCTCATCTAAGCCCAATTATCCCGCAAACGCCCCACCTCTCAATACCGTCACACTGGGGTACAGGGCTTCACCCTGTGAATTTGGGGGCTATGCAAACATTCAGTGCATAGCAGAGGGGTGGAGAGCCGCTGGGTGGCCAGGAAGGGAAACTGATCATAACACAAAGATGACGGTTGACAGTCACTGAATGCTGCTGTGTGCCGGGCACTGCCTGGAGTTCTACACCTATTAGCTCTGATGGCCTTTGGGGCTCAGGGTGGGTTTTTTTTCCCCATGCCTTGCACATTTGAACACAGCCACACCCATGTGCTGTTGTCACTGAGCAAAGGCAGTAAGCAGAAGCCTAGATACGCCCCAAAGAGAGAATAGGGGCTAATACCCCAATAGTCAAATAATCCCGTGTGGTTCCCTTTAAGTCCCAGACTTGCCTGGTGCCTTTTAAATGAGTCCATTTAGCAAAATCAATTGACACACAACTTTTCCAGGAACACAACTATTAGATAATGCAAGGAACAGACCAAACGGGATATTTTATCTCCTTGCGTAACTAGCTCAATAGTTTTCTTTTACCTCCCTAGAGAGGAAGCAGAGTTATGTAAGTCAAGTTCTGGTGTCTCAGGATGTCTGAAGTCACTAATGGCAAAGTTTAAACCTAGGGTCCTAAGAGCAAATCAACCATGAAAATCATTTCTTCAGTGGCAAAATAGCAGATTTGTGATGGGCAAGCGCCCATTTCTTTCCTGTTCCCTACGTTCTTTAGTTGTCGGGTTTGCCCCGTGAGCACAGATAATATACAATCAGCACGTCTGTCCTTGTCCTCACTGGGGGTGGGGGCTAACAGACACAGATTGCTTATTGGGATCCTAATTTGTGTGCACGTTTCATCTGTGTTTTTTTCTTCCTTCAGTTGTGTTATAGGTTTAACAGTGTCCCCTGCACCCCCCCAAACTTCAAATTCATATGTTGAACACCTAATCTCCAGCACCGCAGAATGTGATTTATTTGGAGATAGGGTCTATACAGAGGTTACGAGTTAAAGTGAGGTCCTTAGGGTGGGCCCTAATCCAATATGAGTGTTGTCCTTATAAAAACGGGAAATTCAGACACAGAGACATGCGTAGAAGGATGACAATGTGGATGTGAAGGGACAGGGAGAAGAGGCCACATGCGAGCCCAGGAGAGAGGCCTGGGACAGATTCTCCCTCCTGGCCCTGAGAAGGAACCCGCCTGCCGACTGTCTCGTTTAAGCCACGCGGTGCGTAGTACGCTGTTACAGAAACCCTACGAAACTAACACAGGTTCTAAGCAGGAAAACCGGATTCTTTGCATTTCCTTGCTTTGGGGATTTTACAAAATGCAGCGCAGAAAGCTGTGCTATTGCTCTCTTTATAGAAGTCTATGATCACAGAAGAGAAGTGCGTGGAGTTCCAGAAGAGGGAGGGAGGGAGGAGTGCCTCCGAGGTCAGGCAGGGGAGGGGAGTGTGTTTGTGGGTTGGGGGGGAAGGTGATTCTACCTGCAGGACCCTGCAGGGAGGGGGCCTCCACCTGTATGGGGACTTTGCCCACAGTTGGTGACAGGGCTCCAGGGTGGTGGGCAGGGGGTGGGGCTGCTGCTGGTGCAGGCAGGGGGATGGGCTTGGGGAACAGGGTGTCCCAGGTGGGACGAGATCTCTGCATCCCTGAAGGGATCTCCAGAGACATGAATGGAACTGCCCCGTCCGTGGTGCAGTGTCTCTGTTCACCCCCATCTCGCCCCAGCTGGCCTGGTTCTTTCCTCTGAAGCCACCGGAACACATCAGAGCCTGACCACCCTCCACGTCCGTGTGGACAGTGCTTGTGTCTCCTTTCTGAGCTCAGGGGAATGTGTGACCAGGGAAGTTTCACAGGGCCCTGTGCTTGGAAAGGCCCCTCTCTTGGGATTTAATGCTTTGTGGTCTTGAAATTCTCAATAATTTTATCTTTGAATGTGTGTCTTGTAGGTGAAGTCGGATAGGACACCAGAGCCTGTGCTAGGGCTGCTGCCTCCCCTGTCTCCCAGCATCCCCGGCACAGGTTTGCCTTCTCCCCTGTCCCTGGGCCTCCAGGGGCCCAATGCTGCCTTGTGCTCCTGGCGGGGCCTGGGCACAGGCATGAGGAGGGCTGGGCTCAGGGTATTCTGTGTGGTCACACCCTGTTAAATGCTCAGGGCTGCTTGGGGCATCCTGATGTGGTGCTCACTGGATGCTCAGCGACCCACCTGGGAGTGTGGGACCTCCCTGCACACAAGTCCCATGGATGCCCGATAACTTCCTCCATGAGGGCTGGAGAGAAGCAGGACTTTTAGAGGGAAGGCATCGCCTCGGATGGGAGGGGGCCCGGCTGTGGTTGGAGCAGCCTGCATACCCCAGCCTGGATCTCAGGCTCCGGCAGCCTGTGGCTGCAGAGAGCAAAGGGTGGGTTCACCTTTGTGGTGGCCCCATGACATGTGTGCTGTGGCCTCTGCTCTGGGGGGTGACAGCTCGTGGTTTCCTCCAGTCTGTGAATGTTGATTTTTTTCCCTGTCTCTATATTATATACATATATATATATATTTATTGTAGAAATATACAAACCCATAGGGAAAGGAGAGAGCAGCATAATGAATGAAGCTTGTCAGTGTTCACATTTCTTTGTTCCCCCCTCCCCCAACCCTGAGTTCCTTTGAAATGGGATCTGAAGAGGGACTTGTATTGATCTCCAGGTGTCATAACCTATTACCACTTGCTGGGTGGCTATTCTCTCACAGTCTGGCGCCAGAAGTCCAAGATCAAGGCGTGGCAGGATTGGTTCCTTCTGGAGGCTCAGAAGGAGAGTCTGTCCCGCTGGTCCCCAGGCCCTGGTGGTGGCCGGCAAGCTCGGCATTCCCTGGCTTGCAGCCACATCTCTCCAGTCTCTGCCCCGTCTCCACCTGGCCTCCTCCCTGCGTGTGTCTCTGTCTCTTCTCTTCTAAGGACACCTGTCATTGGATTAGGGCCCACCCTTATCCAGCGTGACCTCATCTTAACTTGATTGATGACCCCTGCAAAGACCCTATTTCCAAATACAGTCACATTCCCAGGTTCCGTGGGTTGGGACTGTGACATATCTTTTGGGAGGACACAAATCAACCCACGATGGGGACATACCTTGGGATCGGTGGGCCCGAAGGGTGGGTTGGTCGTGCTGCTGCGAGGACTGGCAGCCCACAGCCACAGCGGCCCAGGAGAAGGGCTCTTGGTTGGCAGGAGCTGCTTCCTGGGGGTCACCCTGCACCCTGAGGCAGCTGTGGGTACAAACCCTTCCCCTTTCCCTGCTTCACAGCCAGGACAGCTCTGTGGGCAATTTATTCACCAGAGCCCCTCCCCCCCAAACCAGGCCAGGCTGGTGCCCTGAGGCCACTAACTTGCTGGGCTTCCTCCCCACCCTGTCCCCCTCCCACGCCCCCATCCATAAATCCTGTGCTCCCCCAACCTAAGCTCAGCCTTTGCTTCCAGGGACCCGATCTAAGAAAATCTCTCTCTTAAGTCTCTTTTAATTGATAGGTTCCCCCCTACGGTTTTAAATTTTTAATTTACTTTCATTTTTTAAAAAGAAACTAGGTCACTTGTCCAGCAGAGTCCCCCTGGCTGTGTTTTGCTGGCTGCGCCCCAGCCTCCCTTATGCTCTGACTCACGCTTTGAGGCCTGCAGACGTGCACAGGGTATTCTGTGTGGTCACCGTGCACAGGTGCGGCAGATTCAACTCCCAGCAGCCTCCGCGCCCCAGGCCCCCAGCCACGCGGACTTCCAGGTGCAGCTCTGAGCCCGGAGGCAGGTGGCACTGACTGGGCCAGGTGGGGACGGGGCTGGCTGTAGTCATGTGGGCTCTGAAATGAGGCTGCTTATAGTTCCTGACTACTTCTCCCCAGCTTTCCTGTCTCACGGGATGAAGTCTTGTGAAGGGAAGGGCTGAGCCTTCCCCTGTCCCCACCTGCACCTTGAGTTGCTCTGGGGGAGTGTTTACCTGCGTGGCCAGCAGGGGGCGGCATCCCACACCAAAGGCACCAGCGGGGCCCACGTAGGGGGGTTGGGGGGGAGCAGAGAAGGGTCAAGGTCAAGGTCAGACTCTCCCTCCCCCACCCCTCCCCCGATCCCTCCAACAGCTCTTGGGCCTCCATCAAGTCCCAGAACATCTAGAAACGGGCCTCACATTCTCCAAATACCCTCCGGTCCTTCACTTGGGGCAGGCCCAGGGGAGGCCATTTTGCAGGACACACATTTTGGACCTCTCATGGGACGAACTTCACCGCCCAGGTAGTGCCTGACTCTGCCAGGTTGAAGGTTTTTAATCAGAGCCTCCTGGCGTGGCCCTGGAAGTCCTTTCTTTTGCCACCAAGAGGCACAGCACCCTTGACGCAAATCAGCCCCCTCGGGCGAGACCCTTGGACCCTTAGTCAGCGGCACGAGGCTGTTCTTTTTCTTTCTTTCTCATCTTTTCCTTTCTCTGGCTGGGATTACTCCGCAGCTGCCTGCCAGTTCCCCAGTCCCGTGCCAGGGCCGCAGCCCTGCCAGGCTCGTTCCGTCAGAGCCTTATTGGGTTGCAAACAGCCGGACGTCGTCTGAGACAGGGCACGCTGCTCTGAGATTAAATTCTTCCACGGAGACGGGGCCCTGTCTTTCCTGGTAAAATATGAGCTTCTGTGAAAGTCGGGGCCCTCGGATCCATGGGACCATCAGAGCTTTGCTGTTGAGCCCCCGGGCACAAGGACAAGGAAGTGACATGGATGCTGCTCTCTGGGCTTGGCTCCGTCTCCAGGGAGAGACCCCAGGGTTGGGGGAGCTGGTCTGGGGTTGGGACTCTTGCTTCTCCCCCTGTGGGCTGGGTGACTTTGGGCGCCACACTGGGCCTGCCCAAGCCCCGGGGCGCCAGCCAGGAGACGGTCACAGCGTAGGGCTGTGCTGCAGATGCGGTCGGCAGAGGCAAGTGCTCAAGCTGCGTTCGCTCCCTCTGCTCCCAATCTCTCCACCCAGGGCCCCAGATTCCTGCTCTTCAAGGTTGAAGCGAGCACAACACACTCCTCCAGGGCTGTCACATGAACTTAAATGGATTAACATGTCCCTTCCCTGACCCAACCGTCACCTGCAGACCCTTCCTCTGCCTCCCCGGCCATGTCTGTGGTCCCAAGCGTCCTGGCTTTTGCAGCTCCATGGCTTTGGTGCAGGCTGTGAATTCAGTGGGTACCAGGGGGTGCCCCCATAGGAAAGAGGATGTTTTCTCATGTGGGCAAGAAAATTGTGTGAAACTGGTGAGGGAGCTTGGTACCTGGTACCGTTGTAGGTGCTGAGGACACCTCAGTGTACAAAAAAAAATCAGTGAGAGCACCAGGAAAGGAAAAGTGTGATGTACAAGATTCTGCAACACCCTAGAGGGTGCCAAATGTGACGAAAAAAGAAAGAGTGAAGCAGGGGACAGGGCTGAGAGAACAGGTGGGGGGAAGTGACTTTTGGGGAGGAGTTGCAATATCCAAAAAGGCTGTTGGCAGGGGTGGGGGACCTCAGCGAGAAGGTGACATTTGAGCAAAGACTTGAAGGACACAAGAGAAGTAGCCAAGCAGAGATCTGAGAGAGGAGAATCCAGGCAGAGAGAATGGGCAGTGCAAAGGCCCTGGGGCAGGACTGTGCTTGGTGTGTTTCGGACACAGAGGCAGGAGCTGAACAAAACCATAGAAGGGTTTCGGTTTTTTCTCTAAACGAGATGGGGATGCACTGCAGGGTTTTGGTAAAAGGAACGACTTTATCTGCTGTAGGCAGGGGAGGATAGAGCAGGCTGAACAGTTAGGAGGTGGCCACAGTAGGGCCTGGCCCCGGGGTGGCTGCAGTGGAGTGAGGAGAAGTGGCTGGTTTCTGGATATATTTTGAAAGTATTTACAGACAGATCAATCATGGGGTTTGAGGGAAAGGGAAGGGCCCAGGAGCCTGGGAGGACGGAGCTGCCATCAGCAGGGAGGGGGAGGACCACGTGAGCGGCAGTGCGGGATGCAGGGCTCCGTGTCGGATGGGCTAAGACGTCTGTTAGACAGTTCTGTGGAGATGCTCAGTCGGCCGTGGACATGACTCTGGAGTTCAGGAGACAGATCCGGGCTACAGATGTAAACTTGGGAGTCCTTAGTCTATGATGGAATTTAGAGACATGAGGCTGAACAAGGTCAAGGTGCATTTAAGGAGAGAAGAGGTACTGGGCCCGGGAGCCCTCCAAGTAAAGGGGAAGAGAAGGAACCAGCACAGGGGCCAAGAAGCCGCCAGTGAGGGGGCGGGGCCTGTGAGTAAAGTGGGGTCACCATTGACCTCGACAAGGGCATTGTTATGAGCTGAATTCACATGTTGAAGCCCTCACCCCTGTACCTTGGAATGTGACTGTATTTGGAGATTAGGTCTTTAAAGAGGCGATTAAGGTAAAAAGAAGTCACATGTGTTGGCCTCAATCCAATAGGACTGGTGTCCTTGTAGGAAGAGGATATTTGGACACAGACACGTACAGAGGGAAGGTGATGTGAAGACACAGGGAGAAGACGGCCGTCCACAAGCCTAGGCGAGAGGCCTCAGAAGGAACCGCCCTGCCGACTAACGCCTCGATCTTGGACTTCCAGCCTCCGGAATTGATGGGAAATACATTTCTTGTTGTTTAAGCCACTCAGTCTGTGGCACCCTGTTACGGCAGCCCCAGCAAATGAATACAAGCACCTTCGGAGGAGCCATGGGCAAACGGATCCCACGGGCCTAGGCCAGTGTGGGAAGAGAGGTGTGGGAACGGGGGAATACGGCCAACTCTTTAGAGTTTTGCCACAAACGGGAACAAGGAGCACCAGCTTTCAGAGGAAGTGGGATCAAAGGCTTTTCCTTTTTCTTTTCCTTAAAAACATTCTTCTCTCTCTTTTGAGATGGGAGAAATAACAGTTTGTTATTATGCCACTGGGAATGATCGAGTAGCCGTCAGAGAGTGACGATGGTGCAGAAGAGAGAACGGGGCTGGTTGCTGGCGAGTGGGGCAGGTGTCGGCAGGAGGGAGGAGTCTGGTGGCCACGAGGAAGGACGGGCTCAGAGAGGATCTGTCCTCTGTGCCAAAAGTGGGGAAGCCGAGTTTATGGGTGCAGATCGCCAGGCAAGAGCAATTATGGAAACCACTGTTCTACTCTCTGCTTCTATGATATCAACTCTTTTTTGTTTGTTTGTTTTAAGATTTCACATGAATGGGATCGTGCAGTTTTTGTCTTTCTGTGCCTTGCCCATCTCACTTAACATAATGACCTCCAGTTCCATCCATGTTGCATAAATGACAGGATTTCATTCTTTTTTATGGTTGTATAGTATTCCCTTGTGTACGTACACCACACTTTCTTTACTCATTCATCTGCTGATGGGCCCTTAGATTGATTCCATATTTTGGGGGTGGGTAGGGGAGGTTGGTCAATGGTACAAAGTGACAATTAGACAAGAGGTGGAAGTTCTGGGCTTCTTTGCACAGTGGGATAATGATGGTTAACAGTCAGGTATAGTATATTACAAAGTAACTAGAAGAGGAGCTCTTGAATGTTCTCACCACAAAGAAATGGTGAATGCATGAGGTGATCAACTACCCTGATTTGAGCCTTATACAACATATATATATTGAAATGTCACATTGTACCCTATAAATATGTACAGTTACAGGGTGTCCATAAAAATTTTTAAAAAGAAAGGGAAAAACAAGATTGTGGACTGTCCTGTCTAATTGGGTTTTCTCTGCCTTTCATTGTTTTTGAGCTTTTTCACAGCTCTGCAAGTTGTAGAAACTGACAATGATGCAAATGATTCTTGTCCATCGAAATGCAAATGAGGTGTGTGCGCTGGAAGGCAATCTATTAATATTACTGCCCTGTGGATAGACCGGTTTTGCGTCTGTTTGCAAATTTGTCTCAGCCTTCTTGATTATGATGCTTTCAATTCTCCTTTAAACCATTTGTAACGTCGTACTGGTTCCCTCATTAATTAATCCGTTCAGTAAGATCTTTGACACGTGCTCATTTTATATTTGTATTAGAGTCATTATTTTAGCTTAAAAATATCCTTTAACAAGATGCTGATAGATGATGGTGTCTTTGGATATTCTCTGCTGGGGGTTAAGTTTTCCCGTGATACTGGAGTTCTGAGCAAAAGCAGACCCTTCCCCGAAACCCTTTCCTGGGAAGCGCCGAGTAGAGAAGGGAGGCAGGGCCCCCCAGAGGGACCCTGTAGGTGCACTCACTTGTGATCTGAGTTCTGGCCAGGGCGATGGCCCTGGCTTCTCAAGTGTGAAAACCCCTTGGGCCTGTGGGGGTTGGGAGCCCCATTTGTATTCTGGCTACAAACCTGCCAGCAACATTGTCATTTTTCACCCCAAAAACCATCACTGACGCGTGCTTCTCCTTGCCCCTGTGGAACCCAGAAATCCCAGTGTGGTTCATGTATTCAGCTGACTGCGATCCTAATGAAGACGGGGCAGTCCCCGCAGGCTAGTGTGAGCCCAGGGCACACCCTCCCTTACGTGGTCAGCCCCAGGTCTCGGGCTTGGCCCTGAGAGGAGGAACTGCAGGTGCTGCGGGCACTCAAGGACAGAGCCCACTTCTCCAAGACTCCAGTGGTCTCCTGGTCAGGACCCTCTTCCTGTCCCCCATGCACACCCGAGATACACTGGGACCTGTGTCTGACTCCACATCTGGAAGGAGAGCCGCCGAGGAGAAGGCCCGCTTGTCCACGGCAGGATTCTGATGCCACACTAGCCCCTTCAAAGCCTGGGCCACCCTGCACTGGGCCCTGAGCCACATCCCTCCCCTCTTGGTGGGCAACGAATGCATTGCCAACTGTCCTGTTGTGGGAAATTCCTGAATTTTGATGTCAAAGATGTGGATAGAAGTTCAAGCTCCAACCTCTCCTGTTGGATGGCCTTGGCAAAGTGACTTTACATCTCTAAGCCTCAGTGTTCCCTTCTGAAAAATGGGAATGAAAGAAGCCTGCATCTTGGGGTTGTGGTGCAGATTAGAAATTACAAGGACACAGAGCTTCAAGATACCGAGCCTTGGCACAGGCCAGCATCCCTGTAGATGGCAAGAGCCTGTAACGATGGCTCTTGCCACTCTGTCCCCACTCTGCACCCCTTCCTGTGCCCACAGACTCAAGCCCCCTCCCACACCATTGCAGGGCCTGCCCCTCAGCCTGCGATGGGCCCTTCTCCAGGGAGAGGCACCTTAACCAACCCCACACCAGAACCATATGTCAGCAAATGAGTGGGAGCTGGACCTTCCAAACTTCGGGCCTCGGAGATTTTCTCTGTACATCTTATTGAGACCCTTCTGTCTGTCACTTGTAAAAATGCCTCAGTGTGCTAGATTCTAGATGGTGTTTGGCCTTGTACAGGTTCCTCAGAGATGCTGCCCCTGCTTCTGGGTAAATGTATGAATTTTCCTGATTTGTTTGGCTTCCTTCTCCAGTTCCCAAAGTTCTATTCAACCTTTCAGGCTCTAATCAAGTGCCGCCTCCTTCAGGCAGCCGTATCGGATTGCTTGCAGATTGGATGGATGACTCTCTCCTCTGTAGCTCAAATCCTCTCCCCAACCTGGTTGCATTGAGATGTTTACATTCTGTTTCTTCTACTAGACCCATTTGTTCATTCCTTCATTCATTCATCCGCCCTTTCCATAGAGGTTTATTGGGTACCTTCCACTCACAGACTCCGTGCTAGGCCTGGTGTGCCGGGGTGAATGCATGGAGTCCCTGTCTTCTTGGCACCTGCATCCTCATGCCCAGGCTTGTTTCCATTCCCAGCACCAAGCTCAGCACCTGCCACCAGGTGACAGGTGTTTGGTGAATGAAGAGACGCCCGTCTTATCACCCCTCTGCACTTAAGCACATCCTGTTTGTTTACATTTTTCCTGCACCTTTGCTAAATCACACTTTAATTAACGTTCTTCCTCCCTGCATGGGAGAGCAAGGCTGTGGGCAGTTTGGAAGCTGTTGTTAGGCTGCTGGGGTCTCCCTGCTCTGGCCTGTGGCTCAGGGGCTGCTGGGTTCCCACGCTGGCCATGTGCCCTGGGCAAGCCTCTGCCCTGCCCTGCCCAGTCTCCTCTGCAACCTCTCTTCTTTCGGGTGATCTGAGTTGAGGGGAGTGGGCTTGCTTGAGTCCATCCATGTGGCATGGCTACCGTCATCGCCCCTTGGCCATGGCCCTGCCTTGGGGGACCCGAATGCCTGATTTCCAGCTTCCTGGGCTGGCTGTGCCGTATAGACGTAGCACGTGCCCAGACAGGGCCAAACCAGGCAGAGGTCAGATGCTCTCCCCTCTGGGTGGCATCGAATCCCCTGAGGGCCAGGATGCCCCAAAGTGAGGCCGCCTTCAGGAGAGGACTGGGGTGGGGAGGGGAGGCCGCAGACAAAGGTGTCCATGGAGGGGAGCAGGCCACAGCCGCGCCTGTCACATGGGGTGGTGGACAAACCTTCCTGTTCCCACTTTGGAGGATGATCCCAGCTGGAGACAGGTCCTGGTCAGCAGAAAGAATGTCTGTGTCAGCCAGAGACCGTGGCTGAGCCCTGGCCAGTCCTTCTGGGGTCTGGCCTGGGATGGACACAGGAGGGCTTCCTGCTGGTCTCCCCATGCCGCTGCCCTGTCTGCCTGCTAGTCACCATTCAGCAGGGGCCACCCTGCACCTGAGCAGGTGCTGATATGCCCATTCAATAGGAAGCCCATTGAGGCTGGTCCCAGGTCACAAAGGAGACAGGTGACGGGACTGAGGGGCCTGTGCCTGACTCTGGGGCAGTGGCTGCTCTCGCTGTATCACCCCACAAAGCCCTCAAGGGAATGGGCTCCAAAGACGGGGTGAGACCCACAGTCTACCCCAGGAGTGTGGGGGTGCGGCACCCAGGGAACACCCTCTGTTCCTCCCTTCTCCCTCCTGAGGCGGGGGTGGGGGGATGGGGGGAGGTTAACAGGCTCCAGGATGTTCTGAACTTACGGGCAAACCAGGCTGTTGTCAAGCTAAATAAGACAAACAGCAGTGAGACCAAGAGTTTGTTGGGGAACAGCAGGGATTGCAATCGGGGATACTCATGCTATGATGGATCACAGGAGCATCCAGAGGGGTTGGGGCTATGGGAAGCTTTGAAAGACAAAAAAGGAGAAGCCCCCGTAAGCTGTTTTGAAACGACGACATTGAATACAGGGGCTTATCAGAGGAGTTGGCGATTACTCATTGGTCAAGGCGGCCGTGTTGGGCAGGTGACCTTGTGCGAGGGCTGGCCTGGGATGCTGAGTTTTTCCTTGCGCGGGTTCTGCCACGGGCATGTGCAGGAATCTCTTGTGATAAGTCGTGTCACAGATGTGTGATCGCGAGGGCTCCTTCATGGTCTCCCGGCACCATTTTGTTCAGGTTTGACCTAAATAACTCCATTGTGATATTGATTAACTTCTGCACTGTATTAGTGTCCCAGGCCTGCTGTGACAAAGTGCCACAAACCGGGTGGCTTAAGACAACAGAAATTTACTCTCTCACAGTTATGGAGACCAGAAGTCCAGGAATCGGGGAGTTGCCAGGGCCACGCATCCCCCAAAGGCTCTAGGGGAGGGTCCTTCCTGGCCTCGTCCAGTGTCTGGTGGCTCCCAGTGTCCCTTGGCTTGTGGACGCCCCACTTGATCCCTGTTTCTGTCTCCACGTGGCCTTCCTCTCTGTGCGGCTCTCCATGTCTCTGCTGCTCTTCCTTCAAAGACACCAGTCACTGGGCTAGGTCCACCCTTACCCAGACGGCCCCATCTGCAACGATCTGGTTCCAAATAAGATCACATTCTGAGGTTCCGGGTAAATGTGAATTTTGGGAGGACACTATTCAACCCACTACACATCGAGTTGGGGCAGAAATCCGTCATCGCTCACATCAGAGCTCGGTCATGACAGTGTGGGGAGGGGAAAGAGACCGGCCAGGTTGGACCCCTCTGATCACAGCTGCCAACCAGTCCTCAGCGTCTTCCTCCAGCCGTGTCGGGGACCCCGAGGATTGGAGACATGTGACATGCCCAAGGCCCTGGGGTGCAGCCGTGGTAGAGCAGAGAGCCCTGCTCAGGCCTCTGGGTGGAGACCTGCCCCTGCTCCTGGACTCTCAGGGGTGCCTGCACCTGCCATCCTCGGGCGTGTGGCGTGAGAGCTGGCATCCAACCTTCCACACTTCCAGCACTGTGAGTCCGGTTGTCACTAAGTGAGTATGACCAAACATCAGGGGGGTGAGAAAAAAAGGCAACTCTTAGCCAATCAGCTAGAACCCTAAATGCACGAGTGAAAATGATAATAGCCATTCAAATATTTTATGTTAATTAAAATCCCTGGCTATGATTCAGTCTTTAGAGAAGTAAGTGAAGCGTTGATTCTGTCAGGCTGTTCAGAGAGGCATCTGGGGAAGGGGGCTGGGAGAGTCGGGCCCGTTTATGCCAATTGCCACTGGCACCTCTGCCCTGCAGCGCCCGGGTGGGACCCAGCCCCGCTGCACAGAGATCTTTTCCTCTGAGCACAGAGTCAGTCCCTGGGAGCTTCTTACAAAGGTCATGGCATTTGGGTTTGGATTTGAGGTGGCCAGGGAAGCCAGGGGCCTGGGCTCCAAGGGCACAGTGGGGCTCAAGGAGCATTGGCCAAGAGCTGGGTTTGGGTCGGGACTCTGTCCTGTGCTTCCCAGCTCAGCCCCTCGGAGCTCCAGGTCACCTGGGCACCATGGGAATGACACCAGCACCTACCTCAAAGCCCGCAGTGAGAGTTAGATGTCTCCTTCCGTGCGCAGGGTACAGCCCGGCCCGGGCATGCCTAGTCAGCTGCTGTTGTCCACACTCGCTGGTGAATGTGAGGACCAGTGAATTATTTTGCAAGGATCAGCAGTAGGAGGTGGGCCTTCCCCCTCAGAATCAGGCCTGGCAAGGGGCTGCCTCGTCCCGCTGCAAACTCCCAGGGCGGGGGTTAGCACACGGGGACACAGAAGGCTCTGTCTGCGCTTGGCGTTCAACCCTCCGAGCAGAACCACCACGATGATGGTTTTTACTTTTGTCTGCTCTTTAAAGTAAACAACCCATTCACACCCTGAGAACTTACAGATTGGTAAGGATATAAATACATCAATTTGTTTGAGGCCGCTGGGGAGAAAGATGGCATTTTTAGCATTGCGAAGGGCTGAATCACGCTCCTGAGATATACAATTGGATCAACTCCTTTGAAGGGGGTCAAATGTAATTTTAGAGCAGAATTAGTATGATTCGTGATAGAGCTGTTACACTCACCAAAAACAATTTACTTTTTCAGTTCTAAGCAAGGATCGTGGGTTTTCCAAAAAGTTTAACGTGTGCTTTGGGAGGGAGGGGTTTGGGCGTTGTGCTGAGAGACCAGGCTGGCCTCTCTCTGCTGGGCACATCTTTGTTCCAAATGTCTAAGTCACAGTGACGTGTCCTCCTGAGACCCACAGGAGGCCGCGGGCCATGGGAGAACCTGGGCTTCCACGCCGAAGTGCTGCTTCCCATTCCATGTGACAGATTCATTATCCCCCAAGTCTGAGTGAGTTCCCTTCATTTTCCCACTATTTCATTACGGGAGTGGGTTGGAAAGAGTCCATTCGGGATAAGGGGACTTATAGGAAGTGTTGAACAGAGGCACTCATGAAATATTCCAAGAGCTTTAAAGACACATGCACCTTTTATTCCATTACGAAGAAGGAAGAGAAACCAAAGTTCTCAACCTCAGTTGCGAGAAGAGGCCGAAGGCATGGAGGAGAGGCTGGTTCTGGGAGGCGTTGGGTCTTGATCTGGTGGCCATGAAGGGGCCGTGAGGGCTGTGCAGAGGCGCAGGAGTGGGGACAGCTGCCTTCAGTCCCCATGGGGCTACCAGAGGCAGGGGGACAGCTGAGGGGAGGCAGGAGCTCCAAGAAGATTCTCGCATTGCCCAGCCTCAGTTTCCCCATCTGTCCAGTGAGGATCGGGGTGAGCTGGCTGCCTCTCCAATGGGGATCTTGGGGGTGAGCTGAGGAGAAGGCACTTTGGGAGCGTTAAGGTGGCTGGACGTGAGCACCCGTCTACCTGAGGCCTCTCCCCGGCCCCTCCTCCTGTTCTCCCTTCTGCCTTCCCATAGAGACAGAGATTTTGGAGTCTGAAATCACGGCCATCGACAAAGGCTATTTTGAAAGAAAAACCAGTAAAATTCAGGCCAGGTGCCTCTTCCTTGGCTTCATTTTTGGGAAGAAAAGTTTGGAGTCAATAACCAGTGGATTGAATGAATTCAACTTTATTTTTCAAAATATCCAATAGTAGGATGGAAGCCATGCCCCCCACCCCTTCCAGCCCCTCCCCAAAGACAAGCCCTAACTCTTCCAGTTCCTGGGGGGGCCTTGTGGGGGGAGTCTTTGCCCCGAGATCATTCGTTGCTGAAGGGAGAAGGTGCTTCTCACTGACACAGCTGTGTCTACACGACGGGGTTAGCGACAGCACGTTATTTCTGGATGATCTTCAAGATATTCTGCTCAGATTTATTTCAAGTGTGGATTTAGTTTCTTTCCTGCAGCGTTGCCAGTTGGTAAGGACTTATTTTGCCAAGGTAATTTGTTCTGTTCTGGCCCAAGCGAGATGCAGCAAGGAAAGACATGAAATCTTCAATTTGGGAAGGGAAAGAGCATAAATTCTGAAACGTAGCACCCGCCGGCGCGGGAGGGTCCCGGGGGGAAGGCTGGGAAAGAATTCTATAAAGTTTTAATAGCTCAAGACCCAAGGTAGCAGGATTAAATGCAAGCCTGGGGACCGACTCTTTTCTTGATCATATAAAACGTGGGGAAATCTCTGCATCGACTCTGACAATTCCTTGGGTCTTTGGGCAGAATATGGATGCTTTGGACTTTAAAGGCACGCCTGAGTCCTGGTCTCATCAAGAGAGATGGAACTATTTTCTGGACAAGCCAAAGGGTATGATTACCTTACAGCTGCAGGACCTGAGTAATAGTAGATATAATCATCTACTGTGGAAAACTGGAACTTCCAAGGGGGGTGCACGAATTCACCTTGATTGCACCTCATCCATTAATGTTAAGAGAGATTGTTTTCTCTTCCTCTCTGATGCGTTGTGCAGCAACGCTGTCTGAATGTGAGTTTCGTGTCCCTGCAGTCAGGCTACCCACCTATGTACCTACCCATCTACCTATATATGTGCCTACCCGTCTACCCACCTACCTGCCTGCCCATTTACCCACCTCCCTGCCTACCTATATACACACCTACCTGCCTACCCATTTACCTACCTATGTGCCTACCCATCTGTCCACTCACCTGTCTATCTATCTATCTATCTATCTATCTATACACTTATCAGCCTACCCATCTATCCACGTTCCTTTCTACCTATCTACCCACCCACCTGCCTACCTATCTACCCACCTTTACCTGCCTACCCATCTACCCACCTACCTGCCTACCCATCTATCCACCTAACCATCTGTCCACCTCCCTGCCTACCCATCTATCTAGCTACTCATCTACCTGCCTACATTTTCCCCCAATAACCATAGCCTTTCTGTGCTTGTGGTTTTATTCAAGAAACCCATTAAATAACTGAGGCAAGGCTGGGGGCGGGAGAGGTGGGGGAAGGTCCCCTGCTATTGTGGGGGAAGCCACCATCCCCCAATGACAGGGTGGCTTGTCAGGGGCCTTGTGTTTTTCCAACCTCAACCACGAGGCACCAGTCTCCTTGCTCACAACTAAACTGTCTTTCCTGGGACAGGCCCATCTGAGAGGCTCCTATTAACACCAGAGCTGATTGGCTTCGGCTCCCCCTGAGTGGACATGGCTCTGAGCTGGGCGTTGTGCTTTGGACCAGGATTCTCATGATGAAATAGCTGAGCACATCGGCATCCTGATCAAACATCTGCCGTGTCTGAGGAGGGGGAGTTGCTCCTCGGGGGCCTCCAAGGTGAAGGGCAGATGCCTCAACCTGGTGGTCGCTGTCCTCTGTGATGGGGATGTACCTGCCCTGTGGCTTCATCCCTGCAGCTCCTCCTGCCTGGCCATTCTGGCTACTGCAATGGACAAGTCCCTGTCCTCACCAGCTCTGCACACCTCCTGTTGCAGTTTGCTTCTCATCACAGCTGTGTGTGTGCCTACCTCTGGCACCAGTGTCTTAGTCTCTTTGCTTTTTTATAAAGGAATACCCGAGGCTGGGTGGTTTATTTGGCTCACAGCTCTGCAGGACGTACAAGAAGCGAGGCACCAGCATCTGCTTCCAGTGAGGGCTTCAGGCTGCTTCTGCTCATAGCAGAAGGTGCAGGGGAGCTGGTGTGTGCAGAGATCACAGGGCAAGAGAGGAAGCAAGAGAGAGGGGGGAGGTGCCAGGCTCTGGGTAACAACCAGCTCTCATAGGAACTAATAGGCAAGGACTCACTCATTGCTGTGAGAACGGCACCAAGCCGTTCATGAAGGATTGGCCCCCATGACACAGGCACATCCCATTAGGCCCCACTTTCAGCATTGGGGATCAAACTTCAACATGAGGTTCAGGGAGACAGACAGCCCAACTACAGCAACTAGGTTTAAGATTCTTGAGGTCAGGTACCTGGATGGACCCATGCCTTACACCTAGCAAGTACCAATTAATCTTTGTTAAGAGCATGGACTTTGGAGTCTTACATACTCACGTTCAATCTCTAGTTTTGCCTTTTTGTAGCTGTATGACTTTTGGGAAGTTACTTAACTTCTCTGGGCTTCAGTTTCCTAAAAAATATATATGTTTAGGACTCAGCACAGGGTCTAACACATTGTACATTATCTTGTTTGTATAATATAATCCCTCCTCATAAGAGGGGGACAATCACAGCATCTCTCCTCTGGGATCTTGCGGCCTTGTGATCATGAGATAATTCTCAGAAGCTACTCACGGCCTTGGGCAATTTACAGGCCAGCTGGGAAGATGAGACCCTCATAAGCACAGGTGGTTACACAGTGACCCCTAGTACAGGGGAGTAACTGATGTAGACACCACAAGAGGGTTACCCGACTGGGTACCTCACAGGAGTCTGGAGAAGGAGGAAGGCTTTCCTTTGGTGAGAGGGGTCCGGGGAATCTTCTGGGAAGAGATAAGATGGGAACAGGACAAGGCAAGGTCCTGTCACCTGAGTATTGTTCCTGCAAAAGCGTTTTTCTGCTTTTAGGGAGCTCGGCAATGCTGACACCTCATTCCTCATGGCTCAGGGCAGGGCCTCATGAGCTTGACTGCTGGGCTGGCATTGGGTCTTGTTCATCACTGTTGTCCTAGCACAGTGCTAAATATTCATGGAATGAGTGCCATATTTTTTCACTTCTCAAAGGCTCCACAGGAGGTGTCTGCATAAATGCTGGAGTATTCAGTTGTTTCCCCAAAGTTTTCTTCTAATTTAACCCCCATTGGTCTAGCTCCCCAACTCAAAGCCAGACCCAAGTGAGAAAATGGCCCCAAAGTCACTCAAACAATGTTTCTTGGTACACCCTCCATCCTGGGAAGATTCTTTCCAAAGCCTGTGATTAAACAAAACTCCCCAAAGCATTAGCCAGGCTGGCCCCGGGAGGGGCCCAGTGTTCGGTAGTGTTTGGACTTAATCCTACTTCTGGCTCTCATAAAGTAATTGGCCTAGAAGGATCGCAAAAGCCATGGCATTCTGTACAAAGCAGGACGCCAGAAATAATTGTGTGACCGTGGGCATAAGTGAATAATGGGAATATGTGCCTATATCATGCTCTGTTCCCTTCCTCCCAAGGGCTGGAAAGTTGGGACTCATCATCTCTGCCAAAGCACTGAGGAGCTGTGTGGGCTGAGTGCTACATTATGACCCTGGACCACTATGGGTGTTGTTGTATAATAAAGTTTTGTCTGGTCATTGTCCCTGGTTCCTGTGCAAGGAGCTTCTAAAACCCTGGGAGTTTCCTGAGAAATAGGAGTGTCTTTGTTTTTCATGAGTCCCGCAGATCCTGCCTGAGTTTCAGCTAACAAGATGGCTTGGGATGGGGAATGACTCATCCAGAAAGACCAACCATGTGATTAGAGAGTTGGGGATTTGAGCCCCATGATATCAGCCTGACCTCCAGTGAGGGGAGGCGGGCTGGAGATTGAATTCACTCTTGTGGTCAATGATTCAATCAGTGATGCCTATATAAGGAAACCCCAATAAAAACTATGGACACCAAGGCTCAGGTGGGCTTCCTGGTTGGTGAAGACATTGATGTGCTGGGAAGGTGACGTCTATGGGGACAGGGCACAGAAGCTCTGCATTTGGGACCCTCCCAGACTTTGTGCTATGGGTCTCTTCTTTTTTGGCTGGTCTTGATCTATATCCTTTATAATAAAACATTGTAAGTACAGCATTTTCCTGAGTTCTCTGAGTCATTCTAGGAAATCATTGAACCTGAAGGAGTTGTGTGAACATTGAATTTGTACCCAGCAGGTCAGAAGTGTGGGTGGGCTGGGAACCACCAAAGTGTGGCTGGTGTCTGAGGTGGGGGCAGTCGTGGGGAGCCCTTAACTCGTGGGGTCTGCGCTAACTCCAGGTAGGTAGTGCCAGAATTGAATTGTTGTATAACTTGTTGCTTTCCTCTTTCCTCCCAACAGGGAAAATATTTCCACACACATCCCTAAAAGGAATCGGAAGCTCCTGGATCCTTCTCTCTGTAATTGGAGGCCGGTGGCCAGAGGGTTTCCCTGGGAACAAATGACCTTTAGTGGGAACCCTACTTTATAGCCAGAAAAGACCACAATCACCCACTTCTTATGTCCTCGTATAGGTGCTTCAAAGCCACAAAGCTAACTAGAAACCAAAGGCATAAACAAACACAAAGATCTCAGCTGGAGGCACGTGTGCCAAATTACCTTTCCCAAATGACAGAGGAGCCCTGTGGGAGTCTCCCAGGTTCTCCACTGTGCCTCGGGGTGACCCTGTGATGTACCCTCTCATACACAGGCTATATAAGGAGTGAGGGTCCCACCCTTGCAACTGAAGCCTTTGCACAGCCTCGCTGGGGGGTGGAATTCCCGGCAGTGATATATCTGTAGAGCTGCTATTTAGCTGGGTGATTTGCTGCGGCAGCGGCTGAGATCTCAGATCTCACAGAGATTTGGGACTTAATCACCTGCAGCACCAGCAAAGACCTGCCCTTTTTATATGGCTAAAAAAATACAATATCCAGACCTGGTTCAGTCATGCTCCGTCTACATAGCATTTAAAACACCTCAGCCCACATGGAGTGTCCACATGCGTTAGGTTTCCTATTAGGAATGTGATCTCCAAAAAAAAAAAAAAAAAGAACCCAAACATAAAAAGGCACAGGGAAAAGGCTCAGATCTCAGTCCGGCTGCACACAAAGCTCATTCGAGGAGAGTGAGATTCTCAACTCCTTTCATCAACACGGCCCAGAGTGGGAGCGGGGGAGAGGGGAGGGTGGGGAAGATGCACAAATGGACTTGAAGAGCTCTGTGCACATTTCTGGAGTGTTCTGTACTCCAAGAGCTTGCTCACGCTCTGAAGGGGAATTGCACGGTTTAAAAACGTTATGGATCTAAATCCATTTGAACGACTTCATCACACTCTGTTTTTACCGTTGGCTGAAAGCAAGCCCACACCTCCCTCTGCCTGCTCCCCCCACGCCCCGTGGCCGGCTCCTGCCTCCCTGGCCTCCTCCCATCTTTGTTTCTTTGTGACACGTCACGATGTCAGTTTGCCTGTCATCTGAGAACCCCGGGTAGGCAGGGATCTGGTGTCTCTTTCCTCTGTTGCACCTCTGGGCCCAGTGTGGTGCCAGCACACAGTAGGAGCCTAATGCATGTTTGCTTAATGTGCAAGAAAATCTCCTAACTGGCCCCCGTGTCTCCAGCCTTCCCCATCACCTGCCTACTTAGCCCACCACCTGGTTGACTTGCAGCCCCTATTTCCAGCCTGCCCCTGGGCATGTGGGAATGATTCACTCTTCCCTAACCAGCCAGGCCCTCCCGGACCCCGCTTGGCATGAACTCTCACGGTGTCCTCAGCCTGGCACGCCCATGCCCTCTCCCCTGCCCTGCGGTCTCGCCTCTTCACGCATCTCCTATCCAGCTCAGCCTCCCCGGTGCCATGCACAAAAAGGGGTCAGCAACTATGGGGAAAAACATCAGTCGCCCCACACCCACCATGCCGGGCCTCGCAGCAAGCGAGTCTTTCTCTCTGCAAGACTTACCATGTATATAATGTGCCACAGCACGTTCTTTTTGTTATTACTTCAATGGAGCCGCAGCCAGTTGGAAAAAAAGAAAAATCTGTTTTTCATCGAGTGGGAAAAAAAAAAAAATCCAATAACAGGGAACTCAGCCATTTGCACATCCGGATCCTTTTACCACAAATGGCTTAAGTGCCCAGACATGCCACCGTCCCCCTGCTAGACGCACTTGGCGCCGGAGCCAAGTGAAATTCCAGGCGGCGGGGGCAGAGTTCTCTCTGTGTTCCTGGAAGTGTGGTCACTGAGGAGACTTGACACCAGGCTGCTGTTGCAATGGGGAGGAGCCGGGGAAGTGCTCACCAGAGTTGTCACCACGAAGCCCCGCGGAGGGTGCACACTTGCAGGAACCGAACCCGGTGCAGATGCCCAGGGGCAGGTGGGGCAGGGAGCAGGGGGAGGAAAATAGCCCATGTCGGTTTAAGGATGTGTTCTAAACGTACCTCGCCACTACCTTCTGGAATTTTCCTTTTTTAGGGAGGAGGCGACAGGAAGACAAATAAACGTTATGCTGTGGAAAATCCCTGCAGGAGTTACCCGCCTCCAGAGGACAAGGGTTGAATCCTGGCTCTGGCAAGGTCTTTCCCTTTTGGGGCCTGTTTGCTGAGAACCGTCTCTCTCCTCCCAGGTGTCAGCATCCATCCAGGCGACTGGGCATCTGCAGGCTGAGCACACGTGGCCGACGCTCCCCGACCTCCCCGGCTGACAAAAGCATTAACCCTTGATTCCAGCCATCTGCGCCTATTTTGCACGAAATATGACTTTTCATTAGATTAACAAGAATGTTAATGATCATCACCGGTTGCTGATATTAGCACAGTGCATCAAGAGGAGCAACGTGATCAGGAAGAATTAGGGCAGGGCAAATGCGCAGGCACGACCGGGTGCTCCCGATACCAGACTGCGACTTGAGGGGCCTGTCGTCTTCCTTCCACTGTCCCACCCACGGCTCAGCGGAAAACAACCTCGAATGTTTTCTTGCTGTCTGAAGCCCATGGAGGCCTTGACTCTCACCTACTTCCGGCCTCAGAGCAGTGATGACACACCTGTGGTCCCCAAGGGCAGCAGGACCCCCACTGACCTTCCCTAGCAGGAGGGGTCCTGTTCACCCAGCCCCAGGCCCCGTCACTTGAAGGCTGGAGGATTTACACCAGATGAATTAGAGAGGATGCCGGGGTACTTAGTCCCTAGATTCTGCAAACTCTCCGGAAAGGTGCAAAGCCAGCCTCTGACCCAGACTCACGAACACAGGTCACTTCCCACATTTTTTTTTTAAGAAACAGTCACTTTTTCTTTGGAGCATCATAAACATTTCAGAACCGAGGAACCCAGTGGCTTCTCCCCAGCACCTTCTTCCACACAGCACTCGGGGTCCTCCTGGGGCTCTCTGGGCACCCAGAGTCCCCCCTGGGGAATTGCAGCCTCTCACCCAGGAGCCTTTTTCTTTATATCCCACAGCACCGGCTTCGCGTACCTCTTGGGCTGTGCTCCCCTCCCGTCTAATCTGGGAGCTAGTTCATACTATGTTATTAAAGACTGACAATTGGGGCTGTGCCTTGAACTCCCTAGAAAATATGCATTTGAACTGGGTTTTTACTAAGGATGACATCAGAGTCACCACAGCAAGCACTGAGGGAGATGTTTGGGATAGAAACTGCCTGGGTTCACAGTGGCTCAGCTGTCATAGGCCTGGCCACAGAAAGATGGAGAGAGTGTCATTTATTGAGACCCTGCTGGGCCTTCGGATCCCTCTGTGTCTCCATTCACTTTTGTTTTCTCTTCAATTTGCTGTTCCCATCTCTCTGCCTGCAGCTTGTATCTGCAGAGCTACGAGGCCCGTTTCTCGTAGGCAGGGAGGGTTGCACAGCCTTTGCCAGCCTCGGGGTGGGGGCTGAAAGGATTCAGACCAGCTGGAACCGGTACAAGTCGGATCGGGCAATGGGTCCCATGAGAAGAGGTGCCAGGAAGAAAAGGCGATGTCGCTCACAGATCCATCTCGTGCCACTCAGTGTGTAAGGGGAGGAGGAGAGAAGGGCGCCTGACTGCAGGGCTGAGTGTCCTGCTACACGGGAGGATGCCCCACGGTGAGCGCTAAGCACAGCTCCTGCCCTGGGCTTGCAGTGGAGTCTCCTCTTTATCTGCACAGAGACCTCACCCCCTTCCTGGGGTGACCAAATCACTCCAATGGGGCCATTCTAGTGGGTGCTGCCAATCACAGCAACTTAGCCCAGGGATTTGTCCAAGGGATGGGCATGTGACTTAAGCCAGGCCAATCAGAGTGCTTCCCTGGGATTTTAAAACTTAGAGGCAGAGGAGGAGTGTTCCTTCCTCTTGGGCTGCTGAGCTGTGAGAAGGTGACTTCAGAGCTCGCCTGGCTGAGATCCTTTCTTCCCCAAGAAAACCTCGCAGCAGAGGGACAGGAAGAAGCCAGTGTGTGGAGGGAAACAGAAGCAAGCGATAGGGAGGAGAGGCCTGGCAGGGCTCAGCTCCTGGAGCAAGCACCCAGGGAGTATAGTGTTTTTGCGTGCACTGGGGGTACAGAGAGAGAAGGGGAGAACCAGGAGAGAAATGTGGCAGAACTAAGATGAGGGGGAGTATTAAAAAGAAATGGGTGGTCAACAGCAGAGAATGACAACAGAAAATTACCTCCTAAATTTCATAACTAGGATCTCACAATGACCTTAACCAGGCAGCTGAGAACTGCCTGCTGGCCGGGCCACAAGCCTGCGGACTGACAACTGCACAGAGGGTGCTTTTCCCTAATTTGCCAAAGGCGCCATACAGACCGGCAGTGGTCCTGGGATTCTGTCCTGGGACCACCCTCTGCCCTGAGGACTAGACACAAAGGGGGACAAGTGACGTCCTTATCTTCATGGTGTCTGGTGAGGAACTTTACAATGACCACAGTTACCCCCCATCCCACGGCAAGGTCAGCGAGTTACGCTTCCTATCAAGAGGGGGACGGAGGCTCAGGATGACATCGAAATTTGCCTGCTGGTGCAGAGCTCTCCCCTCTGCAGGGAGCCATTTTCTGGGTTGAACTGAACCTGTTAGGACAGTCAGAAAAAGAAAACCTGTCTCATGCTGGCCCTACCACCAAAGAGGATTGACTGGATCATGCTCTGGGAAGATTCAGACGTAAGGTAGATTTCAGGGTTGGTTTGAACCAGCTGCTCAACCGTGTTCTCAAGCACCCTGTTTTCTTTCAGTGTCTGCATTCCAGGATGGATGTCTTCCAGCTTGGTCCTCAAGCAACTTCCCTCATGGTGGCAAAAAGGCCTCCAGAGTTCCGACCCTCACGACTGCTACCATATCTCTCCTTGAGGATCTTTTAGACAGCAAGGAAACTTTTTTCTAAGAAAGCTCCCAGCAAATTTTCCTTATGTGTCATTGAACATATTTCCATTCCTGAGGCAATGTCAGGCATACCCTGGGCTGACAGGCTGAGCCCTGGGTCACCTGGAATGGTCATTATGCCATGGCAGATGGAGTCACTCTGACTGTCCAGGTGGCCAGAGCTCACCGCACAAGTGGGCAGGTGGCTTGCAGAAGCCAGGTGCTTTGTGGGAGTCTGGGTGGTGTTGTGTGCTTAAGCAGGAGACGGGGTGCTGGTGGGCGGCCAATAGGGATGTTGGAGGCTTACGTTCAGTTTTGTGTATTCATTGAGGCAGCAGAGCCTCTGGATGCATGGATGAGTTTCTGGCCTCTCAGAGAAAGAAAGAGGCAGCTGAAGAGGCTCTCAAAGGACTTAGAGTCCTCCCTGGCTACTGGAGAATGATTTCCACGATCCCAGCAGACCTGTGCACAGCCAGGAAATGGAGCCCACGTCATGGCCTGTAAGTGCCTAATTAATCAGCACAGGGGCCTTTGGCAGGCGGGAGGGTGGGAAGGTTGGCGGCTCTACCTGGGTCCCCTTGGAGCTAGTAGCACCAGGTCCGGGCAGCCGTGGCTGTGGGACAACCCACCCAGGTGAGGAGACGCAGGCACCCAGCCTCTCCGACCTGCAGGGCACATCAATTCTACTTTCACCAGCGGCGGACACAGAGAAGGCTGTTAGTTCACTCTGAGCCTCAGGCTGTTCTGTGCATTTACTGCCTGGAACTGGTTCAGGTTCACCCAGGTCCCAGCTCAGGGAGCACCCACAGGCTTCTCGATTGCAACATTCATTTATTTATCCAGCAGTTATTGTGTGAGCTGCACGGGGGTGCCAGGCCCTGTGCAGGGTGCTGGGGGCAGAGATCAGTGGTCCCTGCCCACGAGAGTGCAGGGTCGGGTGGGGAAGGTGAGTGGCAGTGCGTCTGTCACCTGCTGTAGGGGAGGAATGCAGGCTTTAGACGCTTTGACTGCCTGGGCTCCGGGTAACGAAAGAGTAGGGTAGAAAAATGGAGACCCAAGCCAAGCTGGGAGGCAGATGAGTGTCTAGGACCAAATGTGTCTGGCAGGCTATGGAGGGTGAGATACAGCAGGTTACCACGCTATAGGTGACAGGGGAGGAACAGTAGGGAACGAGTCCAGGCTGCAAAAGGGGAGCCCAGGACAGGTCTGACTGCCCGTGTATATATGATGTCCCAGGATGTAGTGGTGGCAAGAAATACAGTTATCTTCAAGGTATTTGCATCTGGGTTAGAAAATTCTGTTAGAGCAGCGGTTCCCCAACATGTTTTGGCACCAGAGACTGGTTTCATGGAAGACAATTTTTACACGTCCACAGACCGGGGTTGGGGTTGGGGTAGGAGATGGGAAGGGGAGCTTAGGCAGTGATGCGAGGGATCGGGAGCGGCTGTAAATACAGACGAAGCTTGGTTCGCTTGCTCACTGCTCCCCTCCTCCTGTGCGGCCCGCTTGTTCCTAAGTTTCATGGACGACAAATTTTCCTTGGACTTGGGGGGTGGGGGAGCTCTGCAGCCTGGTCCCGAGGCCCGGGGTTTGGGGACTGCAGTGTTAGAGGACACAGGTGGAGAGATGGGGAGTTGAAGGTTCAGTGTTGAAGTGCCCATGGGACATCCAGAGGGTGTCCGGAGGAGAGCGGGACCAAGAGCCGGGCCACCGACACAGGGCGGAGGCAGGGGTGCCGGAGTTGGCATCGCCATTATTTTTCTTCTGCACATTCCCTTCCAGTCTCTGTTCCTGTGAGAGGTGGTCAGAGCTCCCCCAGAACCAACAGCCGGGGCTGCAGTTCAGCTCTGGCACTCCCCAGCTGCATGGCACGTCGCTCAGCTGAGCCTGTTTCCAGGCCATTGTTAGGACACATGTACTTGCTTAGGATGGCCGTGGCATCGTGCACATCACTTTCTAAACCACGCCACCCCCCAAGCCCCGGGACAGGAATGGTCGTGGCAGTCTGCCTGCGTAGGAGCCAAGGGAAGTGATGCTTCTGTCGTCCTCTGGGGGTGAAGCTCTGCTTTGGGGGAGCTCATTTTTCCCAGGGCACCTCTATGACAGATTCGGCCACAAAGCACTTGGAGGGCCCAGTGTGGTCCCATGTGACCACCCCCACCTCCCCTCTTTTTGGTCTGGGGGCAGGACCACTGGACACAGGGGCAGGTGCTTTTGCATAATGTAATTAACTCACACAATAGTGCTGGTTTGTGGAGGATTGTTCCTGAAAGAGGGTTTGGAGGCACCAACCAACACAGTAGATGCAGCACCCAGGGCACTGACAACACCCTGAGTGCTTCACATGGAGACAGCGGCTGCCTGATCCTCGTGCGTGACAAGCCCTGCTCAGACGTCCAGACAGTTCCCTGTTCTGCCTATGCCGTGTTCCAGCTTTAGACAATGAAATGCATACACAGGGCCCAGGAGAAAGCTGATTTGAATCTCCGCTGAAGACGTGTGATTTCAGCAGTAGTAATGCACACAGACAAGCAACGAAGGCCTTGCCCTCGCCACGGGGCTGGCAGAACTCACACGGAGGCTCCTGGGAACCCAGGGTCCTACCTCACGGCCTCCATGTGTCCAAAGAGTCAGGATCTATTTAACTCCAGCCTCAGTCACACCTCAAAGGCTGTTCCCAAAAGACCATCCAAAATTCAAGGGATGAACTGGGCATCAGCAGGTAGAACAAGTGGAATTATTCCAATGAAAGATTCAGTTATGTCTGGTTTGCTTCTATCAGATATATTTCATGTAGTTTCTCTGCTGTCTCATCAGAAGAATACTAAGTAGGGAGTTTGGCTGTGCAACTTTAATAATGCCAACAAAAGAAGAGGAATGCGTTTGTAGATCTATGAGGCTCTGGCAAGCTTAAAATCCACAGAATATTTGGCAGTTAGTTTGTTTAGCAGTGTAATTAACCCCCTGCTGTGGACCCGACATTATGCTAATTGCCATGGGGGCTGCCATGTTTTGAATGTGTCCCCCAAAAAGCCCGTGTTGGAAACTTAATCTCCAATGCAACAGCTTTGGGAGGTGGGGGCTAATGGCGGGTGTTCAGGCCATGAGGGATTCACCCTCATGAATGGATTGATGTTGGTTTTATTTTTTTTATTTTTTATTTTTTTGAGACAGAGTCTCACTTTGTTGCCCGGGCTAGAGTGAGTGCCATGGCGTCAGCCTAGCTCACAGCAACCTCAGACTCCTGGGCTTAAGCGATCCTACTGCCTCAGCCTCCCGAGTAGCTGGGACTACAGGCATGTGCCACCATGCCCGGCTAATTTTTTCTATATATATTTTTAGTTGTCCAGATAATTTTTATTTCTATTTTTAGTAGAGACGGGGTCTCGCTCAGGCTGGTCTCGAACTCCTGACCTCGAGTGATCCACCCGCCTCGGCCTCCCAGAGTGCTAGGATTACAGGCATGAGCCACCGCGCCCGGCCTAATGTTGGTTTTAAAAGGGCTCAATGCTGTGAGTTTCATCTCTTGCTCTCTCTCGTCCTCTCTCTGCCTTTCCACCATGAAATGACGCAACAGGAAGGCCCTTGCCAGATGCCGGCCCCTTGACCTTGGGCTTCCCAGCCCCCAGAATCATGAGCCAATAAATTTGTTTGTTACAAATTACCCAGTTTAAGGTATTCTGTGATAGCAGCACAAAATGGACCGTGACAGGGTCTAAAAATAACAGGTGCCCAATGAATGCTCCTTGGGTGGGTGGATGGATGGATGAACGGATGAGTAAATGAATGAATGAATGAATAAAGAGGGGACATGTGTCATGTCCTCAAGTCATCATGGTGACTCTTCATGCCTCCTTGGTGTGTTGGAAGGGACAGAGCATTTGCACTTGTGGGTCTCATCCTAAGTCTGTGGTCGAGTCGATTACGGTGTGTGAACATCTGTCTATCCTTCTGGCCACACCTGGGTGAGGCCTGAGGCTTTCCTAGTTTCCCCGAGAACAGCTTTGTTTTTCTGCGTTTCAGTCCAGTTCCCTTGGCAGAAACCACAGCACAATGTCTGGGAAGAGTTTAGCCCCTAATAGACTTTCTGCCTCAGATAATAGCAGAAGTTTCCATTTCACTGGGTTTATTAGATTTAGACCCAGGCAGGAGAGTGGGCTACTCCCCACTGCTGGAGGATTTGTGTCACACTGTAGAGAAATCCCAAGAAGACACATAGGGAAGGAAGTTCCGGGCAGAGTGGTGCACTCTATGGGCATTTTTGGTTTGATGAAATCACACAACTGAGGACAGCTATTTCCAAGGGTCCTCGCTGAGACACGTGGCCAACATCAGTGTTGAAATCCAAGTTGACTAATTAACCTTGGTTCCCAAGACAACCATCAGGGTTAGCTCCATCTGCCCCCAGGCAAGGAAGCATCTCTATGGGTGGCTGGGGGTGGGGGTGGGGAGAAGAAGAGGCAGCTGTCCTTTAAGAGGGTGAGGTCCAAACTGCATTCCTTCCATCATGATCCTGAATGTTGGGAAATAGAGGCCAGGACATTTCTGAGAGGATCCACCAGGGCATGCTTATTCACCTCTGATCCCAGTAGCCTCTGGGCAGTTTGGGGCAGGGAGATGGAAGAGTTCAGCCCAGGGACAAGGAACCAAGCCTGTGGCCAACCTCGTCTAAGTATCACTCACTAATTTTGTGAGGTTTGGAGGTCACACTGACTTTGAGAATGTCACAGTGCTCGGGTCTTGTGTTGCAGAGAAACCACTAAGCGATGGAGGCGGGAGGGTGGTATCTTAGCTCCCGTTTCAATTTATATACATTTTTAGGTTAGTTAATTTAAAAGATGGCAAAACAAAAGAAAAAAGTGTGTGTGTTGGCGAGAACTTTTAATCCGCTATGACTGGCCTTTGCTTTGTGTGACATTTCTGACTCGTCTTCCACATTCTGTGCTAATTGACATTTGTCTTTGTCTCCGTGAAGGCTGCCATCGCCGGGTCATTAGGACAGTAGATGCTGAGCTGTGGTTCCTTTCTGGCAGGGCCAGACACGGCAGCAATTATCATAAAAAACAGTCAGATGAGGAACTTGCTTTGTAGGCTTAACTAAATTAGTAGACTCGTCTTGTGACCAGATAGACTCTCCTTTTATTGGCACTGGAAGGTTCTCAGGCATCTGTCTGCACAGAACAAAAGGGGCCTAGACGGCTTTATTTCTGTCCAACTTCTTTCCCCACCCCCGAAACACTGGCTCGGTGTTAAGGACGACACACTCTGCACAGAAACAAAATGACTCCTTGACAAAGGAAGCTGAGAGTCTGGAAAGCGTAACAAAAAAAAAAAAAAAGAAGAAGAAGAAAAGAAAAAGAAAAAAAAAAAACCTAGTGAGAATAGCTCATTTTTCTGATTCCACGTTGGTTGGGGAAGCAATTTTTAAAAAATGTTCCATCTTCATGCAGTGGAATGTTGCCAAGTGTCTGCCCCCAATTACCGCAGTGGTGGGCAGGCTGTGGACTAATTTGGAAATAAGGGAAAACTTCAGGTGAGGTGGAGGGGACCACCCCTGGCAAGAAGTTAGGGGCACAGGTCCCAGGTAGCAAAGTGAATGGGAATTAATTAGTCGTCAGGGCCCAGGACTCCCTCCTGCCCTGGGAAGCTGATTCCTTGATCACAACCCGCTCCTGCCCAGGGAGGGGCACACTGGTGGGGTGTGCGCATGCACCCCCCAGCTCACAGCTGGGAGCAGCCTGTTAAAAATGCCCCAGCGGACCCTGGTGGACACCAATTAACCTCAGACACGAGGAAAAAAGGAAAAGAAACCCACACGGCAGGACGGATCGTCCCTTCTCCCCCTCCCCGTTCGTGTTTTGGAGACGGGGAGGGTAACTTTCCTCGCTCATTGAAAGCGTAGTGAGAAGATGCGTAATAGCTGAACAGAACAGTCCAGAGATTCAAGTGCTCACTTCTGAATGGCTCTCGGGCAGCAGGCACAGTGCCTGCTCGCGGAAGCAGCTCTCTGCAGAGACAAACAGAGCACAATGGGCCCCTTGTGTGGCGCACCTGATCCAGGCTGTCCCTGGGGGGTGTTGTCTGAGCCATTACCTGGGGAGGGTGGGGCAGGGGCTGGAATTCTGCCCCCACAAAGCCAGAAAACCATTTCTTCTTGGCAAATAAAGAGAGCAGCACCTTGTCAGGGGACGTGATTCTTGTGACATGTGTCCCACAGCCCCCATCAAGTCACACTCAGAGCCCGCATGACTCACGTCCTTGAATTAGCCATTGTTGGGCCTGAAGGAGGCGAACGGAAAAGCGATGGGAAAAGGTGTGGGGAAGGGAACGTTCTGTTCTGTCCCCCCAAGAGAAGCGCCTGTTTGGCAGAGCTGTGGCAGGGACAGCAAGGCAGGGACGGCCTTGAACATTCTCAGGCTGTCATGGGGAGGGGCAAGGAGGAGTCGCTGAGAGCTGACGATGGGAAGGACAGGGCAAGAATTCATTCATCCATCCATGGATGGAACGTCTCTCTGTGACAAGCACGGTTCTAAGCACACAGGTACCCTGGTGACCCAGACGCCACCCCTCTCATGGAGCTGACCCTTAGTGGGGACACAGACAGTGAAAACTGGCGCTGTCCCATCAGCTGTCCTGGAAGCCAATGCTCAATCCCACATAGGTGCATCAAGATAGCTGGGACAATTCCAAGACGAATCCACGGTTCCTGCCCCCGAGCAGTGACCTTCCCTCAGTGGAGCTACCCGGGAGTCCTAGTGAGGCATCCTGAAAAAACGCAGAAGTCGGGAAAGGAGATTCGCCTCTGAGATTGAATTATGGCCGCGAGACGTCCAGAGCGAAGTAGGCAAAGTCACCTCAAAGAGAGTCCTCAGTCAGCAGGACTGTAATTGGATTTAATGTGTAACTTATACAAAGAAAGATTGTGTCGAGAGGAAAGAAAGTCACTGGGCAGGACCCCCTCCCCCACCTGTCCTAGTGCTGCCGGGGAGATGTGGCACCTGGTCCAGTCCCCACGGCGGGGACCTGTGCACGGTGGGGAGGTGCTCCCCAGGCCTCCTGTGGGTGGGAGGCTGCACATCTGTGCACAATCCTCCCCTTTCCCTGCCCGTGCCGGGCTTCCCTGAGGACCAGTATGCTCGCCAGCCGTTGTCTTTGGCCTTGGCTTGCTTTAGCCAGTGGCAGGCTAGCGCTGGTGGCGTGAGCAGGGGCTTTAAACATGCGGGGTGAAACGTGGGCTTGTGGCGGCCCATGACTGAGAGGTCGGAGAGCCCATGGGTCAAGGCCTCTGTTTGGCTCCACTTGGCCTCTGGGTGTGCAGAGAAGAGCTTGCCTCCAGAAACAAATCCATTCATTCATGGCCTGAAAAAGCATTTCCTGATCACCCCCTCTGGCTGGGCACTGTGCCAGCACTGAGGGAAGAAATCGGGGGCCTTTCTGGGGGTAGGCTGTGAGTCGGGCAAGGGAGCCTGTTTGCCTGTTCTTAGCTGTGGCCGAGGAGAGACTGGATCCACTGAACAATGTGGCCTGGATTCTCCTGCAGTTGGGACACTGTCTGCGTGACACGGGCGGGAGGGGAAGGACGTGTGCCACCACCCAGGCCTGTCCCGTGGAAGTCCCAGCCTGCTCCCCACTCCACTTCCAAGGGCACCTTCTTCCCGCTCTGCCACTTCAAGACCTTGAAGCCCATTGTAAACAAATTGCACACACATAATATGTCGTAATGCTGCAGCCCGGGGCTTCACCTGACTCAGTCGCAGAACCTCCATCCACAAAGCCCTGCAAAGACACACGCCCCTCCCACTAGGGACCTGAGGTGGGTAGTTTGGTAGGATAAACCCTGTATGAATTTTTGCAAGGCTGACAACCTGCAGTGAACTCACTGCTCCTGCTGGGATAGAAACCAAAAAGGTGTTCAATAAATAAAAGCCAATTCCCCCACAGCCTGTATTCACCTGCTCTTGTTGTTGGCAAGTGTTCAATACATCCTGGCCCAACTGTCCTCTTTCGAGTCCTTTCCTGTCCAGAATGCCACAGAGTCTATGCAGGGAGGACTTGGGGGCCCTTATACCATGGCCTGCAGCTTCTCAACAGTGTGACACCCGAGACAAAAGAGAACCAAGTCTGGTTTGTCTATTTTCCTAATTCAGGTATCGTTTACGTACAGCAAAATTCACCCTTTTTAGTGTGTGGCTCTGAGTTCTAAAAAGGGCATAGAGTTGTGTCCCTGTATCATCACCCCGCATTCACCTGTGATCCCCAAATAGTCAACCTTTCTACACAACTCCTGCCTGTGACATCCCTAATTTGTTTTCTGTCCCTATAATTTTTCCCTTTTCAGAATATCATGTGAATGGAATCATTCCGTGTATAGCCTTGGAGACTGGCTTCTTTCAGTTAATAGTGCATTTGAGATCTAACTGTTATTGTTCATATTCAATAGATCATTCCCTTTCTTTTTTTGAAACAGGGTCTTGCTCTGTCACCCAGGCTGGGGTGCAGTGGTGTCATCATAGCTCACTGCAGCCTCCAACTCCTGGGCTCAAATGATCCTCCTGCATCAGCTTCCTGAATAGGTGGGACTATAGGCATGCACCACCATGCCTGGCTAATTTTTTTATTTTTCATAGAATCAGGGTCTCACTATGTTGCCCAGGCTAGTCTTGAACTCCTGACCTCACATGATCCTCCCACTTCGGCCTCCCAAAGTGCTAGGATTACAAGCGTGAGCCACCGCGCCTGGCCTCTTTCCTTTTTACTATCCAGTGGTCCATGCTATACATATACCACAGTTTGTTATCCCTTTTCCAGTGGAAGGACTTTGGGTGGTTTCCAGCATCTTTTTGGTGATTATGAATAAAGCAGCCATAAATATTCATCTTCAAGCTTTATGTGAACATAAGCTTTCATTTCTTTTGGGTAAATATCTAGGAGTGGGATTTGCTGGTCATATGGTAAGTACATGTTTAACTTTATAAGAAACAGCCCAAACTATTTTCCAAAGTGGCGGTATCATTTGGTATTCCCATCAAAAATGTATGCGTTCCAGTTGTTCCCATCCTCACAGGCATTTGGTGTTGTCAGGTTGTTTGTTTTTGTTTGTTTCAAGTCATTCTAATAGCTGTGCAATGGTGTCTCGCTGTGGTTTAAATTTGCATTTTCCTAATAACTAATGATATCAAACATCTTTTCATGCCCTTATTTGCCATATGTATGTATTTTTTGGGTTAAGTGTCTGTTTAAATATTTTGCCCAATTATGGAGTTTTGTTTTTATCTTGAGTGTTTTAAAGTTCTTTATATCGTCTACATACAAGTCCTTAATCACAATATATTGCAATGATTTTCGCTTTATGTAGCCAATTATCTCTTAGAACAATGTAGAATAAGAAAAGAAGTATTTAAAATATTTACCTTCTTTTAAAACTATTTTTAGAGATCTTAGCTTCTTTGCTTAGATCCAGATGTCTGTCTGGCATCATGTTCTTCTGCCTGAAGAATTTTCTTTAACATTTCTTGTATTACAGATCTACTTTTGTTTGTCTGGAAAAGTCTTTATTTTTTGTTTATTTTTGAGAGAGAGGATTCTGAGGTGACAGTTTGTTTTTTCCTTTCAATACTTTAAAGATGTCATTCCATTATCTTCTGGCTGGCAGAAATTCTGATGAGAAGTCTTCTACTATTATTATATTTGTGCCTATACATGTAATATGTCTCCTCTCAAGCTGCCTTCAAGATATTCTCTTTATCATTGGTTTTTAGCAGTTTGAATAAGATGTGTCTGTTTTTTTAAGTATCTCTGGGGTGAACTAGATATTCTAGTGTAGTCCTCTGATATTTTTTTGATCTATCATTTGATGTTATTTTATTCTTGGAAAATTATTGGCCATTATCTCCTCAACTATTTATTCTGCCTCATTGTTTCTCTCTTTGCCTTTTGGGTTTCCAATTGGTTATTGTCCCACACCTATTGGGTGCTCTACCTTTTAACATTTTTTTTTCTGTGTGTTCAATTTGGGTAATTTCCATTAAGCTGCCTTAAAATTCACTTATTCTTTTCTCAGTAGCATCAAGTATTCTGAGGGGCCCCATGAAGGCATCCTTCATCTCTGTTATTGCCATTTAAAAACCATTTCTAACATCTACAGTTAACTCTTTCTTCCACTTTCCATATCTCTGCTAAAGTTTCTCATGTGTTCATGAATCTTTTTCACCTTTTCCACCAGAGCCTTTAAATATTAATCATAGTTATTTAAAAATTTCTATCTCATAGTTCCAACTTCTGAGTCATTTCTGAGTCTAGATCTTTTGATTGGTTTATCTCTTAACAGAGAAGTGTTTTCACTTGCTTTTTTGACATGTCTTGTAATTTTTGATTGAATGCTGGACATGGTATATAGAACAGTACAGACTGCAGTAAATTTTTATGTCTGCAAATGTCAAGCTTTTTCTTTTGCTTGGCTGCTAGTGTGGGGGTTGAGTCAATATAGTCAGGAATGAAATTGGGCTTGGGTTTTGTTGTTGCTGCATTTGCCTACCTTCAATGCACTACCGGCTCCAAGTTTTTCTAAAAGTGCCTTGTGCTTAGTGTGGTGGCTGGGGTGCTGGAGAGTTTTTGTCAATGTTCCTGAGACATCTTCAGTGTTTGGCCTTCCCTGTGTGTCTGCATCTCAGATAACATTTCTATGTTCTTGCCCTTCCTGCTGCAGGAGACGCTACTGCTGTCACTTGGAGCTTGCTGGGCCAGTGGTGGCAGACAAAGGCCTGTCTACACTTTCATACTAGACCTCCCTTGGCCTTTAGAAATTTGTTAATTTTTTTTTTTTTTTTTTTGAGACAGGGTCTTGCTCTGTCACCCAGGCTGGAGTGTAGTAGCATCATCATAGCTCACTGCAACCTCTAATTCCTGGGCTCAAGAGATCCTCCTACCTCAGCCTCCCAAGTACCTGGGACTACAGGTACCCATCAGCACGCTTGGCTAATTTTTCTACTTTTTGTAGAGAAAGGGTCTCACTATGTTGCTCAGGCTACAAAGGGTCTTGAACTCCTGGCCTCAAGTGATCCTCCTGCTTCGGCCTCCCAAAGTACTAGGATTACAGGTATGAGCCACCATGCCTGGCTTAGAAATTGTTAAAATCTTTACCTGAATTCTTCTTACCCATTTGTATGGCACCTGGAGACTTTTCCTACTGTGCTCTGTCAGAGTTGATTTGGTGTTTACAACCCATTGTTCCCTGAAAGGGCCCATCTTTCCTTAGATTGTAGACATTTTGGTTGCCCTGTAACATCAGCTTTCTGATGGGTTCAGGAAAAGCTATGATTTTCTTGTGGTTAGGACAGGAGTAACATTCTTTCTGGCTTTCTACATCCGAGGCACAAACAGAACTCTGGTTTGTCCATTTTGAAAAGGAAGAAATGAGGAAAGTAGAGGAGGAGCCACAGTGGAATCCAACAGGGAGACTTTTCAGAAACGGAGAAGCAGGATGTACCTTCAGCAGACCTGGGGCATGGCATTCCGGGACAAGGATGGGGCACATTTGTTAAAGCACAAGAAGAGTTTGAATCAGCCAGAAATCAAAAGATGTGACAATCCACTGGAGATAAAGGCTGAGCAACGCATTGGCACTGAGGTCACAGGTCTGCCATGCAGGTGGAGCCTGCTGGAGGTGACAGACAGCAGGATCCTGGTTCCCGATACATGTGAGGGATTAAAAGGGAGAGGCTGGGCAAGCAGTGAGCTTTGCACAATGAAACTCGCTGGCATATAGTACCACATCCCCAAAGTGTTTGCTGAATGAACCCAGAAATGTCTTCTCCCCAGCAACTCTGAGACTTCATGCACGAGGAAATTTCCATCTACTAATTTCAGTCACTTCTGGAGTCCTGCCTACCCTTTCCCCTAAATATTTTTGTTTCCACCCTAATTCTCATTGCTGGGGTCTGGACGCCTACTTGTCTCCCTGTTCACAACCCCCTCTCTCCCCTCCAGCGTACCCTGTGTATTTGCACCATAAAACATAAAGCATCATGCATCCCTCCATTGCTCACAAAATGTCAACAGCTCCCCCTTGCCCAGGCCACAGGCAAACTCCCCTGCCTCCAGGACCTGGCAGGAAGTATAATTAAGTGAGGCAGGTGGGCATAAGATAACATGACTGGCAGGAGCATCTATAGCCAGGGCCACAGTGAGCAAGTGCTTCTCAGCTCCAGGTTACCCTTGTCAAGCGAGATTATGGACCATGTGGACAGGTTTTCCAATTTTGTGCAGATGAACTGGAAATCAAGATTTTTGCATGAATTTCCCAATTTGTTATGTTGGCAACTTATTTCAACATTTGTCAAAACACTGTGTGGGCCAAAGAAAACAATCTGTGGGCTGGATATGCCATGACAGCTGACAGTTTGCAACCCTTGGTTTGGCAGATCAGCCTCTGCATCCCAGCCTGACATTGGGAGGTGTCACTCACTCCACCCCCGAGCCTTTCCTTCAAGGCTTCATGACCTGAGCCCACAGAACAGGCAACTCTTCTCCTGTCATGACACATAGTGCTCAGCCTTCATGCTCAAGATCAACTGATTGGTCCCCCTGCTTGCAACAACCTGCCCACCACCTCCAACGATTCCACCTTCCCTGATTTTTCAAGGCTGCTGCCTCCTCTGCCAACACAGAGGAGCTTTGCCGACAGCCCCATGATCCACTCACTTCCTTTCTTCTCTATCCTTAAACTTCATGAACTAATTTACTCTTTTAAAAAATGGGACGGGCGCGGTGGCTCACGCCTGTAATCCTAGCACTCTGGGAGGCCGAGGTGGGTGGATCACTCAAGGTCAGGAGTTCAAGACCAGCCTGAGCGAGACTCTGTCTCTACTAAAAATAGAAATAAAAATTATCTGGACAACTAAAAATATATATAGAAAAAATTAGCCGGGCATGGTGGCACATGCCTGTAATCCCAGCTACTCGGGAGGCTGAGGCAGGAGGATCGCTTAAGCCCAGGAGTTTGAGGTTGCTGTGAGCTAGGCTGACACCACGGCACTCACTCTAGCCCAGGCAACAAAGTGAGACTCTGTCTCAGAAAAAAAAAAAAAAATGGCTTTGTTGAGATATACAGACCATATAATTCACCCATGTACAGTACAGTGGTGTTTAGCATATTCGCATGAACTAATTTGTTCTTTATAGTGTACTGACTTCCAAGTATGATTTGAGGTTACTTACAAAATTAAACACAATATAAACAGGACAACTAATCAAAACAATACAGCTCCCTCCACATGGAAATGGGCTTTGCCAGGCACTCAAATGAGTTACGCCATTTGTGCATTTATTTTAGCTTAAGTCCCCTGGCAGAGAAGGAAAAAGAGGAACGGGTTGTATAATTCCCATTGTCTGATAAAACAATTCAGACAAACCTCTCAGGAGAGCTGCTGTTTCTTGGCATAGTATCCAAGGAGGGCAGTTGCTTAAAGAGTCATTACATGTGACTTTTGTTGATACATAAAAGACTTTTTTTCAGAACAATACTGACATTTCTCCACTCAAATAAATTGACTCAGTAGACTTTTTGGTAGGAATAAAATGTTCACTATAACATTGCAATTAAAAACACAGGCTTTGCAGTCAGAAAAACTTCACCAATTTCCCATCCTATGTAGCCTTATGCAAGTTGTTTTGTCTCTATAAGCCTTGATTGCATCATCTGTAAATGGGGTTAATGATAGTTTTCTACCAAAGAATTTTGGTGCAAGGATTAAATGAGAAAGTAAGATTAAGATAGTGCCTACAATGTTCCTTGACCATAAAGCTACTATCTCATCCTTTGTTATTAATAGTTATCTTTTAAGGAGGTACTTTGAGTTTATATATTTGTTAGTCTTCAAACTTTCACCCGTGAATTTAGCATCCATTGGTGGTTTCTACCCAAATCAGTCATTCCTAGGGCAACTGCCAAATGGTGATCTTCTAATATCATCATTCCTTCTGCAATTATTTGTTGAGTTTCTACAGTAAGAAAGAGCTTTACAAAATAAAGAAATCTAAATAAATGAAAATACATTCATGTGAATGAATCAGAAGACTTGATGTTGTTAAGGTGTAATACTCTCCACATTGGTCTACAGAGTCAATGCAATCCCTATCAAAATCCCAGCTGGCTTTTGGGGGGGCATAAATTAACAAGCTAACTCTAAAATTGACATGGAAACGCAAGGGACCCAGAGAAGCCAAAGAAATCTTTAAAAAGAAGAACACAGTTGGAGACTCACACTTTCTGATTTAAAACTTACTTCAAAGCCACATGAATCAGGACAGTGTGGTGCTGGCAGAAGGATAAACAGATAGATTAATGGGACAGAATTGACAGTCCAGAAAGAAACTTCTAAATTATGAACACTTGACTTTTGCCAGAGTTGCCAAGACAATTAAATGGGGAAAAGAACAGTCTTCTCAACCAATGATGCTGGAACGACTGGATATCCATATGCAAAAGAATGAAGTTAGATCTGAATGTTATACCATATGCAAAACAATCAAAATGAATCAAAGATCTAAATATATGAGCCAAAACTATTAAAAGGAAACATAGGAATAAATCTTCACAACCTTGAACTGGGCAATGGTTTCTTAGATATGATGACAAAAGCACAAGTGACAAAAGAAAATACACACAGCCGGACTTCATCAAAGTTAAAGACTTTTGTGCCGCAAATGATGCCATCAAGAGAGTGAAAAGGCAACTTGAAGAATAGGAGAAAATATTTGCAAATTGTATATCTGATAAGGGACTTGTATCCAGAAATTATAAAGAACTCTTTAAACTCTGTAGTAAAGAGATAAATAACCCAATAAAAAGGGGCAAAGGGTCTTGATAGACATTTCTGCAAAGAAGACATACAAATGACCAACAAGCAGCTGAAAAGATGCTTAATGTCATTAGGGAAATGAGTCATTAGTTAAATCAAAACCAAAACGAGATACCATTTCACACCTAGGACAGCTATAATAAAAAAAGACAGGAGCAGGAGGGGAAGAAACTGGAGCACACATACTGATGATGGAAATGTAAAATGCAAAATGTAAAAATGAGGAAGCTGCTATGGGAAACAGTTTGGCAGTCCCATGACAGTTACAATGTCATGATCCAGCAAATCCACTCCCATAGAAATGCACCCAAGAGAAATTAAAACATAGATTCATACAAAAATTTGTAGGTGAAGGGTCATAGCAACATTATGTATAATAGCTAAATTATGGAAGCAACCTGCATGTCCATCAGCCGATGGATGGATACATGAAAAGGTAGTCTATGCATATAATGGAATATTATCTGGCAATAAGAAGGAATGAAGTAGTGATACATGCTACGGTGTTAATGGACTTTGAAAACACTAAGTGAGAGAAACCAATACCAAATCACCACATATTGTATGAATCACATGACATGTTCAGAGTAGACAGATCTACAGAGCTAGAAAGTAGATTAGAGGTTGCCTAAGGCTGAAGGGGGTTGGGGAATAACTGTTAATGGTGCAGGGTTTCTTTCTCGGGTGATAAACATGCTCTAAAATTGGATGTGGTTATGGCTGTACAACTGTGTAAGTATACTAAAACCATTGAATTGTACACTTTAAATAGTGAATTATATGGTACATGAATTCTATCTCAATGAACTTGCTTAAAAGCTATATATAAACATGAAACAATCAAATATATGATTTTGGAAACGGAGAACTTTCCCTTCCCTTATTTATTATACTTATTTGTTTATATTAATGTGGGCTTGTGGACACAATAGGTTATAATCTTTTACTGTCATTTATTTTGATGCTCACACTGTTCTGTATTTTTGTGAGTGGGAACATCTTCAGGCTTGTTACTGTGTCCTTTTGACAGTTTCCTACGATTCTTTGAGCATTTCTTTACTATCGTTTTCTTTACTTTTTGGTACAGGATAATCCAGGCTTATCTTATATTTTCCTTATCTTGGCCTGGAGTCAGCCATTTCTCCAAAGAGCCCTGCTTCCTTTTGGTGGAGAATAGTATTTAGAAACCAAGATTTGGGCACTAGGTGTGTTCATTGCTAGTGAGGTGTCTGCACTTCTTTTGGCACAAAGAACTGGGAAATAGGTATATGTATATTCATACACACGTGTGCATACGTAGATACATAGTCTCACAATCTATATCTGTTTCTATATCTAGGTATGGTAAAACCCATTAGTTCACACCAATACCTCCAATTTCAAACTGGTACCACAGGGCTCACTCTATCCTTCCCTTTTTCCATATTTGTAATTCCTTTTCCAGCAGGAGGAAACCCAACTCCCATTACCCATGATAAATGTATTTATTTGCTCAATCCTAGGGTGTTCAGAAAGCAGTTTGAGAATTGCTAGCTCATGTCTCTGAGAAAAAGAAGCCTACTAATTAGAGTTCAATATTTATTTAGAGTTCTTTTTGTTTTTAACCTGAGGGTGTATAGTTCAAATACTGTTTTCCAAATCTAATTGGGTTGCTTCCTTTTTCCCCATTTCAGTGTGGTTATGTTATTCATTTGAATTATGGTTCAATAGGCTTTATTTATATTCAATTTTAGAATTCCTCCCCCAGCCTTGTTGATTTATTTCCTTCCTTCCCTCCTTCCTTCTTTCTTCTGCAATGAAATATTAACATGGTTCTGAAGCCCGGACTGCACAAGAAGGTATATTCAGGGAAGTGTCATTTCCTGTCCATGCCTTCTGTCCTTGTCGCTCCATTTCCAATCATACCCTGTTGATAACCAACCTCATTAGTCTCTATTGTTCCTGTAGTTCTCTTTGGTCGAGTGAGCCAATGGATGTTTATCTTCTAATTTACCCTTTTCTTTACCCAAAAGGTAGCATACTCTAGGTGTTCTTTTGGACTTTCCTTTTTTTCACTTAACAATATATCCTAGAAATCAGTTCCAATCAATTCACAGAGATCTCATTTTTGCACTGCTGCATAGTACTCCACTGAATGGGTGTGCGATATATCCTTTACCCAACCGCCCTGCTGTGTCCATGCATTTAGGTTGTTTCCAATATTTTCCACCATTGGAAGTGTGTCTTCAGGGGAAATTCCCAGAAGTGGAATTGCTGGGTGGAAAGGGAAAAGCATATTTAGCTTTGTGAATTAGACAAATTCCCTCTATAACAGTTGCAATGATTTGCACACTCATCAACAGTCTGTAAGAGTGTCTATCTCCCTGCAGTCTCAACAGCACGGAGTGTTGTTATGCTTTTTAACTTTTGCCAATCTCATAAATGAGAAATGATACCTCAATGGGGTTTTAATTTGTCTTTCTTTTATCATGAGTGAGGTTGAACATATTTCTATGGGTTCACCTTTGAACAATGTGGAGGTTAGGGGCACTGACCCCCTGCAGAGTTGAAAATCTACGTATAACTTTTGATTCCCCCCAAATTTAACTACTAATAGCTCACTGTTGACCAGAGCCTTGTTGATAACAAACAACCACTTAATACAATTTTTTGTGTTGTATGTATTGTATACTTTATTCTTACAATAAAATAGAGAAAAGAAAATATTATGAAGAAAATAATGAGAAAAGAAAATATATTTACTATTTCTTAAGTGGAAGTAGACTGTCATAAAGATCTTCATCCTCATCATCTTCACCTTGAGTAGGCCGAGGAAGTGGAAGAGGAGGAGGAGGAGAGGAAGGAGTTGGTTTTGCTGTCTCAGGTGGCTGCACCAAAAGAAGTGGAGGACATGGAAGGGAAGCCAGGGGAGGAAGGTGCACTCATGGCAACTTTTATTGAAAAAAATCTGCGCCTAAGTGGACCGTGCAGTTCAAACTCATGCTATTCAAGGGTCAACTATACATTTAAAGACCATTTTTATATCTTTTTCTGTGAATTGCAGTTCAGGTTTTCTGCCCATTTTTATTTTATGGGTTTTTAAAAATCTTTTTTGCCCTCAATTTTGAAGAGTTGTTTCTATATTAAGTATTAGTATATTAACTCGTTCTCTGTGGTATATGCTCAAATAATTTTCCAAGTTTGTTAGTTGCCTTTTGACTTTGTATATATGGAGAAGTCTTTTTCTCATGCAGCTTAATTGATATTTTTTTTCTTTTATTGCATCTGGATTTTGAGTCATAGTTAAAAGCCTTTCCCTACACCCAGGTTAAGGAGAAATCCACCCACATTTTGTTTTTGTACTTGTATGGTTTCAGTTTCTACATTTAGATAGCTAATCCCTTTGGAGTTTATTCTTGTACATGATATGAAGTATGATGGATCTAATTTTCTCTTTTTCCAAATGACTGACCAGTTGTGTGGCCTCTGCCCTGAAGACACCTGTAACCTGCTTCATCTAGCAGATCCTGCCTCTGAGTCCAACATTGCGGTATTTGGCCATGTTGTGTTTAGTGTCCATAATTTGTGGATTGGGTTATAGCTGCTTCCTTAGTTCATTGAAGATTGTGCCCTACTCGCTCCTTTTTTTGGTTATTCTTGTTTTTGGTGGGTCTTAAGTAATGGGGGTGAAATACCAATTGTCTTTCCTTGCCATCTTTAACTGGAAGTCTGTTAAAATATGTTTTAGCTTTGATGTTTTGGCTCTATGAAAAATAATTTAAAGTATGGTGTGAGGTTTTTTTTTTTAATGAAAACTACAGGCCAGTTGGCTGGGGTATGGGGAATGATACCTTCTGTAATTAACAGGGAACAAGAATAAGTACAAGTGAGAGTCAGAGTGGGGTAAGGCAGCTAAGTTTGTAGTAAGGGACAGGCGTCAGAGATTCCAAAACCTATGGAAGCATGGAAAATTCCAGAATTTCTCCTACAATCTTCCAACTGGTTGAGTTGGACTGTGCTATTCTTCTCGAAGAATAAAACCAGATTGTGGAGATAGTAAATACAGTAGTCGCCAAATTAGGTATTTGCATTTTCCTAAAATTATGGTCTGAGTATATATATCATCCTTCCAAAGGAAAATTAAGCCAATATTAGTTACATTACTTACTGTGAGCTAATAGACTGAATTTTTAAATAAATGCTTCTATTTTTATAGAAATCACCCAATTGGGCGAAAAAGTGTGCTAACTTCTGTTCGTTCGCCTGCTAACTTTTGATTGGGCCCCACCATAGAAAGTGTGGCCATTGGGACCATATCTCTAGCTTAAGTGCCATCACTGATCAGCTTGGAAGTTACCCACATTTCAGGCATGAAACCTAGAAAGAGAGAAAGAACTATGTGTATAAACCTTGTCAAATCCGACCTATAGCATGGCCAGTGGTGTTCCCTGAGTCTCAATCTCTAAGGCCTTGCTGAGAATGATTTCATCAGAGTAGATGTGCAGGGGCATCCAGGCAGCTTGGCGCAGCTGGCATCTTTGGCGCTAGGAACAAGACACACAGAAAACAAGCAAGTTCTTCTTTATAATTTTGTCCAACACAGGCCTGGCCCTGATATCAAAAGAAGTCCGTATTTATAACTCCCGGGGCTCTAAAGAACCGAGGGCTCTTCTTCCTTTAAGAGGGCGCCATGCACACAGCGGTCAAGGAGCACAGGTGATCCAGACCTGTCATCCTGCCCTTGATCCGGCAAAGTAGGTCGGGGAAGGGCGTGTGGGAAAAAAGATCAAGTGTTTTCATTTTTCTTTTTCTATTTTCAAATTGAAGCTGTTTCAAGGTCCTCAGCCCACCCTGACTTAGAGGAGCAACTGCATTGTTCAGACAGGGAGGAGCAAGCTGAAAGTCGAGTCACGTGGTTACCTGCACGTGGGTGGGCGCCCAGCCCGCCGCCGCTTGACCTCACAGATGAGAGGGCCCCTGGGTTCTCTCTTCACCGCTCACGTGCAGATGCCTGTTGTCTACTCCGTGTGTTTGCTGTTGTGCTAGGGATTGTCATCCCATGAAAACAGTTTGTGGGACTTTTGCTGTGTTTCTGTATTAGTCAGCTCAGGCTGTCGTAACAAAATACCACAGACTTGGCAGCTTAAACAACAGACATTTATTTCTCACAGTGCTGGAGGCCAGAAGTCCAAGATCAAGATGCCAGCAGTTCCTGGTGAGGACTCTCCTTCTGGCTCGCAGAGGGCCACCTTCTCGCCGTTTCCTCACATGGCCTCTTCTCTATGTGTGGCTGGAGAGAGAGAGTGCTCTGGAGTCCCTTTCTTTTCCTATAAAGACACCTGTCCTATTGGATTAGGGCCCCAACTTTATAACTTCATTTAACCTTAATCACCTCCTAAAGGCCTTATCTCCAACTAAGGTCACGTTGGAGGTGAAGGCTTCAACATATGCATTCGGGCCTGAGGGGTACACGATTCGGTGCCTAACAGTTTCCCTCTGGAAGTTTTCAATCTTAAAAAAAGAGTTGGAATCACAGATATATTTGGTCCAAGTGCGATTTTGCCTATTGGCTTACACATCTGAGCTCACTAAAGTCTATGGGACGACACGACAAACAGAGTTAAGGATCCTTATGCTTCTAAACAGACAAGATCAATGAGATGGATTCCCGCAGTCATCACGCCTGTGGTGCTCACTCATGAACTTGGAGGATGGGGAGTCTGAATGGTCCTGCCAGAGATCACTTGTATTCCCAGCACGTGTCTTGCACACAGTAGGTGCTCCATCCAAAATGGCTGAATGAATGAATGAACAAATGAATGAGTGAGTGAACCATGACGATCTCCACCAACTCTGGTAGATACCAAATACATAAGATTTCAATAAAAAGAGACTTGCTGTCTCCCTTCTTTCATTCACACGACTCTGAGCTTGAACCTGAACACCTCATGTTTCAGCTCCGGCTTTATTTGACTTCATGTGCTTTAGGAAGGGCAGCGCTTACCTCCGAGCCTTTGTGAAGTGAGCCTCTGATAAACTGCAGAGGTGCGAGAAGCACCTGTCTAAGAAGATCTATAAAATGTCTCCTGTTGGCCTTTAATCCGGTTCCCCCAGGGTGTGTGGCGTTGGCGGTTCACGCAGGTTCAATCAAACGAAGACAAGTGCGAATGGATTTCCTCCCGACGCAGTTGGCTAGATGGGTGATTTTCTTTCCTTTTCTTTTTTCTTTTGCTCTGCACTGTTCACAAACTTATTTTGAGCTCTGTCTAATATGGCTGGGACTCCAAAGGATCAGACAAATGCTTTTTGATAACGGAGGAGACGGTTATTTAAAAAATCTGTTTAAGGATTCCGCCAGCTTAACTTTAAACTGCCCATGAGTGAGAAAAACATTCAGCCTGGGTCTATTTCACAATGACTTACGTTAATGACAAAATAGTTCACATTTTTCAAGCTATTTGGGATAAATTAAGGAAATTAGGTCTACCTTGCAAAACTCGAATTGGGATAAAGCTATTAGAGGAGGAGTCCTACTCTAGCAAAACTATGTAATTAAATGTAGGAGACTTAATAAATATTTGATAAACTCAATTCAGCTTACATTCACAGAGTGCATTCTATGTATGTATCAAGCATAATGTTCAAAGCCACAAGGTTTACAAAAAAGAACAAGACAGCTTATCAAGGAGTCTTGGCTTCCTAAGTATTTTATGTCACAATAACGTAAAAATACATAGCGTTTTCATTTTTAAAACAGGTTATGCATTGTGTTAATATCTTTAAGGATCCGGCTTCCCCTATATACAATTTTAATCCTACTGTCAGTCAGAAGAATTCTGTGGAAATGAACAATTAAAAAGTTCCGACCTTAAGGAGAGCTTGTAAAACGTTGGTAGAGCTTAAATAATGTTGTTAGCAGCATTAATTTAGGCAAGGTGTTCTCGTTGAGAGCCAAAACAAAGGAACAGAATTCATTTACGGGCTCCTCTGCCAGGAGCAAGCGTTCACACTGTGATTTGCTGATTTCATTCTATCTTTGGCTTGAAATGTTTTCCCTAAGCTCACATGAAGAAATCCACCAAGGGAGAAGAGACTTCTCGCACCCACGGAACTCAATCTGGGTCTGAGAGCAGACAGATATCACTAGTTCCTTTCAAAAAGGCCCTTATCATTAATAGAATTCTTTCTTTCCCTCCCTTCTCGCACTGACTAAAAGGCTCTATAGAAAGTTTCCATGATTTGCTCCTTTGTGTTTCTCATTAGGGCCTGAGAGGAACTCTATTGAGTCTCCCTGACATTATCACGGGCCACTTGATGCCTGGGTGTTTTGAAATGCTGTATTGCTGGAGAGAGAATAGCGGCCCTGATTACGTGCATCATGGAGCTGGGTATGGACTGAGTTGGCGTAAAGGCGCCGTAGGAAAGGAAGTCCTCCTTGCTCCACGGAGTGGGCAGTTCAGGGCAAGGTCAGCCAAGTCCCTGCGATCCCAGGACACTGACAACGTGCAGGGCCAACAAGCCACTCCTGTTCCCTCATTTACTCCGCCCTCCGAGGGTCTCACATCCCCTTGGTTCGGGGGCTCCAGGGGAAAATAAGCACCATTGGCATTGGTCTCAGAGGTAATTTAATCCTGAATTTGTAATCTCAGAAGCCTACAGGGGCCAGGTGAGGATATAAATGTGTGGCTCAGACTTGTTCAATGTAATGAGGCGTCATGGGGCCAACTGGTCATTGTAAAGGAATTCAAATTTAAAACAACTCCTCCTTCCCCTCAAACACGCAGTCTAAACAAAACACATCTGCAGCTTCAAAAGGCCTTCAGGCCACCAACATGCAATTCCTGATCTGGTCTGTCCCCTCGTTATATAGGTGGGGAAACTGAGTCCCAGGGTGAAAAGTGACTTGTTTTGGGGGCAGGACTAGAACCTATGGCTGGCAACTCCACAAAGCCTACGTCATTATTTATTGGGAAATGGATATTGCTATATTTCTAAGTGCCAGATCTTCAGATCTGCTGGTGCCAAGCACATACGGGTTAGGTGGCTTCAGTTCCTACATCTGTAAGCTGGAGATGAAGCTTCCCAGTGTGTCCAGTCTGATGACAAGTTACTTAACCTTTCAGCTTCCTAGTCTGTAGGATGGAGATTCTATAGATGAGGCTGTTGTGAGGATGAAATGAATGAGGATGGAAAACCCTTAGGCCAGCCCCTGACCCAGACTAATCTCTCATGAAATGTTGATTCTCATCGTGTTGCTGTATCGGTATTATTGTCTGACGTGGTCTAAAACACCAATGTGACCCAGAAGCCTAAATAATAGGAAATGATTAAAAACAAGCCTAGCATGTGACTCACACAGCAGATCAAGGAAAATTACCAGGAGAGAAATGACATGGCCCAGCCAAAAACCGTGAATCATGAACACCAAGCAGTAATGCCATCCAAGGTAAATCTTTTCAGCAGCCAGGGAGGTAAAAATTAAGCAAATGTGTTCTCAAGAAAGATATGGCAGGGAGCTTTCTCTGAAAAAGAAAAATTGAACAATCTGCTTAGTGAAACCTCTTAGGAAAGAAAATTTCCTTTAGCGAATATTTCATATTCAAAATGATTGTGAGCTAAAGAAGGAGGTGGGGCATTTCTGTCTCTAGTGAATCGAGACAGGAGGTTTCTTGTAAATGAAAAGCTTTCCCCCAAAAAGTGGAGCAAATTAATCCTATGCTGTTAAAATGCACATACCTTCTTAGATGTCCTACCCTTTGCTGTCTTGGGTTGGGTTTCTGCAATGCAAGTTTATTGGGAAGTGCCACTTCTGAGCCTTCGAATCTTTCTTCCACATCTGCCACAGCTGTTCTGACATTTCTACTTCACTTAAAGTGAGTCTCTGCTTTCTCTAAGCCTCCAAGATTCATCCTCATAGCATGTTGGCACCTGTTCCAGGGGTCCCTGCCCAGGTGTCCAATGCAGTATATGTACATGGGAGAGGATGTCCACATCAGCAAACTCCCCCACTTCCAAGCTTGTGCCCCCTCCCCTGGGTCCAGCCCCCCTGTATCCAACCCCATATATACCCTCCTCCTTGGTACAGCCCAGCACTCCCCAGTTGGATGTGTTATGACTTGATATTTGTTACTAGTCTGGTGCCACATGTGGGTGGGGACAAATCCCCACGAGAGTACACATCACCTTGAAAAGCTGACACTCCTGCATCATTTCTTCCAGCAGCCTCTCACAGGGAGGGGTGGGCCCCTGCTGCAGAGTCAGGGGGTTCAGAGGGGTCTGGGGCTTCAAGGTTCTCAAGTGCATTGACCCAGGTGACCCCATCTCAATCCTCAGGGTCCCTCCCCTTCCCCTTCAGGCTCTGAGCTGATGCAGCAGACTAGATGGCGCTGAGAATTCAGTCCACTCCAGAGCATTCTGGCTGTGCTAACAAGGAAGGCCTGGGCCAGACTTTTCCTGTTTTCTGGCTGCAGGAGATAAGAGTCTCTTTATATGCTGCGGAGAAGGCCTTCTGTTTTTCCCACTTTGACTTTTATGATCTTCCTCCAAGGCATCAATGGTCTGCTCATTAAAAAGCATCCCATTTCATTGGGATCCTTCATCTCATTATGTTATTAATACTTCAGACCCTTAACCTCCTAAAAGCCAGAGAAATTGCTGCCCCAGCTGGGACCCATTCCCCTTCACCACCTGCATAAGCGTCACCCTTGCACCAGGTATTCCCAGCGTTTAGGCTGCCACCGACACAGCCTCGCCTGGTGAATGACAAGGGCCCAAAATCCCACTTTTGAGTCAGCTTCCTTGGGCCACTCCAACTGTCTTAGGTCTGTTTCCCCAGAAACAGACTCTGAATCTGAGATTTGCATGCTGCAGGTTCACTGGGGAGTCCTAGAGGCCAACGCTGTGGGGGAATGAAGGACGAGGGAGTTCAACTACAAGGCAGCTGCGACAAAAGCTCCAGCAGATTCCACAGCAGCTCCAGAGCTGGGCAGCCCTTAGAGTTGCCCGGCCTGAGACGAGGGGACCTGAGTCTTGATACTGTCCCACGAACAAGTCCTTGGAGGTGGTTGTGCTGGGGAGGCAGTGTGACTTTGGGTAAGCACAGTCCCCAAGCAGCAGACATCCCCTCATCGCCTCCCTCCACCCCGGGCCACTCCACGCTGTAGCCAGTGAACTTTGCAAAATGCAAATCTGGTCCCATGACCACTGTCCTGCCTAAAACCCTTTCTCGGCTTCCCAGCGCCCTCAGAACCAAGTCCAGGTCACCTGTATCCAGGTCCTCCCCGGCCCCCAGTGCAAGGTGCATGGTCCCCTTTTGTGCTTCTTGTACTCCCTGTGCTTTGCTGACAAGCACACTGCTTGTGGCTGTGTTTTAATTGTTTGCCGTCCAGTCTCCCTGGCTAAACTGCAAGCCCTGGGGGCACAGTTACCGTGGCTGTCTTATTCTTTGTTGTGGCTCTGGCTGCTAGCGTGGTGCCCAGCTCATCGTCTCCTGAATGAATGGACGAGTGAGTGCATAGGAGGCAGCAGAAAGAAAAGGCAGATATCAACCACAGAAGGTCATTACGCTTTTGCCCGAACAGGCTCAGAGAGAGAATGGAGCTACTCGTCTTTGGTGGGGATTCTCTCTGAGCATGGAGGACAGTGGTATCTACCAGACACGTGGGGAAGGTGAACACTCCCAGCAGAAGTGGGATTCGACATTCACCTTCATAGACGGGCTCAATGCCGTTCTGGATGCTGAACTTGGTTGGTGGGGGAGGAACAGTGGGAAGAAAGGTTGCCAATCTAGAGGGAATCTATTAATAAAAAAAATGTCAACAAAATAATCAGGGAGTGATAATTCCTGTAGAAAGAGAGACTGAGCAAGTTAGGACCCCAGCTTTGAAGGCTCAGGCCAAAGGGCACAGGGTGGAAGTCTGCAAAATAATGCAGGATGTGAGCAGGGTCTGGTGTGAGGAGGCTGAAGATGTTGAGATTAGAGGCGTCCTGCAGCCCAGATGGCATGGACAGGAGTAAACACTGTGCACTGTGCAGGGAGCAGGTATGTAGGCTCCACCTCCAAGCAATGGAGGCAAACACGGACACATCTATGACTTTGCAAGGGCCTGGACAGTCACATCACCGCCTAGCCTCTCCAACAGAGCAGGTTGTGGCCACTAAACAGAAGGGCTCAGCCATCTCTTGCCTGGCCGCTCCCCACAATAGCCCCACACAGCCTAGGTTGCATCCAGAGTAGGCGTCTAGCTGGTGTTTGCTAAAAGGGTCCTTCCGTTACCCAAAGGAAATAAATAATTTGGTCAGATACCTTGATATCTGGTAGGAAAAGAAAGAAAATCAAGTGGAGCCTTTGAGGGTGCTGCACTCCTTTTGAATGCAACATAGCCTCTCTTCAGACAGCCATCTACTGGTTTAAGGAATAAAAATATATTCGTCTGTGCCCCAGTTTCCTTCTCTGTAAAATTGAGTTGTTATAAGGATTAAATAGCTCAATGTATGTAAAGGGCTTAGAACCATACGTGGCACACAGTAAGCACTTAATAAATGTCTGCTATTATTACCCTTATTTTTGAAACAGCAGCATGGCATCATGGAAAAGATATGTGATTTCTAACCAAGAAATGTGACTTCACATGCTGGCTCCAGAAATTACTAACTATGCAGTCTTGGCCAGCCTATGTTTCTCTTTGGCTTCTTCACCTGAAAGAAAGAAAATCATAATCCCACCACAGAGCTGTTATGAGTGTCAGATGACTACACAGCTGAGAAAACCCTGTATCCGTTTTACAACACCGTCTGTGGATTAAAAGGGCTATGTGTATGTGTGCATGTATGTGCATGTGTGTGTTCATTTCAGCACTTAATGCTGTGTGTCTATGTCCTTCAAGAATAATCACTTGGTACCGGGGCTGATGCCTGGTGAGTGTCATCTGAGACGGGGGTGAGTGGTGGGAGAAATGCCAAACTTATGTCAAAAAGCCCATGCACATCCTCCCCCACCACCTCAAAGCACCTCTACCTCGCTCTGTGGAGTAAAGATGCGGAAATCTGTCAAAACAACAGGGATCTCGCCACCTTTGCCTATTGCTATTCTCAACCTCTCAGGCCTAACTGACCCCAACATCTGAAGACAGCAGCTATGACCTGCCACAAACATCTCAGAGTACGTCTTGGTCTAACTGAGGTGGAAACCTTATCTTCTTAGACTGCGGTACCAAGGGTAAGCCAGTAGCCAGTGGCAAACCATACACTTCAATGTGCTCACTCTTATTTGGGGCATTTTTGCTACCTCTTGACGACAGACATTTGTACCTGCATTGCTTCCGCAACATTAACTGGTTATTTTGCTTGAGACGTATTTAGTGTTGCAGTATAGTCAAGGACAAACTCTAAGAGCGTGAACTGCTATTAATATATAGAATCCCATTCTGAATCCAGGCTCCCTCTGTTTCTCTATTCATATATATGCCTGGTGTAGACAAAGCACATCTATAAACTAAACTTGAATCTTTTCCAGATGCCGTAAGTATGATGTTAACAATGAGAAGCAGATAAGAGAAGAGAAACCTTTCAAACCTTGAAGCTGCATTTCAGAAATAGTTACAGATAGAGATATAAGCTATTAGGCCTTTTCCCGAAAGAATGTGAACAGAATGAAAAAAAATCCATCTCAGTGTGGATGAAAGAAAAATAAGATATAGGGTTTTTTTTTTTTTTTTGGACAGAGTATTGCTATGATAAAGGGCAAACTAAACTCTGAACATGTACACGTCTTTGACATTTATGAGCCACCAAATTTATCATTTATATCACTTTATTAGACCTCTTTTTCTTTATTGCTACCACTACTACTGCTAATAATAACAATGATTAGTGAGTGCTACTCTGTAGCAGGTAACATGCCCATCACTTAACGGTATTTTGTCTAACCCTCACCATGACCCCATGAGAAGATACTATAAGTTCTGTCTTACAGGAGAGAAAATTAAATCTCAGTCTTTAGGTAACTAGCCCTGCTGGGGTGGGGAACCTGTGGCCTTGGGGTCACATGTGGCCTTCTGGATCCTTGAGTGGGGCCTTTTGACTGAATCCAAATTTTACAGAATGAATCCTTTCAGTAAAGTGATTTGTTCTGTGAAATTTGGATTCGGTCAAGGGGACCAAATCGGAAGGGCTACATGTGGCTTTGAGGCTGCAGGTTCCCCACCCCTACACACTGCTGGCTATGGGCTTTCTTTATAGGATCATGTTCAAAATTTGACACAGTTATTTTTACTTGAGGAGGAACACTGGGAGCACGAAGACCACCAAAACCCAGCAGAACCCCCCGAGAGGCAGAGGTGGGGCCGCTGGCTGGGCTCTCTGACTGCCGCACCCCGGAGTCACCAGGAGCATCTTTCATGCTATGCCTTAACCAAACGAGATACATGGTGTTTCAAAGTTTCAGAATAAAGCTTGTATATTCCTTATTCACTTGGGCATTAGCCAATAGATTCCAACCGTTCTTTCATCTGTCCTTATGCTAGACAGAATTCTAGGCTGGTAATAATGTTTCCTCAGAATTTTTTTTTATTGATACAAATATTTGTACATATTTATGGGATCTATGTGAGTATTTGTTACCTGCATAGAATGTGTAATGATCAAGTCAGCGTATTTGGGGTGCCCATAATCTTGAGTATTTATCATTTCTATGTGTTGAGAACATTTCAAGTCCTCCTCTCTTCCAGCTATTTTGAAATATACAATACAGTGTTGCTACCTGTAGTCACCCTACTCTGCTATCAAACACTAGAACTTATACCTTCTATCCAACTGTATGAACTTACCCATGGGCCAACCTCTCTTCTTCCCCCCTCCCACCCACACACCCTCCCCAGCCTCTGGTATCCATCATTCTGTTCTCCACTCCCATGAGAGCAACTCTTCTAGCTCCCACATGTGAGTGAGAAGATGGCAGTATTTGTCTTTCTGTGCCTGGCTCACTTCACTTAACATAATGACCCCCAGTTCCATCCATTTTGCTGCAAATGATGTGATTTCATTCTTTTTTGTGGCCAAATAGTATTCCATTGTGTACAGATACCACATTTTCTTTATCCATCCATCCGTTGATGGATGCTTAGGTTGATTCCGTACCTTGGCTATTGTGAATACTGCTGCAATAAACATGGATATACAGGTATCCCTTGGATATACTGATTTATTTTCCTTTGGAGAAATACTCAGCAGTGGGAACACTGGATCACATGGTAGTTCTAGCTTTAGTCTTTTGTTCCTCTGAATTCTGAAGGCATTTCTCCCTTGCCTAGTAGAGTTAGGTGTGGGTGCTGAGAAGCACGATGCCATTCTAATCCCTGATCCTTTCTGTGTGAATTGTTTACTTTCTTGGAAGTTTTGCTTTTGGGGACTCCTCTTTGTCTCTGGTATTCTGAAATTACATGATCATGTGGCTTAGTGTAGGTCTATTTTTGCACTAGGCTCTTGGGTGTGCCCCCTCAATCTGAGTATTGATGTCCTTTATCTCTGGGGACATTTTAAAACAGCTTTCATGAGATGTACTCTACACACCATAAAATTCACCCATTTAGGGTATATAATTCAGTGATTTTTAGCATATTTGCAGAGTTGTACAATCATCACCATAATCTAATTTTGAAACATCTCTATCAGCCTCCAAACAAACCTTCCACCCATTTGCAATCATTCCCCATCCTCCCTCACCAGCCCTGAGTAAACACCAACCTATTTTGGGGGCCATTCTTTAGAATTATTAATTTAATAATCCTCCCTCCATTTTCTTAGTTCTCTCTTTCTGGAATAGCTATTAGCCAGGTATTGATCCTCCTGACTGGTGTTTTCATTTTCCTTATCTTTTCTCTCCTAGTTCTGTTTCTGTCTCCCTTTTGTCTGCTCTGCCATAAAGGAGATATCCTCAACTTAACTTCCGAACCTTTTATTGAAAATTTCATGTCGGTTGCAATATGTTTTCATTTGCAGGTCTTTTATTGTTCTCTGTATGTTCTTTTTGTAGCCTCCTGTTCTTTTTTCGTGGATGTAATATCTCATCTCTCTGAAGATACAGCTTGACGTTTTCTTCCGCTCCTTGCATGATACGTCTCCTTTGAGTTCTTCCTGTCTTCTGTTTGTTTTGGTCTCTGACTTTCATGCTAGAGCTTCTCACTAGTTGGCGACTTTTGACTATTGACTCACGCTCAGGAGTGAAAGTGCTCAGAAGTGCTGCTGTGCTGCGGCTGTAGCCCATTGGCTGGTGATCTTCATCACCCAGGGAGCTCCAAAAGCAACACAAATGCCACGGTCCCACCCCTGGAGCATCTTGTTTAATTGGTTGGGACCCTGTCATTCATTCATGTTTTTTCAAAGCTCCCCAGATGATTCTATTGTCTGGGGTGGAGAACCCTGGCTGGGGGACTTGCCTCCTTCCCCATACATAGGATATGCTTTTTCTTTTATGCTTATTAGATTCCTTAGAAGAGAATCCTTCAATCTCCTACCTTAGGGATAGGAGTCTGGCTGCTAAAGTTCAAGGACCCTGCTGGGAGAAGGACCTGAGGGTCTCTCCAATTAGCACATAGGTGCATAGATGCTAATGTTATTCCTGTTCTCTGTACAGAGGTTGCACCATTGACTGGGCCTTGTGTGCCCATGTCTAGAATCAGATTATAGATCTCTAGTCGAGTGTGTCAGCTGTAGCAGCAGCAGCACCTAGAAATTGGTTGAAAATGCGAATTCTCAGGCCCTACCTTGGACCTGCTATGTCAGAAGCTCTGGAGGTGGGGACCCACAGCCTGGGTGTGAACAAGCCTTGCAGGGCGACTGAGATGCTTACTCACATTTGGGGACTGCTCTCCTGGTCTTCTGCTGGGGATGGGGACAACAGCCACTCGGTCTTCTGTTAGAGACAGGGGAGAACAGCCATCCTGTTCAAAGTGGGGAATTTCAAGTTAAGGATCCAAGAGCTTCTCGTGCGAAGTCCCAGCCAGTCTTCCAGTCCCCAGCGTCCCCTGCAGACCCGCTTTTAGAAGTGCCTGGGCCCCAACACCTCAGCCTGAGATTTTATATTGCAAAGTGGTGGATTGGGGCCTCTTTGCAATGTCCAGTTTTCACTTCTCTGGTCTCCTAAGACAATTTCAGCTCTTCTACCTGCTTTCCAGTTCTGCGGTTTTATTGTTCTAAGATTTTATTGTTCTTCTTTGCAGCTCATATCCTTTTAAATCCCTTTTTTGTCATTTTAAGTGAGGTTGCAGCAGGGTATTTAATCCGCCAGGTTTTACGGAAGTCTCAAGATATAGACTAAGTGAATAAAGAACACCACAGGAAAAAGAAATATAAAAATATCTATTTCTTGTATGTAACAAAGAAAGAAAGAAAAAAGAACAAAACCTTGATGTATGAGCTCATATCTTTGTCTATGCTTATGCATGTATTTTCCTAGACGAAACAGAAGGATAGACTCCCAACCGTTAGCATGACTTACCTCGGGCCTCGGGGGAGTTGTGTAGAACGGGGCTATTATTTTTTCATTTATTTACCTCTAAATTATTTGAATTATTACAAAAAGCAAGTATTACTTGAGTAATTAAAAATGTTAAAAATAAGATTTGCTTTTGCACAAACTGACTTTTTTTTAATTCACAAAGTAACCTGTGTGACCCATCAGGGGTTGATGGACCTGGGGGTTCAGGGAAGAAATGTCCCCTAATGCCCTGATGTTCTCTCAGATTTAGGCAGCACCCACACAGAGCCAGGAAAAATCCAAATATTCAAGTGTGTGAAGTTTGGACGTTAGCCTGTTTTCATCCTGCTATTTGGTAGAGTATAACAAGAAGTTCTCAAGCCTGACTGCATATTAATGATTAGTACCTGGATACTTAACAACAGCAGTGACAATGACAACAAAATCCCTCATTGCCCCAACCCCAGATGAGTGAAATCACCAGGTGATTCTAATGTCCAGGCAGGGTTGATATTCATTTATGTAGATGCGATTTTAATCAATTTTTAGAAATCAGTTAAACCAGCTGCTATTGTTTGAATATTTGTCCCCTCCAAAACTGATGCTGAAATTTAATCCCCACTGTGGCAGTATTGAGAGGTGGGGCCTTTAAGAGGTGGTTGAGTCATGAGGGCCTCATGGATTAATGGGTTATGGGTTAATGGATTAATGGGTTATCTCAAGAGTGGCACCGGTGGCTTTACCAGAAGAGGAAGGGACCTGAGCTGGCACACTCAGCCCCCTCACTACGTGGTATCTTGCACCACCCCAGGACTCTGCAGAGGGCCCTCACCAGATGTGTTTCCTTGACCTTGGACCTCTCAGCCTCCATAACTGTTGAGAAATAAATTCCTTTTTTTAATAAATTACCCAGTTTCAGGTATTGTGTTATAAGCAACAGAAAACGGACTGGAACACCAGCCCTCTGGTGTCACTCATATCTTACAAATGGGTTGCTTTCCTAGATTTTTAAAAATTCTTCAACTTTCTGACATCACACAGCACCATACCATGAAAGTTTTTAGTCGAAGACTTAAAATATAGCCTAGTTTTGGCTTTGCTAGAACCACAGTGATCAGCTGAGCATGGTATCTCATAGCATTTCCAAGCTGGATGCTCTCCCATGGGCCCGAGAGATCATAGAAGTCTTCATTTCACAGATGAGGAAATATCACCCAAAGGGATTCTTCTACAGATTTACTGTATTGGGAGTGGGTGGGGAGGGAAGAGAGAGAGAGACAGAGAGAGTGTGTGTGTGTGAAAGAAAGAGAGAGAGAGAGAAACAGAGAAAGAGGAGGAGGGGAAAGAGGAGGCAGAAGGGAGAAGAGGGAGGGCGGGAGAGTGAGCGTTGTGAAATACATGTATTATTCTTACTGGTTTATGGAACTGGACTATTCTACATTATGTCAGGAAAGCTCTCCAAGGATCAGTTTTACTTAACCTTGTAAAAAAAAAACCAGTCAAAATTCAAATGAATTGTTGAGAATTGCTCATCTGTTCTTCCTTGTGGATTTGTACTAACTCAAGTCCTGCCCTTGGCCTTGTGAAGAAACTAAAAGGATATATACATATTTTAAAGTTTCTATATCTTTACCCAATGCGCTTGTCTAAGAGGTGGTGTTTTTTTCTTTGCAGTTTTATTGGAAGTATTTTGTTTCCGAAAGAAATCCTCTTGGCTTAACCTGAAATGTCCCAGAACAAATGGAGTGCCGTGTGAACAAGGCCTTGGACTACCTACCGGTTTATGTGTCTGAGAGCCACGGACGGCTTAGCTGTTGTGTTTTTCTTATTGAGGTCAAAGTGAGTAATAAACACAAGATGGCGCAGAGCAGAAAGTAGGTTACTCATGTCATAAGCCAGGACTGTAAGTTCAGGAGGGAGGAAGGAAATTAATGGTTATTAGATAAAAACTTACTACTGCATTTTTCTCTATTACAATTACATTATATTCCCATGGCAGGCCATTACAAATGTCATCTCATAAGTCTATGTTATCTCAAATGAACATTTACAACTTCTGAGGTGTATACTGGTTGACCTGTATGTGCAGTTATAGCATGAGCTTGCATTATTTAGATGTACATATCTCCACGTGCAAAAGTGTGATCTCATGTATGTGATCTCATGTGTACAATCATGTCGTCGTGTTACATCGCATGGACATGTGTCTATGTATAGCTGTGTTAGCCCACCCGCAGTGCTTGGTTCCCTACATCCCAGCTACTGGTGATATCTCTGATTTTTTCTTTAAAAAATACAGCTTTATTAGTATGTGATTTACATCCTATAAATTTCACCTGTTTTAAGGGTACAATGCAACTATTTTTAGTGAATTTGCAGAACTGTGCAACCATCACCACAATCTAGCTTTAGAACAGTCCCATTACCCCTCAGAGATCCCTTGTACTCATTGGTCATCAATCCCAGGCCCAGGCAACTGCTAATCTACTTTCTGTCTCTATAAATTTGTCTTTTCTGGACATTTTATATAAGTGGAATCATATATTATGTAGTCTTCCTTCACTTAGCACGATGTTTTTGAAGTCCATCCGTGTTGTCACATGTGTCAGTAGCACACTCACTTCGATTATGGTACTCCACTGCAGGGACGCACTGCACTTTGTCATCCATTCACCAGGTGATGGATATTTGGACTGTTTCTGTTTTTTGGCTATTATGATTAATGCATCTATGAACATTTGTGTACAGTTTTTGTGTGAACAAATGTTTTCATTTCTCTTAGAGGAAACGTAGGCATGGGATTGCTAGGCTGCATGGCAAATGTATGTTTAACATCATGAGAAGCCACCAAGGAGTGGTGGCTGTACGATTTTGCATTCCTGCCAGCAATGTATGAGAGTTCCAGTTGCTCCACATCCTCATCAGCCCTCAGTATGTTAAATATTTTTTATTTTAGCCATTCTAATTGGTGTGTCATGGTTTTGATTTGCATTTCCCTAATGACTAATAATGTTGAGTCTCTTTCCATACCCTTACTATTTGTATACCTTCTTTGGTGATCACTGGCTTATTTATTTTGCTATTTTTTATTAAGTTTTACTGAGGTATAACTGACATAAAATAAACTTCACATACTCAAAGTGTACAACTTGGTAAGATTTTACATTTCTATAACCCATGAAACCATCATTGCAATCAAAATAATGGATATATTCATCATTCCCAAAAGTTTCCTTTTGGCCATCCGTAATCCCAGCCTGTCTCCTGTGTTCCATCCCCTATCTTGTTGATGTGCTTTCTGTTCCTGTAGACATAGAGACCTATTTTGCATTTTGTAGAATTTTATATAAATGGGAATCATGAGTATTACTCTTCTTGGCTCCTTTAAATCATCATAACTATCTTGAGATTCAGCCCTGTTCTTGCACATATTAATAGTTCATTCCATCTTATTGCTTAGTTAGTATTTACCAAAATTTATTTATCCATATGCTTATTGGTAGACACTTGAATTATTTCCACTCTCTGGTCATTACAAATAAAGTTGCCATAAACATTCATGTACAAGTCTTTGTATGAACACAGCTTTCATTCCTCTATAGAAAATACCTTGGAGTAGAATGGCTGGATCATATTATAGGCATATGTTTAACTTTTTAAGAAACTGCCGAACAGTTTTCCACAGTGGTTGTACCCTATTGCACTCTTACAACAGTGTTCGAGAGTTCAGGTTGTTCCATATCCTTGCTAACACTTGGCGTGGTCAGTCGTTTATTTTAAACAGTCTAGTGGGTACATAGTGGTATCTTGTGGCTTAAATTTATATTTCCTTGATGACTAATGAATGATGTTGCACATCTTCTCATGCGTTTATTAGCCACCTGTATATCCTCTTTAGCAAAGCATCTGTTTAAATCTCTTACCATTTATTAATTGGGTTGTTTGTTTTCTTATGATTGAGTTTGAGAGTTCTTTACATATTCTGGATACAAGTGCTTGGCCAGATCTGTAATTTGAAAACACTTTCTCCAAGTCTGTGACTTAATTGTTTTCATTCTTTTAACAGTTTCTTTAAAAGAGCAAAAATTCTTATTTTTTATAGAATTTTGGAGAAATCCAATGTATTACCCTATAAAAATGGATTGTGTTTTTGGTTTTATATCTAAGAAATCTTTGCCTAACCCAAGGTCATAAAGATTTTTTCTTATGTTTCTTCTATTAATAGCAGTTTTATAGCTTTAGCCTTTATATTTAGATATGTGATCCATTTTGAATTACATATTTAATATGATGTGAGGCATGGATCAAAGTTCGGGGATTTTTTTGGCAGGGCTATCACAAAAAATTTTTAAGACTTTCTTTTCTCCTCTGAACTTTGCACCTTTGTCAAAAATCACTTGACTATATATGTGAGGTCTATTTCTGGACTCTATTGTGTCTCATTGATTTGTTTGCCTATTATTACTTCAATACCACATTATCCTGATTACTGTAGATTTAAAATAAGGGCTGAAATCAGATAGTATATGCTTTCCAACTTTGTTCTTTTTCAAGTGTTTTGGCTATCCTAAGTCCTTTGAATTTCCTTATGAATGTTAGAAGTAGCTCATCAATTTGTACAAGATAGTTTATTGGGGTTTGGATTGGGATTACATTGAATCTATTGGGTAATTTGGGGAGAACTGACATCTTAACAATGCTGAATCTTCCAATTCACAAACATGGAATATTTCTCCATTTATTTAGGTCTTCTCTGATTTTCCTCAGAAATGTTTGTCATTTTTAGTGTACTAGTCTTGCATGTCTTTTGATTAATATGTTTCTAAGCATTTCATATTTTTATGCTATCATTGCTTTTTACATTTAAATTTCTGATTGCTACTAGTATGTAAAAATTTAATTGATTTGAATATATCAATCTTGAATCCTGGAGTCTTCTTAAACTCACTTACTAGTTCTGGTAACTTTTTTGTGCATTCCATAGGATTTTTTCCATAGACAACCACATAGCCTACAAAGTTATCATTTCTGGTGCTAATTATTCTTTTGTATAGCTGCATATTTCCATCTGGTATAATTTTTCTTATGCCTGAAAATTTTCTTTAACATACCTTGGTCTGTGGGTCTGCCACTGATGAATTCTTTTGGCTCTTACATGTATGAAAAAGTATTTTGCTTTTATTTTTGAAAGACATTTTTATTGGGTTATAGAACATAGAATTCTAAATTGACAGATTTCCTTTCAGGAATTTAAAGATGTTGCTCCTTTTCTTCTGTCTTACACAGTTTCCAGCTAGAAGTCTACTATCCTTTTTACCTTTATTCCTCTATATATAGTGTCTCTATTTTTTCTGGCTGCTTTTAAGATTTTTCTCTTTATCACAAGTTTAAGAAACTTGTCTATGATGTGCCTTGGTGTGTTTTTTTTTTTTTTCCATGTTTATTGTGCTTGGGGTTCATAGAGCTTCTTGGATCTATAAGTTTATATTTTTCATCAATTTTGGGAAATATTAGGCCATTTTTTCTTCTAACATCTTTTTTTATGTCCCCTCTCTCCCTCTGCTCCTTTGGGATCTCCAATTATCTCACTGGCTTATTTTAGGTCCCCCAAAATATAAACAACTGTAGCCCATAGCTTAGACAAGGAGATGGTAATACTGTTGGTCTTTGATACTGCTGTGCAGAAAAGCAAGGAGGAAGAAATGGTCAAGGCAAGACAGGGAACGCACTGGATGAAAAGTCAGATGTTCCTTGTTCAAACTATACCAAGATTAACTATGTGACTTTAGGGCAGTCCCTTTGTCTTTCTGGATCTCAATATTCTCCGCTGTGAAATCTGAGAGTTGTTCCAAATGACCCCCAAGGGTCCCTCCAGCTTACACTTTTTTTTTAGTTCTGAGTAAATTTCGGTGGGAGGAAAGGGAAAGAAAGGACTGCAAATCGCATATCCTCACATGCCCCTCCCATCCATTCATCTCCCATCTCAGTGTCACTCATTTGAACAATTTGAGTTCAATAGGATTAGGGGACTAGGTTATTTGGACCAATCTTGTCACTGAAAACAACTCAAAGCTGGATTTTTAAAAGTTCCTTAAAAGCATGAGTCTGAAATGACAGTAAAAAACTACTAGGGAAATCAGGAATTTAGAGAAATAAACAGAATACTTAGGCCACACTGGTGCATCCAAGGGACCTGATTTATTATTGGCCTAAATCCCTAAATATAGGGATGTTCCAGTGACTGGGAATTTCATGACATAGTTTATTGTCATCTAATGAATGGGATAATGACACAAAGGATTCATTTCCACAATGAATTCCTTATTTCATATTAGTTGTGTCCAAGGATTAGAATGTTCTGTCTGGACTAAACACTGCCATAATATAATAGGGTTCAAACTGAGCCCTTAGATCATTAAACTACTCGACATGACCTCCAAGATCTTATTTCACAACCAGAAATTGTTAAACCGTATTTCCTAGTGTTTCCACGGGTACTAGAAAAGATGTGAAATTGTGCTGGGCAGCCCCCCAGCCCATTCTGCTACTTAAGTTCCTGGTCGCTTTTCATTTCTTCCAACAGTGAGGCATGTTGTGAAATTGAGTGTCAGTATCATTCTTTTCCAATCCGTTAGCTCAGATACTGATCACAGAACAGGTCAATGTGCTAGCTTTTGACAAAGCCACTTCTATTTTAGATTTGTCAAATGGTCCTCTAAAGGCACATGCTTATGATGATGATTGATGACTCAACAAAACTTCAGTGGGGTCACTTTTAATTTGGGCTTAGAGGACAAAAAAATCCCTCTGTATCTCCTAGTTATCAGTACCAGCCCACAAAGGTGGGAGGATCATAGAAATAACTCTTATTCAACCCAGGCACAGGTCAGCCCACAGATTCCCCAAGTGTTGTGCTTAAAGCAAATATTACAGCTCTAGAATTATGGCAATGAGGACATAAGCAACACTGGGGGGAAATGAATGTTCTTAGTCTTTTGCCTTGTTTCCAAGATTCCATTGGCAGTGTTCGTGTATATGTGTGTGTCTATATGGCTAGGTGGTGGCTGAGATTCCATGAGGAATGTTAACTACAATGATATAGAGAGAATAGCTGAGGCTTGTTCCAGTGGAAAAGTCTTTGTAAGGCTACACTCTGTTTTTGGCTTCTCAATGAATACCCTTTTAAGGTTTTCACTCTCTGGGGTAAGGCCATTCTCCTATTCTCCAGTTCCTCAAAACACACTCAAAATTGGGAGGGCTTTTGTTTCTGTTGTTTTTCCTGGATGTAGACATTTCCAATGTATAATTAAGATTGTAATATAATAGTCTTGCCAGCAAGTTTCAGAAGCAAATTAGGCCATCAGGTTAGCTTCTGGATCAAAAAGTTAGGAGGCTTTTACTCTAAATCACTATACCACGTACTTGTGGGAATACTATTTTCGGAAGCATATGGCTTCTGTACACAACAACACACCTTTTACAACAAATATTTATTGAGTACTTACAATGTCTCAGGCACTATTCCAGTGTTGGAGATGCAGAAGTAAAAAAAACCAAAGTTTTTATCTTTTATCATTACCAGCTGAGAGAATATTTCCTGGCCCGTTTACTCTGTCAGCATAACCTTCAGCAAGATTTGAAGCATCGTGAATTGCACTTATGTAATAATTTGAGGATTCATGTTGATTTCAAATGCAAAGGGAATGGCAATCTCCCCACCTCACCAGCAAACACACGTATTCTTTATACTTCCTGGCTTAGGAAGTATAGGTGGTTTTCAAGCCAGAACTCATGATACCACTTATTTGTTTAAAAATAAAGATTAAACATCAAACCATCAACTGCAGTTTCAAGCACTTTAATGCATATTTATTTTGTTATGGGGTTTGGAAATTGAGAGAATTCTTTTTAGTGCTGCAATGGCAAAAAAAAAAAAAAATATGAAATACAATAAAAAGAATGAAGTCTAAGCCTTGACCTAAAATACCACACATTGACTCAGATTCTTTTTGCTCTCATATGCCACGAGAATTTTTTTTTTTTGGCATTAAATGACCTTATCTGTCAAATTCAAAGACTCAGGGCTGCAATACAGCATTATGCCTTTGTTCTTATAACCCTTTTACTACTTTATATAGTTTTCGGTAGGCTAGACTTAAAAACAATTATAATACAGTATCACTTCCCACAAAAGATTTTTCCTTCATTCTAAGGGTATTTAAATATTTCCTAATGAATCCAACTGGGAATCCTTTGACTTGGGGAATAAAATGAAGATTGTTTAACTGATTCTTGTTGAAAAGGAAAGAAAATCTTATTTAGAGAGTCAATTTATTTAGGCTGCTTAAATTTAAGGGAAATGTCCTCTACCTCCTTCAACCCAGATGGGCTGTTCATTAGCCAGACTGAATCACAGAGTGAAAGAAGAAAGGGCCCTGGTGGAATGAGCTGCTACCTCTGCGACAAAAGCAGCAACGTACATGAAGGGTTTAATTCCCTTCATGTGGTCTGGGGCTGAGTGGAAATGGCAACGGGACATCTGGAACATAGATGAACATATTTTCCTGGTGGAGGCTGGTAATGGTACAATTCTTCCCTGATTAGCAGTCTAAAATATGCAGTCATTTTGCGCCTTTCATTCAGCTAAGAGGAGGCTATCCCAGGTGTGACCATCAGTATTCTAGGGGGAATAAATGATTCAGTGAGATGAAAGAGCCAATAAGGATTTTAGCTGAAAGCTTGAGGCTGTGCTGAGCCTCATCTGTGGAGAATACATCATTGGAGAGCTTGTTTTGGCTCTGACCCTCTACTTTCAGCTGTTCTTCAGGCTCAGAACCTCTGACAGTCCTGGGAGAGAGGTCTGTTCCTTTATAATTTCACCTTAGCCCCCATCAAGTGGTGTTATAGAGCCTGCAGAAAGGGATGCTAAATCTCCCCCCAACATTTATGTGACACTTCCATCTGGGTATCCAGATGGAAGAATTTTAGAAAGTCTGGAATATGTAGACATTTCAGACACAAATTCCCACTTTCCTTTGCTCAATTAAAAACTGAACATTGTTACTACTCATTTTGTTCATTCTTACAAGTATCTGTTCTGGTCACCAGGCCAAAATAATGACCCTGTCTCTCTTTATGCATGATAGGTGAGTGATAGCTACTGAAGATGAGATAAATTTATCCTAAGGTATCCTTGGAAACAGAGAACTGATTTGGAACAGAGGACTGAAAGTCAGAGATTACTAACTACATATCTTGGGTTTTTTTTTTTTTCAATGGCTTCAACTTTCCTTTCCTTTGACCTCTTTTCCAGATACCCAGAACTTCCTCTCTACCATGCCCTCCACTATCCTTTCCAAGGGCTAATTTAGTTCCCAACTTCTTCACGAAAATGTCCCCTATCATTCTAATACAGTAACTTTCTTCCTACAAAGTTGCAGAACAGATTGATTATATGTTGAGAAAAACCTTCTGTTTCTTTCCCACAACACTATTCCATTTGTGCACAAAGACACCCAACAGATATTCACTGAAAGAAGGAAGTGCTTAAGACCTAGATGCTGCCCTTAAGTAGAAAAGATCACTGTAATACAGGGCTTAAGGTAGCAAAACAAACTAACATTCTTTATTGTGTCATTTCAGACTGAGCAAAATCAGGGCAAACTCAGTGGAGGAGGTAGCATGTAAGCAAAGCCATGAAGGATGAGTGGGTTTTGTGGTTCTAGAAATGGGAAAAATATCATTCCAGATGTAGTAAACAACCTGAGTCCCAAATCTAGAGGATTAAAAATGTGAGTTGTGTGTGAAGAGCATCAGTTTACTTTGATTGAAATGAAGGATAGATTAAAGGATACAATAGAAAATTGGGTTGAATTGGAAGTTGGGGGGGGAATGATGGAGACTAAAGAGTTTACAAATCTGCATAGGGAAATTCTGAAGGTTTCTGAGTAGGGGAGTTCAATGTACTTCAAGAAAACTGACCTAGCAATAGAATGTAAAGCTGAAATGGAAATGGTAGAGTTGGAAAGTACAGTTAGAAGGTGATTGTACAGTTCAGAACAGAAGCAATGTGGTTGCAGTGGTGACAATAGAGTTGACATATTGTAAAAGTAGAATAGGACTTAGAAACTCACTAGAATTTGAATGAATTTGGGGTTGGAGAAGGAGATACAGATGACTCCAAGTTTTGAATTTGAATGACTTGGAAAGCATTAATGACATAACAAATAGGGAACACAGGAGGAAGACAGGAGGGAAGAGAAAGAGAACAATAAATGTAGTTGATGACATATTGAGTTAGAAGTGCTGGTAGCTTATCCTTGAGATGTCCAACATGAAATTGGTTTATGATGTTCCGGAGCTTGGTACAGATCAGGGATAGAGTCTGCTATGCTTTAAATGTGTCCTCCAAAAGTTCATGTGTTGGAAACTTAATCCCCAAAGCAATAGTGTTGGGAGGTGGGGCCTAATAAGTGGTAATGGGGTTGTTATGAATGGATCGATGTAGTGTGCTGGGAGTGGGATGGTGATCACTGGAGCAGGTTGTTAGGAAAGCAAGCCCAGCTCCTGGTGCTTTCTCTCGTGCAGGTGCTCTCTGTCTCACGTGCTTGCCTCCACCTTTTGCCATGGGGTGACCCTTGCCAGATGCCAGCACCATGCTCTTGGATTTTCCAGAACCATAAGCCAAATAAACATTTTTTAAAAAAAATAAATTACCCAGCCTGTGGTGTTCTGCTATAGCAGCATAAAATGGACTAAGACAGCATCATGAACATAACTTAAAAGCATAAAACTGTTAAGGTAAAGAGCATAGTGACAGAAAGGACAGAGCCAGGGACAGCTCAGCTTTGGATATGTGTATTGAGAAGGCAGGTAATGAAAGAAGATCCAGAGAAGAAGAAAGAAAGAAAAAATGTTGAGAAAGCAAAAAAAAAAAAAAAAAAAAAAAAAAAAACCAGAAAAACCCAATATCACAGAAACCAACAATGGAACATTTTAATTAAAAATGGGTTTAGCCAACAATGTTTAATGCTTCAGTGAGTTCCAGGAGAATAATATGAATAGGGTCATTGGAATTGATGGCAAATTATTGATTTTTAAGAAAGCTGTTTTTGAAGGAGAACTTAAGCATTTTAATGGGTTAATGAGTATGTCAGGGAGTGATACAGAAAAAAGGGCCCTTACTGGGAACCAGAGGGCTGGAGCTCCAGCTTGACCCTGCTGTAGAGTAGCCATACAATCTCTTTTTAAATGATTTTGGATTTCTTTTTCTTTTGGGGTGGAGGAGTTTTCCTTTTAAAAAGTTTTTAATTGACATGTAATAATTGTACATATTTATGGGCTACAGAGTGATATTTCAATACATGTACACAATGTATAATGATCAAGCCAGAATAATTAGTATTAATATATCCATCACCTCAAACATTTATTTTGTATTAGGAATATTCAAACTCCTCTCTTCTAGCTATTTCAAAATATACAATGAATTATTGTTAATTGTCATCACTCGACGGTGCTGTAGAACACCAGAATTTATTCCTCCTGTTTAGCTGCCATATGACCTTTTAACCTTTCTTAAACTGTTCCCTAGTCTTCCAAATTCTATAAAATCTTTTGAACTCTTACTTTCAAAGATTCATGCAAGCTGCCTATGTGCCTAAACCACACAGAGAACGTTGAGCTACAAGCTTTTATCAGAAATAGGCTAGTTTCACTACCTGCAACTTATGTAAAACCAAGGTACTTTCTTAGTGTTCCCTAATAGAGAGAAATTGAGATGACATTCTCAGAAGAGTTCCTCAAAGCAAACTATGTTGATGAGGTTTCTTCCCCTGACCTCCTCCCACCTCCAATCTACTATCCTTTACTTTCAAAAACTGAGCTGAGACATTATCCCTGGTTTATCCAGTGACATGTTCTATTGCTTAAAATCAGAGGATGCCACCAAAAGCCTTTTCTGTTGAAATCAGATGAGTAATATTAACACCCATTTCCCCCAAATCTCCAGCTGCAAGTCATCATATATTTGTACAGGGCACTTTCTGAAAACTCAGTGTCTCATATCACATACTCCCAAAATTAAGCCAGAAATATGTTATTCGATAAGAACCCAGATGCACTGAAGAAAGACTATTTGCTTTATGGGGGGAGGGCACTTATATCTGTTTGGTTCCCATAGCAGAACAAAGCACTCAGAAGCACTTAAATGTTAAATACGACAAATCTTTTAGTTGGGTCCAGACATACAGTCCGGTGATATACTCTAAGTGTAGGTGTGAAATAGTTCACTTTGACTGAATCTTCTGATTAAAATTCAATAATACCATGCTTTATTTTAGGGGAAAAAAACCCCACATACTTGCTGAGACATCAATAAATTTTCCTGAAGTCCTCATCCCGTCTTTCCTCCTGTTCTTTCTCAAGTATTTTTGCCTTATTTATTCTAAAGGATATGTAGAAAATAAAGGAAAAATTTAAACTTTGTTTTTTAAAAGGACTTACATAATTCACCTCTGAATCCAGTGAAAAAGAAAGGAAGGAAAAGGACAATTAGCATCTATTGTGCACCTGCTATATGCCAAACATGTTCACATACATTGTCTCACTCAAGCCTGCCAGCAATACTTTGTAGTAAATTTAGCTTTGATTTTTCTATATAAGAAAACTAAGGCTCAGAGAGGTTAAGCCCCTCTCTCAAGGCCAAATTGCAAGTTATAAAACTGAGACTGAAACAAGAGCTGTCTGACTCCAAAGCTCAAGCTCTTTCCATTCTACCATGCAGTTCAATCTAGTGAAAAATCATAGCATTTCACGTATAACAGAGTATTAGCCAGGATCCTCTGGAGACTCTAAATTCTGTTGTATCTGCACTGAATCGTACACACACACACACACACACACACACACACACACACACACACACACACACACAATCGCTCTTATTTCCCCTTCCGATTGAAATTCAGCACCGAGGACAGTTCCTGAGTCATGTTTGCAGGAAGCTGTCCTTGGATTCTGTTACTGAGCTAACACTCCCATTCTTGACTTCCCAAGTGGCACTGAGAAAGAGAAGAGGAAATGTAAGAAAGTATAAGATGGGATCCTCTGACACCATGGTGGAAATTAGCACATTTCCCAGAAGACCAAGATAAAAATGCATGTGAGAAGAACAAGGGAACCAAACAGATGGGGCAATAAAATGGAGGCGGAATGAGCTCATCAGGATTCCCAGCACACGGTTTAAGCCCATACTGGGCTCTCAGCTGACCTGGGACCAGCAGACATAGTGAATGAGTGGGTGGTTACTATGCTGCAGCATCAGTTACACTAAGAGATTAGGTGGAGCTGATTCACTGCTGCAGATCTGCACGACTTTTCAAGTGGAGGAAAATCTGTGGGCCCTGGTCTCTGCCACTCACGTAAGTGTCCCCACGGATAGCATGAGTCAGACATGCAGGATCTTTCAGGTAGACAAGGTTGTTGTGTTGTGAGTAAATCAAGGATGATTTCACGTTGCTGAGAGCAGGTTTAACCACAGCTACAGCATCTCCTTGTGTGCAGGTTCACTTGCTGTATCACACAGCCACTCTGCCTTTCCACACTTACCCTTGACTACAGGTGGTTCATAACACACAGAGAAAAAACAAGGTTCTGAAATGGCCCTCACATTGAACAATGATTCCTTCTTTTCTAAACTACCAACTCTTGAGTATAGCCAGAAGCGTCTTTGGAGAGACTAGTCTAATCCTTATCTTATATACAAGGAAACTAAACTCTAGAGAGGAGAAAGGACTTGCCCACAACCACTTAGCTAGTGACAGAGTTGGTACTGGGACTCAGATCCCTCAGTCTGAACCAGCAGACTTTCCACTGCACCAGGAAGATAAAATAAAACCCCAAATAGCATATACCCTGTGAACTAAGCCCTCTGATTATACTGCCTCCAAAGCAAATACCATCTCAAATGCCTGAGTCTTTCCATCTGAGCTTTGGCAATTTCTCCAATCACTTCTCATATTGGAGCCTCTTTTAAGAAATTTAAGAGTAATTATTTGGAGTTATATGCTAGTTTTATTCTTGTACACTGCTTTCTTTGTTCAGGAGGAAATTAGAATTCTGGAAATACACTTGATTTTATTTAATTATTAAAGGAACAAGCTTCTATTTCAAATAGCTGCAAATACGAATGTGTCAGTCTGTGTCAAGAAAGGATATATGGAACAATATAGGAACAATAATACTCTATTGTTTCATCCAATTAAGATCCACCTACATCTATGAGTAAAAACGAACATCAAACCTATGAGTGAAAATTGGAAAGTCACATCCTTATTTGAATAATTCCAAACGTGTCTGGATTTGGTGCCTTATGAATCATCTAAAATGTAACATTGTATGGTGCTTTGCAACCTTGTTGCCTTCATTATTGCAATTTGTGTATAGGGAGGCTTATTTGGACTTCGGAGTTTTCAAGGAGCTGAAAAATGATGTAGGAATAATGAGTCTATTCAAGGATATATTTACAAGGTGAAACTGATACCTGGTGGTGATGCAGACTAACAGAGATATTAGCCCATTACTTACCGCTCCATCTCCCACCCCATACCTTTTCTGCTAAAGAATAGTCTTACCTGAACCATCATTATTTCCATTGTCCTCTGCTTTGGGTACTGTGTAGACCAGGTTTCCTGTCTCTTATTTATACCTATGAAGAGATTCACATGAATAGAACTTTTCTTGTAATTTAGCAACACTGTCCTTGAAAACCCCACAACTATTTACATAACAGAATCTATTGTTTGAAGTGCAAAGCAGGTCAGAATTTGGTTTCTAGAGATTAATCACTGCAGTCTATTTTATATTATCATAATAATTTCATTTATTTTGATACAATGTTTTCAGAACCAAACTCAGCTTCTGTGCACAAGTGACAAACCCATTTGTTTCTAGTATAATGGATAATATGAATAATGACCTTGCAACAGGATTTCTTAAAAACATAGAGAAAAAAATAAAGATTTCCATTAATAATGTGCAGTCTGTAGCTGTGCATCAACATCATTGTGAACTTGTGTGTAAGCCACAGCCAGACAAGATTTTGAAACAAATTTTCTCCTGTCTTTGGGGTTTCTGTACATATCTGTTCTCGCTCCAAGAATCTGAGAACAGCGGTCTCAAATTGGGAACGTGGACATTGTGGGCCCCTGTTAACAGGACGGGGAACTGTTTTACTACGGGGCAACATCGAGATGACTCGAGGCGAATGAACTACCTCGAGCTCAGGTCACCGCCTGGAGGGCTGTCGCCGGACACGCACGTGAGAGCTCTGCGAGTGGCCTCGTGACTCCGGCCCCCCGTCGGCATCCGGCGCCCGGCCCTGGTCCCCGCCGCCCGGAGAATTCCTCCCGAGCGTCCTCCGCGGCGGCGCGGGGCGGGGGCGGGGAAACGGAGGGCGGCCCGGGACCGCGGCACCCGGAGGCGGCCGTCGTGCGGCTGCTTCCCGCCTCGAGAGCGAGGCGGCCGGGCCGTGACGAGGATGCCCACGCCTGCCGCGGGGGTGGCTTGCGACGGCGGCCCGGGGTCGAGTCCCGCCTGGGCTCCTCCTGGCGAAGCGGGGCTAACGTCCCCTCAGGGCGGCGGGGAGGCACCGAGAGGCCTCGCGCCGCGCCGGAAGCCTGCAGCCGCCGGGGGGCGCCGGGGCACCGGGGACTCCCGGATTCTCCTCAGCCTGGGACGCCCGCGTCCTCGGGTGGGCTCGAGGGGCGCCTGGGCATGGCTGGCCGAGGCTTCCGAGGGCCCCACAGTCATTTTGGACCTCAGTCCTCGCTCTCTGGGGGCCCCGGGACCCCGCACTCCCGCCTCAGGCTCCGGCCCACGCGCCGGCCCGGCTGCCCGGCGCGCGGTGAGAATCGCCCCCGCCCCGCCCCCCGCGTGACGCGCGCCCAGCCGGGCCAATCAGAGCTCGCGGCGCGCGCCCCCGCGCCGGCCCCGCCCTCACCTCTGCTTAAGAAAGGGAGCGCGGGCCGTGGCGGGCCAGAGCGCCGCGCAGGGCTGAGGGTGCGGCTGCGCGACGGGACTTGGCGTCGGCTCCGCGCTTCACGCGCCTGGCCGCAGCCCGCTGCCAAGGCGCCTTCCGCCGCGCGCCCCGACGGCGCCCCCCGCCGCTGATGCTGAGGTGAGCGCGGCGGCCCCGGGATGCTGGCGCTGCTGGCCGCCGGCCTGGCGCTCGCCGTGGCCACCAGGGCCCAGGACAGCCCGGTGCCCGGCAGCCGCTTCGTGTGCACCGCGCTGCCCCCGGAGGCGACTCGCGCCGGCTGCCCGCTGCCCGCGATGCCCATGCAGGGCGGCGCGCTGAGCCCCGAGGAGGAGCTGCGGGCCGCGGTGCTGCAGCTGCGCGAGACCGTCGTGCAGCAGAAGGAGACGCTGGGCGCGCAGCGCGAGGCCATCCGCGAGCTCACGGGCAAGCTGGCGCGCTGCGAGGGGCTGGCAAGCGGCAAGGCGCGGGGCGCGGGGGCCACGGGCAAGGACACTATGGGCGACCTGCCGCGGGACCCCGGCCACGTCGTGGAGCAGCTCAGCCGTTCGCTACAGACCCTTAAGGACCGCCTGGAGAGCCTCGAGGTAGCGGCGCGCGGGGGACCGGGGGTTGGAGGAGAGGCCATGGGGGTGAGGGGGGTGCATGGTCCCAGCTGGGCGCGCATGTCCACTGGGTAAGCTGAGTGAGCCGGTTTGCCAGTAAAAAGAGGGGGTGGGTCTGGATCCTGCTCGGGAACTTCCTCGCATCGCACCCTCCCGCCGCCCCCTTGCTGGAAGAAAAGGTTTAAATCTCGCCCCCGACCCCCGACCCCCGCGCGCCAGGATTGCCCCTGGGCCCACTGCGCACTTCCTGATGTCCCCGTTCGCGAACCCAGACGGCCTAGCCCGGCGCGAAATACCCGGGACCGGGAGCCTTTTTCCTCTTGTTGCAAATCGCGAGCGGGGACGCGCTCCAGCAGGCGGTGCGGGGTGCTGAGGCTGCCGCCGGAGGTCAGCTGCCCTGGGCTTCTGCTGTTTCCTTTAATAAATCGGGTCGGGCAAGAACAGGGAGTGGTCGGAGGGAGGCGAGCGCAGCGGGATCACTGGCGACCCCAGAACTCGCATTAGAGGAAACCTCTTAACTTCAAAGATCCCTCTGTCTGCAAGTTGGACCATTTTAAGGTGCCCTTCCAGATGGCTTTGGGGGAGGGGACCTTATTCTGTTGTCTCTCAGAAGATGTGTGCCGTTTGGAACTTTGAGAAAGAAATCTTCAATTGATGTTCATCTCTATGTTCCACTCTTTTTAAGAAGTGTGGACGTCTCTGTTAATAGCGTTAATGAAAATACTTATTAGCAAAACTAGGTTTAGATTACAGGTGGTAATTATTGCAAAATGATTTGAGGGTTTCTTTTGGCATGATGGCTAAATACAATATTTCCAGTGTCTGTGTATCCCTGATTCATTACTAACGGCTAACACTTCTTGAGTACTAAATATGTCAGGTGTATTATTTAATTTTTTAACCCTTGCAGCAACGAAAGGCATGAGTCAGATCCCATTATCTGCTTTTACAAATTGGAGCACTCTGTAGGGAAGGATAGATAGCTTGCAAGGACTAGTGGCTGGGCAGCAGCAGGCTGCCTCCAGAACTGCATGACGGTAGAGGAGCAAAAGAAATAGGAAGTGAGGTTTTAGAAACAGCATTAAAAACAGATTTCTGGAATTCCAAATAGTAATGGTTTATATCTGTGATTTTCCAATAATGTCTCTACAAGCATAGTTATTTACCTTTGTGCCATCCTGGAACTTGGGGGCTGTTTTCATTTCTAGAGGAAAGCTCATGCCCTTTGTGTACCATTGATTAACTCTTAAAAAAATCCTAGCTGTGGTTTTGGTCTTTACTCAATAGAGAATTCTAGATGTTGGTTAAAATTTTGACTTTTTAGTAAGAGGAGAAAAACAGCTTTTTGAGAAGGGGAAATGAGATTCGCAAGTTTCAAATATTGCAGCAAAGTTAATTCTTGTCTGACTTTGAAATCCTACCACAAAAATAATAATAAGAAGAAGCGGCATCCGTGAAAGGCGCCCCTCCTTTGTGCGGGGGCGTGATTCAGTGCTTGCGCTTTGGAAGCTTCTCCTGTGCGGTCGGTCAGGGTGGGGCCATCGGGGCTGCATTTCAGAGTTTGTTTTCAACTCCCTCTGTGCCCCTCCTCCCGAATTAAAGCACCAGCTCCGAGGGAACGTGTCGAATGCGGGGCTGCCCGGCGACTTCCGCGAGGTGCTCCAGCGGCGGCTCGGGGAGCTGGAGCGGCAGCTGCTGCGCAAGGTGGCCGAGCTGGAGGACGAGAAGTCCCTGCTTCACAACGAGACCTCGGCCCACCGGCAGAAGACCGAGAGCGCCCTGAACGCGCTGCTGCAGAGGGTGACCGAGCTGGAGCGAGGTGCGTGCTTTGCTCGTTTCTGTCTGGGGCCGTCTGATTTTCATCCCTTGCCGGCAGACTCAGGATTTCCGCGTGTGCACAGCAGTAGTCGTGGCACAGCCCGGGGGGTGGTTCGTGGATGTTTGAGCAAATAATAAAGATGACTGACAATGGTCATCTCAGGAATTGGCCCCCAGCCCACAGCCCTACTGGGATTATCCATGTAAAAGCAATGAACTCAGGACCAGCTGGATAAACAACCTGCTGTCTGACCTCCCACCGTGTGGGCATTTCAGTCCCTTCTTAACTAGTCCTTGTAGCAGATTCTGTTTGTCTTTCTCTTGTCTGCTCACACTAGGGTGGGCAAGTTTCTCCCACAGAAGACAGGGAGGGAGAGGGCCTGTTAGCAAGGGCCCTAGAGAATTGCACGTTGTCAACCCCCAACTGCTGGGTGGCCTGGCTGTGAAGTTTTAGGTTTGCTGGTAGTAGGTGTAGGATTGTAATCTTCTAGGATGCACTCACCTGACAAAGGCGGCTTTTAATTACTCAGTTTCCTGAGTTGATAGGAGAATGCCCAATAGCAGAATGCCCATGACATTTTTTAATGACCTTGGCTGAGGAGGGCCAGATGGAGAAGGGAATGGGGTTACTGTTCCATTTCTCAGCCAGCAGACACAAGTCACAGGCCCCCTTCATCTCTTTCCTGTTCTCTTCTTCCAGAAAAGTCTATCCTTTCTTCCCTGCCCTCCTCAGGAAAGGGTGTGTGTAGCTTACCTGTGAGACTTGGATTCTTGAGTTTCCAAAAAAAATTTTTTCGCTCTGTCTCACCTCTGCTACTGGGTGGCCTCAGGAGGCTCATTAGGTCTCAAGAGTCATCCCAAAGGCAGAGCAGCTGCAGCTGTGGCCTCTCTCACATGACAGGAAGGGTGGGGATGGAGGGGGCAGCGTGTAGTCACAGGTGAGTGTGGCTACATCTTGATCCTGCCCAGCCTCAGCAGATCCTTGGGACCCCCAGGGCTGTGGAACAGACACACTGAAGGTAGTTAGTACGTCGAAAGGGGTGGCTGTGGAATGAGAAGAGGGCTCTGCCAGAGGCCTTGGTGGCTGTGTACCTCACTGGCCATATACCAATGGCCAAGTTGCTACAAGGAGGTGGGTTAATGGTCCACTGAGTTAGAGCACAGGGTAGTACCCGGCAGTGTGCTGAGCGCTTCACCCATGGGAGTTTGGACTTCTGTTATACCCATTTGACAGATGAGAAAAACTCTCAATCTCAGCCAGATGTGTGTCCTTTGGGGAGAGGGGACCAAAGTGGGACCTGGGCCACTAGTTGGTGAACCCTGATGGTCAGTCACATAAACCAGCACCTCCCCATTCTCTGTCCTCTCACTCAAGGCTGGTGTTGGTTTCACTTGGCTTACTCTAAGGTTAGCCATGGCTTTGGCCACCTAGAAGCTGCTACTTTGTGAATTTCTCTCCCATCCCTAATGTGTCTGTTCACAGCCAGAAAGAATCAGTCAGGACTCGGGCCCCACCATCCTGATAATGGCACCCACGGTCTGGATCCTTAGGTTTCACTGAAAGCCCCTGGAGCTCGTCGGGCACAGAGGGAAATCTCAGCTCTGCAAGGGCCATGGCCCCAGCTGGCCACTTGTGCAGAGTCCTCAGGACCTGGGACAGAGAGGCAGCCCAGCTTCTGTTGTCCGCTGCCCTCTGACCCCTCCACAGGAACTCTAGAGTCCTCTGTCTATTCTACCAGCTCAGTTCTGGGACGAGTCTTTGAGGAAAGTGATCATTTGCTGACTAGTTTGTCTTCTGGGCAATTCTGAGTTTGTACCTGTCCTGTTTGGGACAATTGTGAAGAGATATGTAAGCACCCAGCCCCCAAATATACCATGATTGGAAAATATATGATGTTCCTTAAATGCATCCCAGTGAGCCCAGAAGAGATAGACCTCAACCATGTGGCAGGTGGGGGTTTTGGGGGGTTCTGGCCTTTGATCCGTCGTTTCCTGCCTGTTGTGGGCCAGACGCTTGGCTGTAAGTTCCACACTCTGTGTGTTCTATAACCCTGCGGTGACCTGTGAGGTAGACACTAATTCAGATGAGAGACTGAAGTCAGAGAGCTAAGTGACGCCTACGGTCATATGGCCGCAGATGGCGGAGCTGGGATGGAAGTTGGTGTGACCCCAGATGAGTAATGGAGGCTGCAGCCTAGAGTGGTGTGTGGGCTCCAGCACTATTGGGCAGGAGGCTCCCTGGAGCCCAGCAGCAAGTGCCTGACCCCTGCCTGTGGACGTGCAGGTGCCCAGGGCCTGAGGATGCTCATTTTTCTTTGTTGCGAGACCTGCTCATCTGCAAGGGCCTCCGAATCTGGGCCAGCTGGCCAGCCACAGTGCGGCTCAGGGCTGAAGTAAACATTGGCACTGAGAATACCAAAGTCCCCTCTCTTACCCCGCCCCAGGCTGCCCCCGCATCCCCCGCCTTGTCCACCACCTGCAGTTTCTGATTTATTGGTCAGGCGTTTTAATTCATAATTGATTTTAACTAAGTTTCCTCTGAAGCTCCAAGCTGTTTTATTTAAATAAAGGATACCAGTTTTCAGGGTGCAGGCCCCCTCCTCTGCCCCTCGGCTCTCCCAACTCTAATTAAACCTATCTGTTGTCACCGAGCTAATGACATTACCAACACTGAGTTGTGTGAAATTGGCAAGCCTGCCCACCTGGCAAGCACAGCAGCCATCTCTCTTCGTTAGACAGTGGCGCCTTCATTAAGGACATGGTCATTTGCCATTTGAAGATGAAGTGCTAGGGGCTACATGTAGCAGAAAGAGGGACTTCTGGCCTCTGCTCTGTCATTCACTAGCTGTGTGACCTTGGGTAAGTCACCTCACCTCTCTGAGCCACCATGTCTCAACAGTATAAACTACAAAATCAGGGAGTGGGGGCTTTCTGGTTCTCTCTCTCTGTTTTGCTTCAGCTTAATGAGGGGCTAGTCCCAGCCTTTACTCTGTCTTGCCCCCTCGGCTTCCCGAGGTGACCGAGCCTTCCCAGAGCTCACCTGGTGCTTGGCAGCTCCGCAGCCTGTGTTGAGGGGTGCCTGGCCTTAAGGGGGGGGCAAGAGGAATCAGGCGTGACTGTGCAATGAGCAGATGCAAGTACCTGCTACAGGTGCAGCCTGTAGTATCTCTACGCTGCCATTCCAGGGAGGTTGGGAGGTGGTGCCAGCCCTGCTGTTCCTTTGCAGAGGCCTCTTTACATAGGTGTGAACCATGGAGCCAAAGAGCTTCTCCTATGTATTATCCGCTCTGCTGGAAAATGGGTTCGGGGGATTGTGGTGGAGAAAAATTTGTCTGTTCTGGCTCTTGTTCTGCTGAAGGGCTGAGGAAGGGACCGATTTCCTTCACAGTGGCGCAGGCAGCTCAGCTCTGTCGGTTCTAGCTCCAGAGAGCCCCCCTTTCCCTGCCGACCACAGAGACTGTCCGGCCTCTTGTGGGTGCTTCATAAATACTTGTCGGATGAGTGAGGGGCATTTAGGCTCCTTTACCAGCAGAGTCTTGGTCCCCAGATAAGAGGAAAACTTTTGCTGTGTGACAACTCACAGAATCAGGTGTCCTACAAATTTTAGAATCTTTGATACCCGGACAGCAGCTATTATTATTAAATTAATTTTGAGCTTAGATCAAGATTATACTGGAAATGACTTAAACCCATTTAAGAGTTTGTTTTTGAGGATTTTAGTGCCATTCACATAGGAGCACCTCATGGGGGGGGGGAGATGACGTTCAATGCCAGGAAGGTCTGGAAGGGCCTGGGCTCTGGCCAGGTGTGGTAACCCAGGTGGGGAGGGACAGCTGCCTCTCTCCGCCTCGCACTAGTTCCAGACTACAGGAAGTGGTCAGTAACCTCCGTGTTCTCTTGAGGAGGAAAGGGCAAATGGAAGCCAAGCAGTTGACATCAGGGATTTAGATGGAAAAGCCACTTCTGAGTTCAGTGGTAGCCTCAAGACCCGGGAGCCTGACTCCTTCACCCCAGCAGCAGTGATTCCTCCGTGTGAGAGGTGATGTGAACTCACTTGGCAAGTGTTCATTGAGTGCCCGGGTCCCTGTGAGACTTTCTTCATCCAAGCCCAAGTCCAGGGCTTCCTGCCTTTGCTAAAGAAGCTGAGGGGGCCAAGATTTCAAGGAAATATCTGTGGTAACAAGACGTAGCTGAGAAAGGGTTTTCTGGCTTAATAGAATAAGAAAATTAAATCCACCTCACCCCTGCCCCTTCCTCAAGCTTTCCAGTCACCAGACGTGACTATGAAAAGGGGGAGTGTTGACCGGAAGAGACCAGAGCTTTTTCCTTCTGGGTTTCAGGAGGCCTCTTTTCCTGTCCTAAAAGACGGAGCTCAATTCTGTGATGTGCCCAGTACACCGCCTGCAAAGTGCTCCTTTCCCCTCTTTCCCGGGCCTCTGCGGGGCCCTCTACTTGCTGTCCCCTCTGCGTGGAGCTCTCTCCTGGACCTTCCAGGGCCTCCCTTCCTCCTCAGCCTTCCCTCCCCCGGCACTGCCCAGCGGGGGTCGCTGCCCGGCCTCCCCTCTTTCACCTGCTGCTTGTTTCCTGTCATCCTCCCTACCTGGGCAAACGTGGGCTCCCTGGAGGTGAGGACTCTGTCCTGTGTCCTTCGGTCGGTTGGTCGGTGGCTGGTGTGGAGCAGATGCTCGAGGGACTGCCTTCCAGAGGGGTCCAGGTGAGAGGAGGCTCTGGGCCGTGCTGGGGGTGGGGTCTAACATGCTGCCTGGCCTTTCTTCTCCCCACCCAGGCAACAGCGCCTTCAAGTCACCGGATGCCTTCAAAGTGTCCCTCCCCCTCCGCACAAACTACCTGTATGGCAAGATCAAGAAGACGCTGCCCGAGCTGTACGCCTTCACCATCTGCCTGTGGCTGCGGTCCAGCGCCTCGCCGGGCATCGGCACCCCGTTCTCGTACGCGGTGCCCGGGCAGGCCAACGAGATTGTGCTGATAGAGTGGGGCAACAACCCCATCGAGCTGCTCGTCAACGACAAGGTGAGGCCTGCCTGCCCCCCACCCCCGATGGACAGGTCAGCTGGGGGACGGAGGCGGGCAGCTGGCCGGCCCCGGACAGACGCAACCTGCAGATCCCAGCTGGCCCACGGCCTCCTTGGTCCATGCAGCAGGGGCCACAGACATGCATCTGCAGGGCTCCTTGTCGTGAGGACAACTTTGTACCAAGTCTGTCCCACTCTGGCTGGCTGGGCGGGGAAGGGGGGAGGGACAGCTGCAGCACGTGGGGATCCCAGCTGTGAGTCTGGCCACGGAGCAGCCAGTGAGGGCTGTCCCCCAGGCTGCGCTGGTCAGTGGCGAGTGTGTGTGTGAGCGTAAGAGACTCCTCATGAGCATATCTTTTGGGGGGGCAGGTTTCTAGAAATATAATCTATATGCAGTAAAATTTACCCTTTCCAACATCCAATTCAGTCAGTTTTGACAAATGCACGCAGTTGTGTGGCTGCCACTACCGTGAAAATATAAAACTGTTTGGTCACTCCCAGAATCCCCTCATACCCCCTCAGAGTCCACTCCTGCCCTGGCCCCCACCTGTGGGCTCTGCAGCTCTGTCCCCTGGACCACAGTCTTGCCCCTTGTCCCTAGACCTTGGCCCCCTGGGGACCTCCCACGGCCCTGCTTCCAACTGCACTCTGACATCAGACTCAGCATAACAGAGAGAGCGCCCTCTGCTTGCCACACCAACTCGCTGCGCCCAGGCCCGTCCTGGCTCTGTCTTCACTGAACTGCCCTGGGGGGAGTTTGTTTAAGAAATGCCAGCAGTGACCACTTCCTGGAGCCAGGGGTTAATTGTCCTAAGGACACCCTGGGACACAGTAGGGCTGAGAGCCTTGTTTCCTCTTGTTCAGGCGGCTTGTAAACATGCAATTCCTGGGAGGAAGGCTTCGGGTTGCTAGGAGAGCAGTGGTAACAACAGGGTGGTTCTCTGGAATCTATGGAAAGTGCTCACAGGACTGCTGGGGGACCCTGTTGGGTGGCCAAGTCCTTTCCCAAGTTCTGCATGCAGTCGGTGTGCGCCCCCACCCCCACGCACACGTGTGCTTGGAGGCCTCCAGGCCACTACCTGGGAGGACATGGTAACCCCCCACCCCCCGCCTGCGGCACACAGACAGGTCCCCGAGTGCCACCATGGCCACCAGGGAGGCTCAGGACTTTGCCTGGGGAGTGAAGGTCTGACTGTTTTCCAAGGAAGTTGGCTACGGTGACCTCTGACTCCCTCAGTTTCTCTGGGACGGAGAGCTCAGGGCCAGCGTTGGGGGCTTGTCCCTCAAGTCTGCTGGGTCCTCCTCCAAGCTGGGGACCAAGGGTGTCCTGTTAACATTGGGCCTCCCTGGGGTCAGGGGCTTGTGCTGAGGCTGTCCCTTCCTCCTGAGTGCCTGTGTCACACACCTGGGGTCGGCATGTCACCCATGTATCAGGGAAGGAGGGCCCCAGATGGTGGGAGGAGCAGTGGCCCAGGGACTCTGAGGTATCCTTTTGCTTCCTGCCCTGGGGAACGCACGGGGTGGGGCCGGGCAGGCCCTCACCTGCACACTGCTGCCCACAGGTCGCACAGCTGCCCCTGTTTGTCAGTGACGGCAAGTGGCACCACATTTGTGTCACCTGGACGACGCGGGACGGCATGTGGGAAGCTTTCCAGGATGGGGAGAAGCTCGGTACCGGGGAGAACCTGGCCCCCTGGCACCCCATCAAGCCAGGGGGTGTGCTGATCCTCGGGCAGGAGCAGGTGGGTGCAGGGCGGGCGCTCGCCCTGCCAGGGATGACAGAGGAGGGGCCCGCCGGCCAAGCGGTACGAGGCCAGGTCTGCAGGCTGCCCCCTGCCTGGCCCCAGCTGTCGACAGCCAGCTTGGGGCAGCAAGTCCCTGGCAGCCTGGCCCCTGCTGTGGCCTGAGGGGCTGAGGGTGGTCGTGGGGACATGGCCTGCACTGGCAGGGACCAGGTGAGTGTGGTGGTATAGACAGATTCCAAAATAAAGTCAGACACGGGCAGGAGTGTCCCTTAAGTCATGGGTCATTTTGTGACGCAGGGTCCAGCCTCCTCCTGGGGAGGGGCTGTGTAGGGCATCTCCAGGTGTCCCTGGGAGTCTCTCGGGCGTTTGGCCCCTGCCTGGTGCAGCGCTGACTCGGGACACCAGGGCTGGTCTCTTCCGGGGCTGCTGGCTCAGGGTGCACTGCAAGGGGCACTTAGGTGATGAGGTGGGGAGCTGAGCCTGTGGGGGAGACGGGAGCAAAGAGTGAGCTTGGCGCTGCCCCAGGAAACTCACATGTAGCTGAGGGGAAGCCTAAGTTGGCGTCCGGCATTGACAGTTCAGTCTGCATTTGAGATTTGACCATGGAAAGTGAAAGAACAGGCCCCAGGGGCTCTGGGGGCTTCGAGTCTGGTCCGTCCCTGATCCACTGCCCTCCTTGCTTCCCCACTGCGCCTCCCCAGGGAGGGCTGGGAGTCAGGAGCCCGGCTCTGACTCCCCTTTTTAGCCTCAGTTTCCCTTGTATAAAACGGACGGATTGGAGTGACGTCGTGCCCCTGGGCTGATGTGCCCTGGAGCTTCAGAACCTGCAGAAACTGGTGATCCGGGATAGGGGAGTCAGGGTGATGCTCGGGGACCCCGTCTCCCCGCATTTGCCCAGGGACCCACCCCATGCAGATTTCTTGCTCTCGTTTCCCAGGACACCGTGGGGGGCAGGTTTGATGCCACTCAGGCGTTTGTGGGCGAGCTCAGCCAGTTCAACATATGGGACCGTGTCCTTCGCGCGCAGGAAATTGTCAACATCGCCAACTGCTCCACGAACATGCCGGGCAACATCATCCCGTGGGTGGACAACAACGTCGACGTGTTTGGGGGGGCATCCAAGTGGCCCGTGGAGACATGTGAGGAGCGTCTCCTCGACTTGTAGCCGCCTACTCCTCTGTCTGGGCAGCCGGGTAGGGCCGTTCCGGTGGAGGTTCAGGGCCATCTACCCCCCGTTAAACTGTGTAAAACCTCTTGCCAGCGTGGGCCGGGCCCCCAAGCCCATTCCGGGGAATGCCTAAGACCGAGGCTGTGGCAGCATTTGTCACCAGCTTATTTGTTTGTTCCTTACAGAGATTTTGTTGCTTTTGGGGGTAGTGTCAGAACCCCCTGGGAGAACATCTGACCCCCTGCTGTGGGTGGGACTGATGAGCGACTGTCAGCCCCCCTTCAGGACCCCTGTACATGCTAGTGCGGCCCCAGCCCTGCCGGCCCTCTGGGGTCCTTGGTGTCCCATGTGCGCCTTCCGTCTGTCCCCTTTAATGGCTGTGCCACCGTCCCGCTAGAGTGTCCCTTGTGAGTGCATCCCTGCTGGCCATGAGCACGCAGCAAAGCAGCTACCCCTCATCTGCACAAGGTCCTTCCCTGTGTGTCCTATTCGCTGTGACTCTTTCCGTCTGAGCAGCGCCCCAGCTGGCAGAGGAGGAGGGCCGGCCACCCAGACTCAGCCCCCCTTCCCTGCAGCAGAGGGGCCGGCTGTGGCTCCAGAGAGGGGGCGTAGGGGGACGCAGAATGGAGAAGGGCTGTGACCGCCTCCCCCCACCCCCGGCATCTCTTGCTCAGACCCATGCTTTGACTGAGTCATCACTGGCTGTGGCTGTAAAAGGTCTCTCTTCTCATCTCGTGCCAAAAAGTTCAGTTGCAGCTTTTACAACCATTCTGTATGGTTTGGAGGATTTATTTTTCCCCAACAAAAAAGAACAGCCATTAGAAGAAAGCTCCCATTTCTTGATGTTTCGTCCCACTGTGAGAAGTGTGCTAGTTTTTAATTCATGTTGACTCCTATAAGCATCTGACTGTCTTCATCCAGTATTTCCCCCAGAACTTTTTAAGAAAGTGGAGGCCATTTGATATTTGCTTCGTGACTCCAGGCTGTGTGATCTACTGGACAGAGGTCGTGATTTATTTTAAAGATAAAGTGATGAAGTGGGGAAATTTATAAAGCTAAATATTATATATTTTATTTTTCATACATGTTTGAAGTGCAAATCTGTGGAAATTCCATTTGTAGGACCACGTTGACATGCCCATCCCGACATTGTATGCTACGAGAACTCTCCTGATGATGGAATTCTGATTAAAGTGCACTGGAAGATGCTTCGGTGTCTGCTTCCCCACGTGTGGGGCGTGGGCGGGGAGGGGTGGGGCTCTGGCTTGCTGGGCCTGGCTATGGTGGGTGCACTGCGTCTGGTGGGCTTGGGGGAGCTGAGGATGGTCGGGGGAGGGTGTGGTCCAGTCTGCACCTTCCCTTCCTCAACGTCAGGCTCTGGCTGTGGGTGCCCCCAGCCCGTCCTTGTCTTCTCAGCCAGGGGATCCAGCTTGGCTGGAAGACCCACAGCTGCCTTCCAGCTGTGATACCTGTGATACCTACAGGTGCTCTTCCTGCGTCTCCTAACACCCCCATGAAAGAGCTAATCCCAGTGTACGGCAATACACAGAACACGTGAAACTACTGTGGGATCATGTGGCCAGTAAAGGGCAGAGCTGGGCTCCAGGCAGCCTGCGTCCCCCCTGCCACCCCTTCCCACACTCACTCTGAGGGGCCTCATGCCACTGCGTCGTCCCACAGCCACCTGTGTGAGCCCATCCAGCCCTGGCCAATATTTCTCCACCTCCACAAATGTTAGATACCACCCTCCAACCCCACTTTGTACTTTTATATCTTTGCTTTGCCTTGGTGGCTGCAGAGTATAACTTAGTTTGTTCCTTTCCTGGGAAGCAGTGTCAGCTTCTATCATAGCGAGGGAGTGGAGTCTAATCTTGGGGCCTGCCGACACCAGATGCCGATGTGATGGAAGCTGTAACCTCTAAAACCAAGCCCAGCAGGTCACAGCTTTCTGAATTCCAATTTCAATGTTGTGAATTACAACTTGGCAAGAACTGAATATCATTAGTGTTGGGTAGAACTGAAATTAGGCCAGATATCCCACTCGGGAGCCTTTGGAATCCAAAGTGCTGAGACCAGGTGAAGAGCAATTTATTTGGAATCCCCTTCAGGATGGAAGCCCAGCCACTCAGAGCTCCCCATGAAAGGTGCTGGGAGTTCCCTCATTCCGCATGCATGCCAGGCGCTGAGCTACCTGACTCGATTCCCTGGCACTGCCTCCCCAGGAGCACACCTTTGCATCAGGGCTTCAGACCCCTGCTGAGTCCGATAACTCCCTCCCTGCAAAGGGAAGAGCTTTGAGCCCACAACATGGGACCAAAGTATTCCTTGCTGACTTGACCTGAGTATGAGAGAAGCCCCCTCTCCTTATCATAGCCACACGCTGGTCCTCCTGTTGGGTGTTTGGCCTTCCTGAGATACAAGCAGAAGCAAGAATCATTTATGCAATCCAGAGAGTTCCTTATGCCTTGGACCTCCCATTTGAAGGAGACCTGTGGCCTCAGTTTCCCCACTCAAGACCCTTACCCTTTGCACAAGGCCAGAAAACACCTTGATAGTGAACTGGGTTCTCCAAGAAGGGTGAGGGAGAGACTTCCCTGGATGATAAAATATTCTGGTTGGTTAAGGGTTGCCGTGGAAACTGTAGCCAAACGATCAATGATTAATGAATTGAAAAGTGATGAAACACAGCTAAATCAAAGGCAGCCTGGGACGAGGTCTCTGCTGATGGGGAAGGCGGACCAGGATCCTTCACAGCCTCAGGTTGCTTCAACACCAGCTCCCCTTAGCTGGAAGGTCTTGGAAAGAAAAGACAGCTTCCTGCTGAGTGCAGGTATTACTGTTCACTCTTTCAGCAAGGATTTCGGGCACCTGCTATGTGTCAGCCACCATTGTGGGCACCAGAGCTACAATGGTGATCAAGATGGCAAAGTTCTCCTTTCAAATGGTGATTAATTCCAGAGAGGAGTGTAGCCAGGATGCAAATACATAAATAAGAAGAATGCTGGGGGTGTGATAGGGAGTGACTAGGGAACTGCTTCCTGGGGTCACATTTAAGCTGGGACCTAATTGAAGAGAGGGAGCCAACCTTGAGTGGAACCTCCGAGGCAGAGGGAACAGCAGGGGTGAAGGCCCCAAGGTAGGGCTGAGCTGGGATGTTCAGGAGAAGAAACAGCAGGGTGGCTGCATTCTCTAGGGAGGGGAGGCTAGGGGGCCGGGTGCGGAGGTAGCAGGGTCAGATCACAAAGGGTGTGAGTTTAGAGCTTACTCAACATGAAATGGGCAGTCTGGAGGTTTTAAGCAGAGAATCATGGTAATTTGATTAATATTTTAAAGACACCACTCTTCCTGGTGGATGGGGAATAAACCAGAGGGGGTTGCAAATGGAAGCAGGGAGACCAGCGAGGAGGAGGCTACTGGACTAGCCCAGGTGAGAGGTGAGGAGGGCCTGGACTAGGGAAGTAGCAGAGGAGACAGAAAAAAAAAGAAAAGATTTAGGATATACTTGGAAGTAGTTGCCAGGACTTGCCGATATTTGGAATTTGGTGAGAAGAATCAAATACAATTCTTAAAAACTTAAACTCCGAGTAGGATAAACTCACAAGAGAGATTCACACTTAGTTAGAAACATCATAATGAACATAATGAAACTGTTGAAAACCAAAGACAGACGATCTTGAAAGCAGCAAGAGAGAAGAGACTCGGGAAGTGCAAGGAATCCTCGAGAAGATTTACAGCTGAAATCTCGTCAGAAGCTAGGGAGGCCAGAAGGCAGGGTGATGACACATTTAAAGTGCTGAAAGAAAAAGACTGTCAACCAAGAATCCTACATCTGGCAAAGCTATCCTTCAAAGATGAAGACAAAACTAAGACATTCCCACATAAAGAAAAATTGACAGGATTCAACACTAGCAGACCTGCCCTACAAGAAATGCTAAAGGGAGTCCTTCAGGCTGCAAGGAAAGGGAGCTAGACAGTACCCCAAATCTACCTGAAGAACTAAAGAGCACTGATAAAGTATATAGGTAATTATAAAAGACAGTAGAAATGTAATTTTTCTTGTTTATAGCTCTTCTGACTTAAAAGACAGCTGCATAAAGCAATAATTATAAATTTGCATTGATGGGCATAAATGTATAAAGATGTAATTTGTATGACAACAGAATGAAACAGTAGGGAGGGGATGGAGCTAGGTAAAAGCAATTTGGGGTACTATTATAATGAAATCGGTATTATCTGAATAAGATTGTGATTAAGATGTTAATTGTAATCCGCAGGCAACCACTAAGAAAATAACTCAAAAGAGTATATTAAAAGAAACAACAAGGGAATTAAAATACTATGCCACAAAATATCCATTTAACACAAAAGAAGGCAGTAATGGAAGAATAGAGGAATGAAAAACACTTAAGACATAAAGAAAACAAATAGTAAAATGGCAGACATAAATGCTACCTTATCAGTAATTATGTTAAATGTATTAATAACTGTATTAAAACTCCAATTAAAAGGCAGAGTCTGGAAGAATAGATTTTTAAAAATGATCCAGCTATACACTGCCTGCAAGTGGCACACTTCAGATTTAAAGACGTAAATAGGTTGAAATTAAAGAGTGGAAAAAGATGTATCATGCAAATAGTAACCAAAAGAGAGCTTGAATGGCTATGTTACTATCAGACAAAACAGACTTTAAGATGAAACCTGTTGCTAAAAACAAAGACAGACATTTTATAATGATAAAATGGTTAATCTCTCAAGAAGTAATAACAATTATAAATACATATGCACCTAACCACAGAGCCCCAAAATACAGCAAAAGCTGACAGAATTGAAGGAGAAGTTGTTCTATAATAATAGTTGGAGACTTCAATACCCCATTTGCAGTAATGGATAGACCATCAAAACAGAAGATCAAGAAGGAAATACAAGACCTGAACAATACTATAAACCTACTGAACCTAATAGGTATATGACATTACTAAATAACAGCAGAATACACATTCTTCTCAATGCACATGAAACATTTTCCAGAATATGCCATATGTTAGGCCACCAAACAAGTTTCAATAAATTTTAAAAGATTGAAATCATAAAGATATTTTCTGCAATCACAACAGAATGAAACTAGAATTCAGTAACAAAAAGAAACTGGAAAATTCACAAATATGTGAAAATTAAACAGCACATTCTTAACCAATGAGAGAGACAAAGAAGAAATCATAAGGGAAATCAGAAAGCTTAGAAATGAAAATGAAAACACAACATACCAAAACTTATGGAACTCAGCAAAACCAGTGCTAAGACAGAAATTTGTAGTTATAAATGCTTGCATTAAAAAAGATGAATGATCTGAAATCAACAACCGAACTTTACAAATTAAAGAACTAGAAAAAGAAGAACCAAACTAAACCCAATGCTAGCAGAAGGAAGAAAATAATAAAGAATAGAGATGAAATAGAGGATAGAAAAACAATAAAATCAAAGTTGGTTCTTTGAAAAGATCAACAAAATTGACAAGCCTTTGGCTAGACTGACCAATATAAATAGAAAAAAAACACAACCAAAATCAGAAAGAGGGGGCATTACTATTGACCTTACAAAACTAAAAAGGATTATAAGAAGATACTATGAATATTTGTATGCTAACAAATTGGATAACCTAGGTGAAATGGATAAATTCCAAGAATGACACAAACTACTAAAACTCACTCAAAAAGAAACAGAAAATTGAATTAGTAATTTTAAAACTTCCCACAAGAAAAGCCCAGTACTTGATGGCTTCACTGGTGAATTCTACCAAACAGTTAAAGAAGAATTAACACAAATCCTTCAACAAACTCTTTCCAAAAAGTAGAAGAAGGGGGAACCTTTCTAGCTTATTTTATGAGGCCAGCATTATCCTGAGATGAAAACCAAAGATATTACAAGAAAAGAAAACTATAGACCGACATCCCTCATGAATATAGACGCAAAATCCTTACTAAAATACTAGCAAACTGAATCTAATAAGAATTAAAAAGATTATATGCCATGATTAAGTGGGATTTATTCCAGGAATTCAAGGGTCATTCAACATAAAATTAATCAATGTAATACACTACATTAATAGAAGGAAAAAACCCATGTGATCATCTCAATAGCCACTGCAAAACATTTGACAAAATCCAACAGTCTCTCATAGTAAAAACACTCAACAAACTAGGAATAGGAGAGTACTTCTTCAACATGATAAAGGGCATTTATGAAAAACCCACAGCTAATATCAGACTGATAGCTCAAGGACTGGATGCTGTCCCCGCAAGGTCCAGAGGTCAAGGATTTCTACTCTCATCATTTCTGTTTATCACTGCAGTGAAGGTTTGAGCCAAGGAAATCAGACAATAAAATAAAATAAAATGCATCCAAATTTGTAAGGAAGAAGTAAAACTATCTTCTTGTATATATAAAATCATAGGGAATCCACAAAAGCAAAAAACCTACTAGAGCTAATAAACAAGTTCAGCAAGAATGCAGGGTATAAAGTCAATATGTGAAAGTCAACTGTATTTCTATACACTAGCAGTGAACAATCTGAAGATAAATTAAGAAAACTCTATTTGCAATAGCATCAAAAATTCAAATATTTAGGAATGAATTTAACAAAGGAAGTGAGAGATTTATACACTAAAAACTATAAAAGATTGTTGAAAGAAATTAAAGACCTAAATAAATGGAAAGTTATCCATGTTTATATATTGGAAGCTTCAGCATCGTTAAGATTGCTGTTGTGATAACTGGCAGGAAAACTTTCGTTCAGATGTTGAATCTGATGACGTCACACGTGCACACACATACCCACACCCCACGGGGGTATGCAAAAGTTCACTACTCATATAATTCGGCTTTCTGGGGAGGGGAGGGTGGCTCCCAAGGTCCAAAAAATGGCTTAAGAGAGAGGGAAAGAAGTCTGGTTTGGGTTTTTAATGGTGGTTAGAGGGTAGGACCAGGGCGATAAGTCTATGAATATTCTAAAAGTAACTGAGTTGTCCACTTTAAAATTAAGGGTAAATTTGATGACCTGTAAATAATGTCTCAATTTTTTTTTTTGCAGTGAGGTTTCAGACCAGGTGGGTGGATGCCATTTACTGGGATGGGGACTTGGAGGCTGGCAAAAAGCAGGCTTGGGGGTGGGGAGAAAATCAAGAGTTCTGTTTTGGACATAAGTTTGGGAATGCATTTTAGTGGAACTGTCAAGTGGGTAATTGGATTTGGAGAGAGGTCAGGGCTGGAGATAAAAATTTGGATTAAAAACATGATCCCTACCCTCTCACACCCAGCCTCTCTGCCGTTTGAGAGTAAATATAAAGGAGGTGCCATGAACTATTGGCTTCTTGCTGGTAGGAACCATATTCAGGCACAAGCCAATTTAATTCAACACGCATTGTGGATCCTACCGTGTGCTAGTATGAGAGGCAGACAGTGCAGCCAATTAAGCAAGTTGTTGTGTCAGAAAGCCTTTACCTGGCTAAGGCTGAGGGAGGGGCGGTTTCCATAGTGATTTCTTTAATGATCCTTCAGACTGAACCAACCAAAGAGAGCTATAACTTGAGTCCCGATGGCTCCCAGCGCAGCCAAGTTGGCTCTGCAAGGCGTTGGTGTTGAACGGGCCGGACCCACAAAAGTGCTTTGTTACTAGGGCTTTCAACATGATGAAGGAAGCTTGTCAAGGCCAGGATCGCATGCATTCAGTGAGGTGACTTTGGCCTTGACGGGCTGCTAGCTTCCCATTGTTTTCTCAAAGAAGCACAAGGCAAATTTACCAGGCTGTTTTACTTCCCTCTACAAAGCCGTTCTGTTTTCTGTAGTTGTCAGTGCAAATATTCACAAGCACATTTTAAAACCCTGTTCAAGCAGAAATAAATCGTAGAAGACTGCAGCGAGGGGATGGATTGACATTTCCTTGTCACTCATCATCATACACAAGTGATCGTGTCCTGCGGGAACAGCACGGTCAACCTGGCTTTCTGTGCTTGAGAGGGCAGCGTAGACCATGGAGGTTCTGAGGCTCAGCTGCAGACTCAGGTCTTGCAAGAGATAGCACACCTGTTTTCTTCAAAGAATATTTTATTATGAGACATCCTAGAGACAACAGATAAAATGTGTGTGCGCTATGTGAGTTCTTCTGCGGCTTGCCTTTTTAACTCAACGTTGTGTTTTTGAGATCTCTCCAGGCCGATGTGTATAATTGTAATTTGTTAATCTTCACTGCTCTATAGTCTTTCCTGAATGCACAGACCACGGGGTCTATCTTTTTTCCTGCCTATGGACTGTTGGAAGGTGCATATGTGCTAGAATTTTCTCTATGGCCAGTGCCTCAGGGTGCAATGGCTGGGCTGAAAGATATGAGCATCTTCACACTCACCGGGTGTTATGGGCTGAAGTGTGTCCTTCCCTGCCGCCCGCCCCCCAAGAAAAAAGACGTTGAAGCCCTAAGCCCCAGTACCTGCGAATATGACTTTATTTGGAAATAGGTTCTTTGCAGATCATCAGATTATAATAATAAGAGGTCATTAGTGTGACCCTAATCTAATATGATGGACGTCCTTATAAAAAGGGGAAATTTGGACACAGAGACCGACATGCACAGAGGGGACGATGTGAAGACACACGGAGAACGCCACCTAGAGGCCAAGGATCACCTGAGGCTGCCAGAAGGAGAGCGGCCTGGAACAGCTTCTCCCTGAGTCCTCAGAAAGAACCGACCATGCCAACACCTTGATGTCAGACTTCTGGCTGCAGAACTGTAAGACAATACATTTCTGTTGCTGAGGCCACCCAATTTATGGTACTTTTTTCTGATAGTCCCAGCAAACTAAGACATGAGCTCATACCAAATAGTGTTCCAAAGAGATTGTACCTATTTTCATTTCTAGCAGTAAGAGAGAGTCATGATTGCTCCACAACCTCACCAATGCTTGATGTGTTCAGACTTGTAATTTTTTTTTGCTACTGTGGTGGGAATAAAATAATATCTAATTTGCTTATAATTAGCAGTTCCCTGTTTATTAATGCAGTTAAGCATCTTTTCATATGTTTATGGACTTTTGTGTTTTTTCTTCTATGAAAGAACTGTTCATATATTTTGCCCTTAGGTGGTTTGCCTTTTCTCTTATTGATTAGTAGGAGCTCCTTGGGTTTTATTAATAGAAACTTAGGCTTTGACAGTTATATGTGTTACAAATACTTTCTTCTAGTCCGTGGCTTGTCTCCTTGCTGTTGTATCAGTTTTTTTTTTTTTTTTTTTTTTTTGAGACAGAGTCTCACTCTGTTGCCTGGGCTAGAGTGAGTGCCGTGGCATCAGCCTAGCTCACTGCAACCTCAAACTCCTGGGCTCAAGCGATCCTCCTGCCTCAGCCTCCTGAGTAGCTGGGACTACAGGCATGCGCCACCATGCCCGGCTAATTTTTTTTCTATATATATTTTTAGCTGTCCAGATCATTTCTTTCTATTTTTAGTAGAGATGGGGTCTCGCTCTTGCTCAGGCTGGTCTCAAACTCCTGACCTTGAGTGATCCGCCTGCCTCAGCCTCCCAGAGTGCTAGGATTACAGGTGTGAGCCACCATGCCTGGCCTGTTGTGTCAGTTTTTGCTTCAAGTATTTTGAAGCTCTGTTACTAGCTGCATAAATATTTAGGATTGTTATGTCATCTTGATGAACTAACAGTTTTATCATTATGAAATGCTCTCTTTATCTCAGATAATATTCTTTACTCTGAAGTCTACTTTGATATTAATATATAACTACTCCAGCTTTATTTTTATTAGTATTACTATGGTATATCTTTTTCCATGCCTTTACTTTTGACTTGTTTCGTTTTCTTTTTAATATATAATGTATGTTTATTGTAGGCAACACAGTTGTGTATTGCTCTTGTATACAATCTGACAAACCCTGCCTTTAACTTGGAGAATTTAGACCATTTACATTTATTGTGGCTACTGATCACGGGTTTGGGGCAAGTTGATAATGATGTATAGTCTTTGTCAAGATGTGTGGTTGGCTTTTAGTCAAGGCTTGGGTAAGAGTTGCAGCCGGATGGGGCAGAGGTAGGCAGGGTGGGCGGCTGATGTCAGCCTGCTGGTAAGAGCTGGGGGCTGGCCAGCAGGACAGGGAAGGTCTGGCCAAGGCCACAGAGCCCTGCCAGGGAGGAGGCCTGCCAGCAGGAGGCCTGATAGAGGCCGGTGCCTGGCTTCTGGGAGCCCTATCCCAGCAAAGTCCTCAGTAGCTTCCAGTCTGGGGATAAGTCCTCAACCGAGTGTGGTCTGTCTGCCATTGTTTGCTCTATATCTACACGTCTATCTGTCCAGGGACAGAGGAGTGACTGAGCTTGTCTGCCCAGAGGGGCAACGGGCCTGAGTGGGAGGAACTCTCCTATGTCCTTCCTTTGGGCACATGCTCTGTGAGGAGCCTGCATGTTCTGAGCTCGCCTGGCATGGCAGGGAGGCCCTGGCAGATGGCCATGCCTAGCACCTTCCCTGTGGACGAGCCATCCCCCAGGGCCAGGGCCAGCTCGGTTGCCGCAGACACAGGGCTCAGTCTCCCCAGGGCAGCACTGCAGCCTGTTGCCAAGCTGCCCGTTAAAACCCAGAGCCTCTGGCAGAGCTGAGGAATCCAGGTGTGGCGTGGGGGAGAAGGGCACCCCGCCCCCAGTGGGCCCTTTGTAATGGAAAGAGTCACTGTTGTCGGCTTGGGGCAGGCCTGTGCATGCCGCGGCTGTGCAGGGCTGAGCACGAGCTCTCACCACCTCGTGGGCGTGGGCGGCAGAGCCCCAGCCACCTCCTGCCTCCTGGAGCCTGGGCTGTTCCTCGGGGACCTCTCCTCACAGCCCCACCTCCTGTTCTATTTTAGGGGCTTTAAGTGCAAGAAACAAGAAAATGAACAAATAAATGTAAGTGAGCTTTCAGCAGAGAGGAGGCAGAGTGGAGATGGCTCCTGGGAGGCATTCAGAGCAGTGACTCCCTCCCTCCCAGCTGGGCCAGGGCGGGAGTGTGGGCCCCACTCCCTGTTTCCAGGTGAGGAACCCAAGGCCCCACGTGTCCCAGTGGTACGTTCTGCACGCTTGCTCTGCATACCTCCCTCTCTTACTAATAGGATGTAGTCTTTTTACCCCTGAGATGTAATTTAAAAATAAATGCAGCATTTGGCCTATTTACAAATCAAAGTGTATATGTGGACCAGTTAACCCGGAAACCCTTGGTGATAGGGACTGCCCCCCACGGAGAGCCCAAGGTCCCTTCTTCAGGCATCCGTAGGGAGCACCACGCCCCTTCCAGCAGCTGAGACTTGCTCGCCAGATCCTGTCCATGCGCCTGGCACACCCAGGGCCCTGACCCAGATTGTCCCTATGCAATGAGCATGTCTGCAGGGAAGCACAATAGGGCTGTCCCTCACAACCGCACCGCTGGTGACAGCTGGCAGGGCGGGCCCTCGTGGCCTGAGATGATAGCAAGGCTGGGTAGCAGTTGCACTTGCTGTGTGGCCTTGGGCAAACCACTTTCCCTCTCTGGGCTGTCTGGACTGTGGCTGGAGCTCTTGACATCCTTTTGTCCTGGAACCAGCCAGGGGATCTTTATAAGGATCCCTCTAGAGGATGCTCTAGAGAGCTGGAATTCATTTGAGTCACGTGACATCTCTGAAAAGGCAAGCCAGTGTGCTATCCCATTTCACAGATGAGAAACTGAGGCTCAAGAAAAAGGATTTGTCTAAGTTCATGTGGACAATTAGGGCAGAGGCAGGTGCTGTCATGGGTGCATATTTCCTGGAGAGCCCTGGGGGAATGTGCTTGAGGTGCTTGAGGTGGAGCACGGTTCCCTAGCACGGGCTGGCAGAGGAATTGTCGCTGGAGGCATCTGAGTGCGGCCTAGGAGCCCAGGGATAGCCCCCAGCCATCTGTGGGGGCCCGTTGCAGAGCCCTGTCCCCACATCCCTGGCTCTCTCCCTCCCTACCTGTTCTTTCTCTCTCCTTTTGCAAATATTTGCTGCCACTCGTGAGCTGCTGCCATGGTTACAGGCATCCCAGGAGCTGAGGGTCCAAGTTGGACTTTAAACCTCTTTAAAATTCAAGGCCAGAGTAAACAGCTGCTTCTCACAGCCCCAGTTCTGTGGGTGACTGTGTCCCATTGCCAAGGCTGCACTGCCTTTGCTAGCTGAGGAGCCGGGGAGGGGGAGGGAGGCCTGGGGCGGGGCGGTTCATTGGATCCCGCAGCCCTGCGGTGGGGTGGAGCCTGAAACCACGCAGGACCCCTTGGGGAAACACCCCAGTGTTCATCCCTGAGGAGGTGCCTCTCCTGGGCAGCAGGGTGCCAGCCTCCAGTGACCGCAGGCGACTGAGTTTGGTGACGGCACCCTGCCTGCCAGCCGTGCAACCCTAGTGAGTCATCGAAGTTTGACGCCAGTTTGCTCCTCTGTAAAATAAGGATGATTAGCCCTCATGAGCGTATTTTGAGGTGGTAAACCCTCTGCTGAGGACACGCTTGCTGAGTGGGAGGGTGTGGCTGTCCGTGGCTAGAAAGCACAGAGGTCTGATGAGGCATCTGGCTGCAATAGTTGCAAACGCCCAAGTTTGCAATCCTCCGCATGACTTCTCGGGGTGACTCTGAGCTGCAGTTTCTCGCCTGCACAGGGAGAACGCTAACCAGACAGCAGAGAGGCATCCCGGGGATGGAAGGAGCTAAGGTGAGTATATTAGCCACCTGTTGCTGCATAGCAAATTACTCCAAGTCTTAGCAGCTGAAGACAGCAAACATTTACCATCGTACAGTTTCTGTGGGCCAGGAATCCAGGCAGGGCTTAGCTGGGTGGTCCTGGCTCAGGGTCTCTCATGAAGTCCTGATGGAGATGTTGGCCAGGGCTGCAGTCTCTGAAGATCTGACGGGGCTGCAGAGGCCACTTCCACGATGGCTCCTGCACGTGGCTGTGGATATGAGGCCTCAGTTCCTGGCGTGGCAGCTGGCTTCCCGGAGAGAGTGAGCTGAGAGCACACCAAGTCCTTTATAAGACTTGGAAGTGACATGCCATCACTTCTGCTGGCTTCTACTGGCCACATAGACCAACCTGGGGACAGCATGTGGGAGGGGTCAATGCCAGACTGGGAACACTAGGAGGCAGAAATCATGGGGTCCACCCTGGGGGTTGGCTGTCACAGCAAGGACAGGGGTCACTGCGTGCCCGGCACACAGTGAATACTCTATATATGGGAGGTGAAGCAGTTATGCAGGACACAAATCTAGGACCTAGAATGACTCAGGGTTGGCGAAGGGAACACAGGAAAGATACCAGACCCAGAACCAGGTCCCTAGACCCAATTAAAGCACATTCCCTGGGCCAGGCAGACAGACCTGGGGACCCCACCTGCAGGGCCAGGCAGAGACGGGGCAGGAGGAGGCCCCAGCAAGCAGGTGAGAGTCGCAGGAGCCAGGCGCCAGGTCAGAGCCCGGCAGCCTGGATCAGTTGACAGCCAGGAAGCTGGCTGGACCCTGCACCCCACCTGTCCCCGAGGGTAGGGAAGTCCCAGAGGGTGGCCTGCAGAGCAGGGAGGCAGCAGGGTGGAGTGGGCGCTCCTGGACACTCTTGTGCTTGGAGTTTGTCTCTGAAGCTGCGCAACTCCGCAGACAGTCCTGGTCCTGTGCGCTCCGTCCACACCCACTGAGAAGTCTCAGGAGCGGCTCTGCCGGGTTCCTGTTGCTTCCTTCTGTTTTGAGTACACGCCGAGCCTCAGGCAGCCGTCTCCTTCCCTGCGGTTTACTGTGTTCCTGCCGCTTGGTTCACCCTCTTCGGACGATGAATGAATCCAATAATCACCCAGGCTCTTGGAAGATGCACAGAGCCTGAAATGAGATTCTCTCCACACGCCAGCTCCCTCCAGTCGCCCAGGGTTCTGCCCGAGTGACACTGCCACAGAGAGGCCTTCCCGATTGACCCACCGGCTCAAGTGCCCCGTCCCTCCCTCCCTGTCACCTGCCTGCTTTACCGGCTTCAGGGCGCGGCCCCTCTGCCTGATGTGTTCACCGACTGTTGTGCATTTCCCAGCCCCATAGGACAGAAAGCTCCCGGCAAAGCGGAGACCAGGCCTGCCCTGTGCGCGCTGCATCCCCTGAGCCCAGCCTGGCACCAGGGTCCAGGGTGCAGTAGGTTGTCACATAAGCATCTGGAAGAAAAGCGAACAAAGGGGAAGGGA